>NC_089721.1:34661833-34973333 GCF_031753505.1 Anomalospiza imberbis | reverse complement strand
TAAAGAGAAGGTGTGGAGAAGCCCTCTATCTTCAAGGAAGAAGAAGAGGAGAAAAAGACCTCTGTTCTTGGACCCTCAGCCCCAGGAGAAAATGGGGGGGACTGTAGTCCCAAAATGAGAAACTGAACTGTTGTCTCTTTTGGTCCATGGCAAAGCATCCTTAAAGGAGCCCTATGAGCAGTCTGTCCATGCCCAGTGGTGAGAGCACTGTGACATGGAAAGGAGAGTGTCACCATGGCAGATTTTCTCCGGGCGGTCGCCATGTGTGACATGGAAACACAAGGGTGGCAATTGTGTTTCCTGGGGGGGGTCTGTGGCACAGGAGAGACTCCTGTCTCCCTTGAAAGATTGAGTATTTGAATATCTGAAGGGTGGCAACTTGATTAAGATCCTGGGTGGTGTCTCACTGTTAGGTTTGTTTAGAAATTAGGTGGGAGGAGGAGGGGTGTTTTGGAAAGTCTTCATCCAGGATTTAGTGTTTGTAGTTTTTTCTAGTAGTAGTAGTTTAATAAAGTTCTTTCTTTGTTACCAAGATGAGCCTGCTCTGCTCTGTTCCTGATCACATCTCACAGCAATTATTTAAAAAAGTATATTTTCATGGGGGCGCTGGCATCGCACCAGTGTCAAACCATGACAGTTATTTTCCACTATGGAGAACAGTTGTTTACTTTTTTTTTTAATCTAGAGTGCAGTAATTGTGCTTTTGGCTGCTCTGAGAACATACTTGATGATTCTTAAATCATAACCTGACTTTTGCCTCAGTGAATGTAGAAATTATTTTAATTTCCCTATTGCAGATGCTTTTATTTTTCACTAGATACCTAGTGAATACCATATGCAGAGGAGCATTTGCGATCCAATGTTTTTGAAATATCACCAAACAGAGAGCAGAATCTCTGTTAATCAGAACATATAAACTGCCACTCTCCATTCTTGTCTCCCAGGCTTTTTTTCTTTCAGATGTTTGGTACCCTATGTGTTCAGCTGCCATCAGCTCTGAAAAGAAGATGGTGGACACCGGTTATATCTGGCAGTGACATGTTCCTTAGCTGGCAGATGAGGCAGTTTGCTGACTACCTGAATTAGGCTTGGGTAGCTTAGCACATTTCAAAAGAGACAGTTTTACTGAAAGTGACACACAGCTTATGGACCCAGATCTGTAAATGTAATTGCCTTTGCTATGTGCTTGTGTGTGAGAATTGCTAGGCATTTGATGCACGAAGCTGAGCAGGACTTGCAAGTCTTTAATATCAGCTAAGTTAATGTAGATAGTAAATATAGTATGTGAAAAATAAGTCAGACCTTACTATCAGATATTCTGACACAATTCACAGTCCTGACTAGTACAGACTGAATCTGTACAGGATTTCTTGGAAGCCCTTGAACCTAAATTTCAATCTATTGTGCCTATGAGACACTAAGCTCTTATATTACTTTCCTTATCCATGCCTAAGTCTTCTGTACTTAAGTAGCCCAATTCAAATAAACATTCTGTAGAAACCGTAGATTATTTATGTACCCTCAGCCTCACTTGGAGGCCCACTTTTTTTCTTTTTATCTCCAGGAAGAAAGAAAAAAGTGGGTGGCACAAGTGAAATTCAGATGTTCACCCATTTTTATTTTTTGAAACCAGAGGAATATGTTCAATTTCTTTTTCTTAGAATTTCAGTTTACATTATAAATATCTTCAAAATGTGAAATTTTAAAGCATAACACTTTGATGTCTAGCCTACTCACAGAAAAAAACAATCTAAATGTGAATTTCCAAACAAAATTCTTCATTAATATTATGCATGCAAATTATTTGATTACATAGAATGAGAACTCTTTCAAGCTGTTCAAAGAAGGTATCATATGGGATAGAAAAGAACATATCTGCAGGATGGCATTGCTGATAAATGCTAGATTTTTTTTAAGTGAGATTAATTCAGTCTTAAGATGTTGTAGAAGAAGAATGAATTGCCATTAAAACAGTTTTAAATGCATCCAAATAATCTTTTGCACTGTTGTATTTTCAAAGGTGTAGTTCATTATTACTGATATAAAAAATATTTGCCTTCTGGCAACTGCAGACAGGGACTATACTAGTATTAGCATATGCTCTCTATAAAAACATGATTGGAAATGGGAAGAGCTGGGCATGTGCAGAAGGGAAGGAAATCATAGTAAAGCTGAACTAGTTGAAAAAAGAAAAAAAATATTAGGAAAATAAAAATAAATAAATATAATTTCAAATAGCATAGGTAGTCATAGAAATTTAGCTGCTCTGTAGAATGTAAATAGAGTATATCTGCTTCCACGCTTTATATACATTTTCACTTCATAAGACATTGTGTTATATAATGTGGTTTGGCAAAATTATCATCCACTATATTTTACTGTTTCTTTTCACTTTTCAAATATCATGACCTCTATTATTTTTCCTCCTCCTTCACCAAATATAACCTGAAATATTCTAGGCAATTATTCACATGTTGCAAGTATGGATGTGAAATGAATGTTTTTTACAGATTGACATATAGACAACTTGTATTAAAGGTCTGTATTTTGTCTGGTTTTCACTTTAATGTTAGATAAACAGGGTTTGGGGGTGGTTTTTAGTGGTTTTTTTTTTGGTTTTTTTTGGGTTTTTTTTTTTGTTTTGGTTTTTTTTTTTTTTTTTTGTATATCTGTTTTCCATGGCAGCAGAAAAATGGCCTTCCATTCTGTCACTACCATGTTAATGTGAAATCATTAATGAATCTTATGACAATTTTTTCCCTGTTTGAAAAACTGTGTCATTGATACCCATAGTTTATCTTCTAAAATTAACATTGTGTGTCTATGTTTTTGTGATCTTGTTAAGATCTGTGGGATTTCTCCTTGTGTGCTTCAAGCAGACATGCATGAATAGATATGAGCTTTGTATTTTTATATGACTAATGGTGCCTTTAAAATTCCATTTTGGCAGCATTGGTTTTTCTTTGGGTTTTTTATTCAAATCATTTAAGCAGAAAGTATAACTCTTTCTGTTACTTATCTGACAACAACCAGCCTTCCCTCCCTCTGTGAAATTATGTGGTTATTTATTGCTGGTTTTGCACTGATACATGCTGTTTTCAGCCATGGACTGCCTGGGTAATAGAGCTGCCTAATCACTACCACTAGAGCTGGAAGGAAGAGAAGATGGTTATTTAAATTTTAGTCACAAGGAAGTTATTATGAGCAAGTCTTTGGCTTTAAAAACCTGAGTGAAATCAGTTTAATTATAATGAAATTAACATCAATTTCATGCAATTTCGGATGAATTTATCTAGTTTTTTGGGCAGATATCAAATTGCAAATACCTGTCCACTCCCCTGTCTTTTCCACAGTCCCTTACCCTTGGATTCTTTTTGTCCCAAAATAAATGGAATGTTCTGTAAGTTGTATTCATTATGTACAGTGCTTTAGAAATTTTCCGTATACCACAAACTGAGTTTCCCCCTTGTAAGAAGATCTGTTTGATGTGATGCATAATAGTAAACATCTGGAATATGGGAGACTAAAAATGCTGCAGAAATTATATTGTGCATGTGAAATGAAGGACAAAAAAATCAAACAACTTTCCTAATCTTTCAAAAATCTAGCAGCATGTTTCCAATCTTCTGCACTAAATTATTAATGGTAAGATGAGAGTCCACATTTCTGTGGTGTTCAATTTGTTCAGATGTATTAAGATCTGTAGGCTCTAGATAAAAGTAAAACATACACGCTTTTGTTCAGTCTGAAAAACCTGAGAACAGCTGAGTTATGTTTGTGGATGGAAGACTTGTAGAAATGGAGCAATTATTGCACCAAATCTTAATATCTAAACTCACTCTGTCTTGGAGAAATTTTTATCTGCGAAAAGCTCTACTGATAAAATCTTAACAAAGCTTTCAAGATTTAACTCTTTCAATATGAGAAAAAAATTAAAAATAAATGATTCTTCTTCTTCAGTAGTTTTTAAATAATTCATTTTTCAAATACTTTTGCAGCACAGAAATAAAAATAATATTTATAAGTTATTTGGACTAATTAATATTTTGCAGTGAATTAATAAAAATATATTATTTCCTGATATTTTGTAAGATTAGAAGTATATAATAATTGGATTTGTGCTCATTTTTTTATAATGATCATGACAGTAGTCTTCTAAGCTATGGAGAAATGACTCGGCAGATTTTATGGTTTATATACACTTCCAGAATTTATTTCCCAGTGCCTTCAAATTCAGTTAATTTTCTATGCTTTATGATCACAAGACCTTAACTTTTTAGTGGGACATATGAAAGGAAGGCTTTGAGAAGTGTTTATCTATTTTATTTTATGTAATGTTATTACAAAATGCTTACATTGAGCAGAATTCAGAAACTGTAAGTAGTTAGCCATCATTGGACTCGGGAAATACTTGTTGCTCTGCAAGTAGGTCATGGCTCTGACTATCCAAAAGAAAAAATATAATCAAACTCCTGAAGGTTTGTACCCCACCATCTTGAAAAACTTTCCTGAGAGACAGTTTTAAGACTCCCTGATTACTCTGCTGCTGCTCCTGATCTTACAAGCCCTCTTGCCCAGTTAATCCTACAGCAGATCTTAGTCAAAGAGAACTCTAACTGTAACTGTGGTGGAAGGATCATTCAAAGGCTTCCATGGTTCCTCAGCATTGAGGAGGCAGCTAATCAAGTGGGCATGTATCATGGGCCACATCTGTCCCAAGGTAAATCTGTCATTTGAAAGAGATTTAATGGACCCTAAAAATTCCTAATACTTCATGTCTAGATATTTACACCCTTATGAATGACTTCTTTCCTCTCTCTGAATAACTCAAAGACCCTTGGAGTTCTGCTATGGTCACCACTTCCCTAAAGTTAGTCCCATCCTGAGCAGGGAATAAATTAAACAGCATTTGATTAAATAAACTGATACTTCAATATTAATCACTGCCCACCACAAGTACAGTGCCCCGGGAAGGAATAAGTTACAGTCTCAATGCAAAAAGTTCTTGTTTAAGGATGTACAGGAAACAAAGTTAAGAACTGAAACAAGGATAGAAAGTAGTTAATACAAATATTCCTGCCAAATGTTTACTTTTCTAAATCAATATTTAGATGCTTGTATACTTCCTCTGTTTTACAAGAGTTTATGGAATGTTCAAGAACAAATTTTATTGAGGTTTTTTTTGCTCAGATGCAGTAAAAGTTGGCCCTATTGCTATGCAAAATGTTTATGTTGTTGAAGAGATGCAGTCTTAGAAAAGGGGAGGACAGGAAGAGACTGATTCATGGTGCTGATGTTCATTGAAATGAATATCAGCAGCAGCATTACACAGAGGAGGATGTTTCATTGCTATAGTCTGTTGTTTCTCTGATATTTCAGATCCTTAAATTTTCTTTGAAGAGACATTTCACTCAAGAGTGGAGCCTTGACCTTTCATGGGATGATCAATGATCACATATTAGTAAAAGCAAACCACATGCAGAGTAAAAGTAGTGAAATCAAGTACTCAAGATGCACACAGGGGGTCTGATACCTTATAAGGTGGATTTATTCCGCAGGAAAATTACCTAATGTATCTGCTTTTTCTGACAAAAATTAGAGAGTCAAAACATAGAATTACTATGTGTTTCCTGACTTGTCTTCTGAAGCTCTCTGAGTTAAGAAGAAGAGTTTCAGTGAACAAGTATTTTCTAGGTGCAATGCTGTGCATCACACACTGTAATAGGGCTGAATACTACTGGTGAGCAGAAAGGTACATCCCTTAGTCACAGGCATGACTTTACCTTCCTGCTGGAGAGCCTCTCATCACTTCTGCCATCCTCTTGGGTTTCTGGATGAGTGATGCAGGTCTGGCAATCAGGAGCTGGAAAGGAGTGTGAGGAAGTTTATCTGTCCATTTTCTTGTCAGACACATCTTGGCACATGCGGCAAAATGTGTAACAGTGTGTGGCTGTCTGGATGTTTGAACTTTCCAGTCAGAGTGCCCAAGCTCAGCTATTGTTGGAAGTGCTTTCATGTGAACAAAAAAAAAAAAAAAAAAAAAAAAACCAAAAAAAAAAACAAACCAAAAAAAAAAACACCACCTGAGAAGGGTCACAAGCAGTTACTCAGATAAACTTCTCTTGCACCTTATGTCCCTAAGAAGGAAGGTAAGTGTGTGGCTAGTTGTAGCAAAGGCTGCCCTTTCTGTAAGGTCTTGCAAGGGTAGGATGCTGTTCTCCTTTGAAGAGACACTGAAGACACATAGCCATGCAATATAAAATCCATTGAAAAAAGCAGTGCAAACTAATCTATTCAGCTCTGCTACTATCACCAATTCAGTGAAAAATCAGCAGGTTTTTTGAAGATAAACTGTTGCTGTCTGGTTGCAGCCACAATATGGAGGTCTCCCGGCTAGCACACTCCCTATGGCTGGAGGGCACAACAGGGAGGGCTGCCCCCAGATCTCTCCTGAGACCTCTAGGGTGGCAGTGCTCACAGAGACCTGCTGCTCCCTGTGGCTGGCTGTGGCGTGGGTAGCACAGCTCTGAAGTAGGAACAAAGGACTGAGGCGAAGAAATAGGAAGTGGCCACTTGTATGAATTCCAAGGTACTTTACTCCCCAGGAGGGTTCAGGGACAAGTAAGTGCAGGAATGAGGGAGGCATCACATTTTAAAGAGAGGAGAGTATGAGGGGGTGGAAACAACTCACATCCAATGTGGAAGTACTAGGGGAGGAGAACACAACTGGGGTGATCCAATGAAAGCAGCACGGGGGAGGGATCAGGCTTAACAGTCCAATGGTGTGCTGGGGAAAGGGCAACAGACAGGGAATGTTCCAGAACAAACTGGATGTGTTCAACTTGACCAGCAGGGGTAGGGGGCAGTGAACTGGGGATTGACAGGGATTTACAAGGAAGCAAGGGAGGTACCAAGGAGGGACTGGGGAGACTGACATGGGGATTGACAGGCACTTGGCGGGAAAATATTGACATAAACAACTTAGGGCTAAACCATTAGGAGAAACAGAATGGGGTACATGGAACAAACCATTACAAACTGATTAACAAAGAACACTTATAGAACAACAAATCACCACAATAAACTCCTGTAGTTGATGGTGCTATGGATATTTGGTAAATATTCAATCCACAGAAAATTATTCTCCTTTCAAAACCAAACAAAAAACCAAGCAAACAGGCAAGAAATGTAACACTCATTTCTTTCTTTGTTGAATATGTCAGAAAAAATGAAAGTATTCACCAAAGTATGCATGTGTGGTGGTCATTTATGTTAGGCTAGCATCACTAGTAACTGTGACTCTACTTAGAGTAGTGTATTCCTTGGCCAAATTGGTCTCCTGTCTCTTTCAGTATTCTTGGTTTCTTGATTTTTTTTCTTGGCTGCAGTTTGAAAATTGTTTGTAGGTTCTTAATTGCAAAGCCTACCAGAGGGAGAGATCAGAGGGACACAGGATTTGCCAAATGTGATGAATGTCCTGCCTCGGGGAATGGACAATACCTGATTTGTCAGAGGAAGGCCAAAAAGTATCTAAACACATTCAGTCAGTCATATAAGAGATCCCAACAGACAAATGCCTGGAAGCCTAGCTCTAAGTACATGACCTTACTTGAGCATAATTGTACAAATATTATCACACCCCTGCACTCTCTCCTGTCATCCTTTTCCCACCAGTTAAATGTATTATTTTCTGTGCAGACAAGTGGAAAATTTGAAGCTCAGACTTCATCTACCTTAGGACCTGATCCAAATGTCAGAGCAGAAGAGTAGGATTTCTTTTGCAGCAAATGAAGATGGATGTGCTCTGCCCTCTTTACTGAGCTGAGCAGAACTCCACTGAGGCATGGAGATCAGTCTGTTCTGGCAATTGTGCCCTCTGTCAAGGTGAGACAACACTCTTCAGCTTCTCACCTAAGTCATTATTTATATTTACACAGTAGTACACAATAGTATAGCCCACAATGTACCACATTTCATACCAACCCCACAAATCTCTTGTGTGTTCATTGTCAAAACATCTCTACCTTTGCTGTTGCTGCACACTGATGTCTTGCTGATGTATTAAAACATTGTGTGACCCAGTTCCTCAAATTCTTCCTCCATCTGTAAAGTGGAGTCAGTAATACCTTCATCAAAATCTTGTAATGCATTTTAAATGTTTAATGTCTCAGAAATGCATTTGGTTTCTGGAGTTCAAAACATAGGATGAACTTCATTTTACTTTTATGGTATTGATGCTGAAGTTTGATTCAATGATATCCTCACAACTACATCAGTCACCTTAGTCTGGAAGCCAAACAGCTAGAGTAAAAGCCTAAGAAAACCCTTTTTCCTCATTGGTGCACTGTTTATATAATGAGTAATAACTTCTGTGGCTTGGCTGGAAGAAATTAAGAAGGCAATAAAAATGTCAAACAAAGTTGTAATTAATTTAGAAATAATCACTCATAATTTAGAGTTCATCATCCCAAAACATTATTTCTTCATTTGATAGGCTTAGGTCATTATAAAGAATGTGGTCTTTCTTGTATCTGAAACTACATAAAAAGGGACAGTAGTTTATGGCTGCTATATACTTGATGAGATATTAAAATTTTGCAGCAAAACAAAAGATGGAGGAAGGAGGCAAGGGGAAATAACCATTTCAAGGTTATATTTTCCTGGCCTTTTAAGGTCTTTGTTCTACATAAATAAGTATGCGGGGATTTTTTGGGTTTTTTGTTTGTTTGGTTGTTTGGTTGGTTGGTTTTTGGTTTTTGGTGGGTTTTTTGTTTGGTTTTGGGTTTTTTGGGGTTTTGTTTTGTTTTGTTTTTCTGTTTTGGTTTTTTTGTGGGTTTTTTTTCTATTTTTGTGGTTTGTTTTTGGGGGTTTTTTTTAGTGATTTTTTTTCTTTTTACCTTTTAAAATTTTAATAGCTTGCTTTATGTGATGGTGTGTGTTTTTTACATAATTAACTTTGAGAGTATTATGGAAGATGCAGTGAAATCATTTTAAACTTCAGTTCCCATAGACCTCTGTGTGAATTGCTAACAAGGAAAATGACACACTATGTACCTTCTCATACATTTAGCATGAGAATAAAGACTGCAGAAGTCAGCCCTTCCCTTATTTTGCTTTTTGCTTCCTGTCTCCTATCTCTTTTCCACCAAAGCAAAATGATAGTAACCCTTTCCCTTTTACCCTTCTCTTCAACATTTTTTTCTTTTTGCTAAATCTCAGGGTATGTTTCAGCATTCACAAATTTTCAATATTGTGTCAAACAGAACAAAACAAAATCTTCTGACCCAGCAGGAAACATGCTTTTCAGCTAATCATATATTGTGAATGTCATTCAGGTGCTTCCATTAATGTGTAGCTGCCAAGTATAGCGTTTCTGTCACAATTACATAGAGCAATAGTGTCAGGAATTATTATTAGATTTCTTTTAGTTAAAAATGTTTCTGTGTTGTAAGTATTTTGTCACTTTGTAGTTGATGTATATCTTTGGAATTAATTGGATGTTCTATGCTGGAAGATAATGGCATTCTTTAAATTTTAGACACTTTATATCCATGAATTTTGTCCTCCCTTCTTCTCTCCAGCCTGTCATGGTTTGACATGGAAATGAATTTTCTCAGGAAGTTGGTAGTCAAACCAATCAGTGGTTGGGGTTGGATATTGGCACCTGGAGTGACCGCTGAAGGCATGGACACGCCTCTGAGAACACAGGGGGTTAAAAGCAAAAACTCCCAGGGGAACTCTCTCTTTAGTTCTGGTCATCGGAGAGTGCAGACTCTCCCCTGTCCAGCCACAGGCTGGTTGGGGGAGGGGAAGCCATGTGGCCTGGTCAAGGTGGGCCAGGGGCTGAAGGACTGGAACCAGGTGGGCCCCCTGCGGACGGAAGGGTGGAGAGAAAAGAAGATGCCTTTGTTCCCCACCCCCACCTTAAGAGGGAAAGAGACAGAGAGTCTGATGGCAGCTGGAATTTGCCAGCAGAGAAGGAGAAGGAGGGGGGAAGGTACCCAGCCATGGGAGTTGGAGTTCTGGGCAGAGATTTCAGCCATCTGGGGAGTCTGAGACTTTTAACCCTTTCCTGGGAAATGAAGGCTTTGTAAAATATTACTCCCCCTCAATTTGAAGTAGAAGAGAGGCAGTCTGGGATCTGAGATGTTGAAAGAGGAAGTTTTTGGGTGGGAGGAGATGATGGAGTAACTTTTGGCTGGACTTTTCTTGTTAGCCATAGACTGAACCAATTTCTCCTGCAAGAGACTGCATTTTTAGGGGGATGCAATGGTGAGCCAGGAGACCTGCTTCAGCAGCTGCCAGCACAGGAATGGCGAGAAGAAGAAGAGTAGAGTAGAGTGTGGTGATGCCCTCTGTCCTCAGGAAGAAGATGATCTCTGTTCTTGAGACCCTTGGCCCCAGGGGAGGAAGAAAATGGGGGGGACTGTGGTCCCAAAATGAGAAGCTGAACTGTTGTTTCTTTTGGTCCTTGGCAAAGCATCCTTAAAGGAGCCCTATAAGCAGTCTGTCCATGCACGGTGGTGAGACCACTGTACATGGAAAGGAGAGTGTCAACACTAGCAGATTTTCTCCGGGCAATTGCCATGTGTGACATGGAAACACAGAAGGGTGGCATTTGGGTTTCCTGGGGAGTCTACGGTGCAAGAGAGACTCCTCTCTCCCTTGATGGACTGAATGTTGATTATCTGAAGGGTGGGAACCTGATTGAGGGTCCAAGTTGTGTCTCACTGTGGTTTGTTGGAATTGGTGGGGGGAGGAGGAATGTTTTGGAAGGTTTTCATTCTGGATTTAGTGTGTGTGTCTTTTATAGTAGTAGTAGTTTAATAAAGTTTTTTCCCTTTGTTGTTAAGCTTGGGCGTGCTCTGCTCTGTTCCTGATCGCATCTCACAGCATTTATTTGGGAAGGTGCATTTTCATGGGGGTGCTGGCATTGCCCATGGCACAGCCCCAACTTAATGAGCCTTCTGCTGTAGCTCTCAATCAATGTCTCTTTAGAAAGTCTGGGAACTGATTCAGACTGTTGTTTTATGAAGACTTCATGTAGATATTGAATGGAAGTCTTAAAAAATACATGTGCAAAATCCTGTGCTTCTGTTACATTCCAGAGGCTGTACCTTCAGTTGCAGTGTTCGCTCGTTACGGCCTCAAACAGCTAAAGCGCTGGCTAGCACTTCTTTGTGAGGCCGTAGCCGCTACATTTATGGGCACTCCAGGGTTGCGGTGTATCCCAGCGTGGGTTAGCAGCTTTGGTGGCTCGACGCTGAGAGGAAGCAAAGGGAAGAGAGAAGGACACTTTGCCTGCGAAACTGAGAACTTTTATTCCCCCATGCGTGGTCTTAGCTAATGGCTCTCAGATCATTGTAAGGCAAAATGACCCCGAACAATAGATTGCATCAGATTAAATAGGGGGTGGGTGGACAGGGTGGGAACCTGCCTCGCCCTATGGGGTTAAACCGAGGTAGGGTTTCACGACCAATGGTGATATAACAGAGGTGGGTACAGTGTTTGGGAAAAATAGGAATACAAAGATGGGGTGATTGACACAGAACTTTCATGAAGAAGCAAGGAATGGTTACAAGGTTGATACCCCAACAGGGAGTGACAACCCCTGATTGACAGAACCATGTAAGGAGAATCCCTGGGAGGAGTGAGATGATTGACAGGTGAGCTCTCATGGTAACCAACCTGGAGCAAACCGTTGTGAGGGAAAATAGGGGTACAAGGAACATGTCTAACTAACATTAATAAAATCCCTGACTAAACCAACCCAACCTACAACATTCAGTAACTCTTGGAAGAGTAGCTTTTTCTTAGGGCTTTAGGACAAGTTCCACATGGGCAATCCAGTTAACTCTGTGGGCTAGTTATGAACTTGGGAAAGACCTGTTTAAGTTTTGCTTTTGCAAAGTTCTGATTGTTCAGCATAATAAAGTACAGATGAACCTGTGCAAAGCAATTCTCCTGCATCATTATCAGGAGCTAAAAAGTCATCTGGTTCTTCCTTCATAAAAAAAGCCCATAACTGATTTTTGCAGTAGCTACAGATAGTCTTGGGTAAATCCACTTCTACCAATCATGCAATTGAAGGATTTTCAGCAGAGGGATCCTAGGAAATCTCTTGTAAGAATTCGATGCCTGACTGTGACATCACTGCTTGAACCCCTAATTTATTTAGGTGGTCCTCAGGCCAGCTTTGAAGCATTTGTTTCAGAAGCTGCTCCAATATTTTTTCTGTGGTTTACTGAAGCTTAACTTCCATTACCATTAAAAACTGTATTCATTTTTCCCCTGTCAGTGACAGCAATTTTATTTTTATAATCTTCCTAAATCCTGTCTCGAAACTTTTAAGTAAGTTCAGAATGATGCTCTGCAAAATAGAGAAAGCAAACCATGCCATTCTCATCTGTGGTTTTGCATTGTCTTCCTCTACTTATCTGAGGTATTTTTAAATCACCTGCCCTGTCTTATCCATATGTCTATCCTGTGCAAGCCACTACAGCCACCTGCTTATTTTCTCCTTGAAGGTCAATTATTTTTCCTATCAGTCAATGATTCTGTGCTACTAGTGACATTCTTTTTGTGTATGTATAAATCTACTTGGCTGAGGAAGCTCAGTGAAATACAGACTGCGCTTAACTCATCCTGTTTTAGATACCACTATAAAAGTCTTCTCCAAGCATCTTCGCTGAATTTCTGAAAACAATTTTTGTTATGTATGCTATGTGCTCATCTGTCAGTTTTCAACTTCCATTTTTGTCACCGTATCTTCTGAGCTTCTTGGCACATTTCCTTTTCCTTTTTACTTCCCTTAATACACCCATGTCTTGATATCTGCTGAGCCTTGTAGATTTTGCCTGCTTTCAGTTTAGTGGAAATGGCTCAAAAGACTTACTTTTCTGTTGCAGGGATGGACTGCAAACTTGATATATCCCAAATTCTATCAGATACCACAAATAAGCTTTGGAGAGATTTTACCTGAAAAACAAAAGGCAGTGACACTAAATTCAAGTAAATAGCTTGAACAAATTTTCCTTGGAATGTCTGTTCTGCCAATTCAAACACAATGTTTTCAAATCTTAGGGACTAAGACATCCCAGGATATCAAATACTGCTAGTATATGCAAATGAAAGAAAGACTCCCTCTAGAAGTTTAGTTCATGCATGTAGAAAATTGTTAGGGACAATAAGGACATACAGAAGGTTTATTATAAATAAACAGGTTTATTATGAATAGATCATGTAAACTTAAGTTCAAAGCTTTAGTTTTATTCAAAGTTGAGATTCAAATTTAATCTGAAATCTATAAGCTGCTGCAAATCTCATCTGTTGGTTAGGTTACAAATCCCTCAAGAGCTGAGAAAAACAGCCTTTACAGAGCATGGTTAGGCTATCAAGAATGTAGACATATATTTAAAATTAAAATGAGATTTCATCACCCACAAAGTAATGAAATATTTGATAAAATATTTGTAAACAAACCTACTATTACTTTATTATAAGTAGGGTTTATTTTAATAACCTAAATATAAATGGGGTTTATTTAATAACCTATATATACATATATATATGGAGCTCCAGTTACCTTCAGATGATTAAGGATAAATTTTGGTGGTAAACTAGAAAAACTGACATAACCAGAAAACGAATAATGCTTAAAATTCCTCAAAGAGTCTTTTAACTCATATTTAGGAGGGAGTTATTGTGAGTAATTATAAGTTAATTAAATATTGATTATAACGAGTGCCTCTCATTGAAAAGGCAAAGCTATAAGATAAACTGTATTACTTTATAATTTAAATTTACAGTGGTAATAAATGTGCAATGACACTTTATTGTTATTAAGTAGGATTTGTCACATTATTCAGCTCTCATATGGCATTAAACATTAAATATGCTAGATATTGTTAAGCATTGGAGAAACTGTTCTAAACATCTACTGTAGCTAGAGATAGTAATCATCCTGAATATTCAGAGCATCTCTTTCAAATTTGATAATGCTAGAATGTTTATTGCCAATTGATTAATTACATCATATGAATAATCCCAACCTATTTTAATTTCACAGGCATGACAGCTTGATTTATCTTCAATATTTCCTCTGGAACCTGAAGTCAGAAGTTTTTCTCCTAACAATCAATCAGTAGTAAAATACTATATATCAAGTAGAAATATTTACTTTTAAGTACTGTGAGTTAGTTTTTAGAGCCACAGAGTAAACTGTTAAATTTTCTATCATTCATTCAGCAGCCAAGTATTTTAAAGCTCTAGATTAAACCACTGGATATTTTTACCCCTTTTTGCTTTGGTGGAGGGTCTACAATGTATTTGCAATGAAAGATGATGGAAAACACCTGCTTTCCTAATGTATTTCTTGAAGCATTGTTACACATCTTTGTTTGTGCAATGTATTTCTGTCAGTTTTCTGCCTATCTGGATCCATTTATCATCAATAAATTCCAGGTGTAGTTTAAGGTAGCAAACTATATTTTTTTCCACAGCTAAAATGGGGAAATCAAAACACAGAAAAAAATGTAATCCCAAGACATTAATAATTCTAGCAAGAAACAGAGAATAAAAACTTGAAACTACAGACATTGGATGGACCAGGTTATTCTCATTCATATAAAACCAAAACTCAGAATAAAAAAGAGGCAGACAAAAGTAACAGAACTAAATGCAGTTTCCCTAAGAAAACGATGTAAAGACATAGTTGTATTTACTTATAAATCATGTGACTTAAACCTGTGTAAGACCATAGTTGGCTGGTTTGCTATGAAATCTGAAGATAATTATTTTTCTATCTTACCAGTTGTCTCTACTGCCAAGGGGATGAGAAACACAAAAAAGGCATTGAAAAGGGCATGTAGGGAGGATGTTTACTTTAGATTCTATAAAGAGCAGACTAGAAACTTTTCAGGAATAACAGTGGGGAATTTTAAGTTTTATGGACAAAAATGACCAATATCGGGTTCAGTGTAATATTCCAATACCTGTTTCAGACATGTCAGAATCAAAAATGATCTGAAAAATAATGCATGAAAGGTGTGATGGAAAGGATGATTTTCAGTATCTGGAAAAGGTTCAGGGGTTTGTGCTATTGCTGGTTTCATTGGGATTTTGGGTTTTTTGGTCTTGTTTTGGCTAGGTTTTTTTTGTTGTGTTTTTGGGTTTTTGGTTTTGGGTCGGTTTTTTTTGGTGTTTTTTTGTGGTTTTTTTTTTTTTGTTTGGTTTTTTTGGGTTTTTTTTTTTTTTGGGTTTTTTTTTTTTTTTTTTTTTTGGTTTTTTTTGGTTAGGGGATGAAAGATGAGATCAGCTTTTATTTTAGCTAGAATTACTTAGACCTATCAGAGTAACACTGGCCTGATTTTGAAACTTCATTGTTTCTCATGAAGAACTTGAAGGGTTATCAGTAGGTGAGTAGGCTATACAATATGAGAGGAAAAAAATTCTGTGAAATGATGCTTCTTACCATTGAGTAAGTAGAAATGCCAAGGAAAAGACCTACAAGCCCCTTGAATCTTGTTGGAGAAAGAAACCTATTGTGTTGCCTGTGTGGTGTCTCTGCCTGCAGGTGAACAGGCAGCATGCCCAGCCTACTCCTCCAGGCTGTCAAGAGGGACTAACGGGTTTTGGTCACTTTTGCAAAAGGAATGAGAAACATAACAAGACTGTAGAGAAGCTGTCTTCATGGCCAACCTCTAGGAGCTGTCCCTAAGGACCTCCCATTGTCACAGCCCTATAGCTCTGGCTAGGTCTTTTGTGCACCTTCAGGAGCAGGATAATCCATGCAAGCTGATTCAGTCACTCCTGACTGATTGGTTTTGCTCCAATCAAACATATTCCAGCTGCTGAAAGCACAGCTGGATTTCCTGTTAACGTATGGCTGCTGCTGTTCTTGCTGCTATTGTTGCTGCCATCTCTTGTGAAGGCTGGAATCCTAGTAAACAAGTGTGGCTGGAAGTTGCTCTTACGCAATTGCTTTCACATCCTGGGGCTGTCTTGCAGCCTGCAGGGCATGGCCGTCCTCTCACTTATGTCTAATTGGAGGAAAAAATGTGCAGGTTAGTAGAGAGGAGATGTCCTGTTAAGCCTGTGAACACACAGATGCTGGCAGACTTTCCTTTTGTGTAGGAGCATGTTAGAGGCCATGGCTCTAACTGAGCAACATAAATATGTTTATATGTACATGTATATGCACATAAAAAGCAGATACACAGTCCTGAGGGATGTGATTAGCCACTGGGTGTTTCAGGAAGAGATTGTTCCTTTGTACATCACTGAAGTGCCACCCAAGTAAGGACTTTTTATGTTGTCATTTTAAATACCCATTTTCAATACATATTAAGCTTTTTCTTTATTAACTTGCTGTAAGCTTCAACATACTGTTTTCCACCAGCATAGTCTCAAATATTAAGGAAGCACTTGCTCTGGACTAGTAACATCTCCAAGAAGGCACATATTGGCAAAAAACCGTACTTGATTGTTCTGTACAATAAAATTACATTGAATTGGTGGCTATTCTTGTCACTTATAAATATGAATCACAAATATGTTGTCCCAGGGCATCGGAGGGCATCATAAATTTATTTCTTCTCAAAAAATTAAAAGAAAAGGAAAGAAGTCAAAAGCTCAAGTCAGCTTTCAGATTGAGAGTATGTTAAAATGTACAACAGAGCAAAGGGGAAATGTGGAAGGTTTTATAATGTCATCAGAGTTGCCCTGAAAATCTTACTTCAGAAGAGAGGGCAGGTTTTTTTTTGTTTTGTTTTGTTTTGTTTTTAAGTAATTCATATATATAGCTGCAAATGCCTATAAATGTCCAGTGTACATATGTAAAATATGACTAATCTTCAAGGCTATGAGCAACAAAGGCAGGGGAAATAGTACTGTACAAAGAAAACAAATAGCACCCACTAATGCAGATTGAATTTTTATAATTAGGGAAGTTAATAGATGCTCTTTGGTGTCATTCCAGGCAGGATTTTTATAGATTTGTCCCAACAGAATTCTCTGCTGCTTGCATTACCAGGAGAAAATTGCACAGTTCATTGTTCCCAGCTCTCTACCATTTTCCAGACTCAGAAATTCAAAGCCTTTTTGTTTGAATTCATAATAGCAGTCCAGAAACAGCATTACCAAGCAAGACAACCACTTAGTCAACTGAGAATTTGTCAGTTTCAAGACTTCACTAGTTTTTCACCATCGTAAATCAATGTCTTTGATGTTACTAATTCTTGTCTGCTCCAAGGATTCTAAGATGTGCTAAAGCCTTACTGAGACATGAATACCAAAGAGAAACACACATGATGTATAGTGGATATTTTCAGCATTATAACATTTTTTCCCTTACTGTTGACAATATTCAGTGGCCCGTCCTGCTGTTTATGTGGACATTTTGTACTGTCCTGCATGACACTGAATCCAGCTCTTCCTGTGACTGAGGCTTTAGTGTTCATCCTTCATTTAGTAAGGATGTGAGTAAAACACTTTCATTTATATTACTCAGATTCTAGGCATCTCTAAGCACATCCATGAAAATAGTTTTGCTTTTTTGGAAACTCATATATTTTTTGTTTTAACATGCACTTTTTTAATGCAACCTCCCATCATATTTTTTCCTCTCCAATTAATTTCTTCTCCAATAAAATTGTGAAAGGAAGGATGAGCTCTGCAAGAAAAAATGTTCATGTTGGTTATGGACAGAACAAATTAACAGTATTGGTCTCAATTCAGGAAGATGCTGAATGTCTTTGGACAGAATCAATAAAACACATCAAATTATATACATCTTGGAGTGTAGGAACTGAGAGCATGATTTCCAGATAACTACCTTACATACTTTAACTTGGGCATATCAGAGCCTTGCACTACCTATGCCAAACAGGTCAGCTTCTTTAATAACAGAAGTTACAGTGTCAAAAGAGAATTGCAAACCACACCTAGGCTGGCTGTGAGACCTTTCTGCTGTTCAAGTTTGTTCATGGAGAGGCAAAGTACTTACACTAGTAAGGATTATGTTCTTACAGAAGAAACATCTATTGGTTATTGCAAGTGTGATGTTGCAATTCTAAGACTTTCACTGGCATAAAAAGAGAAGCAGGTGACAAAAATGGTAACTTAAGCAACACCTGAAGTCTAAGGGTGTCATAAGAAGTCCCCTAAAAAACAGTACAGATAAATTGCACTTAGGTACAGAAATGCTTTTCCAAATAAGATTTAAGGAATTTTATATATCTATATCTATCTATCTATCTATCTATCTATCTCTACCTCTATCTCTATCTCTATCTCTATCTCTATCTCTATCTCTATCTCTATCTATCTCTATCATCTCATCTCTCTATGTATATCTATATCACCTATATCTATTTCTGTATGTATGTATGTATGCATCTATCTATCTATCTATCTATCTATCTTTCTCCATCTCTCTATAAGTATATATTTACGCCTGAGGGAAAAAGTTGGCCCTTTCACATCCATGTTTGGGAACATATAAAAAATCCTCCTGGAAAAAGGAAACTATGTCATTTCTGAAAAAAATGTTCATTTTGTGGGACATAAAAATAAATTGCCTATTGCAGTTATACTCTCCCTGGTTGCAAAATGTTTAAAACAAAATGGTCCAGGAGACAGTTCAGAGCAGAAAATAAGCTTTTAGGAAAATTTTGGAATCAACAAGGATGAAAAAAAGACATAAAACTCAGTAACCTTCAGTATCAAATTTAGAATATGTGTGTGTAATTATTTCTAAAATATAATTTCACAAAATAAAAACTGTAACCTCTTATAATTCTAGACTCCTTCCTTTTTTGCAATTAATTACAGAATATCATCATATTTCAATTTTAAAAATGAAGAATATTACAAAATTACTTGGTGTGACTTGGAATCAAATTAAATTTTTGATTACTTAGATTTACATTGATAACACAATTTTTTTGGTGTCTGGCAACCAAAAGTTCTTTTTACTTCCAGCTGGACAATACTTGAGATAGGCAAGGCTTGCAATCCTTCACAGACATGCCACTATGTGAAATATGTGGAAACTGGACATTGATTACTATTCTGTTTAAAAGCAATAGGCTTGGGTGCATCTCCATGATATTATAAAAAAAAACCACAACAAAGTGTAACTGGTATTTTTTTTTTTTTTCACCTGAGGAGCTCAAGTTTAACTGGCTAACATCTGTTGATGCAATCTACTCTTTGTTTTTTAGGAAGATACTGTGTTGCTGTATTTTTAAAATCCTCTCCTTTAGATCTTTTTTTCTCTCTCTGCCCCAAGAACAATTACCTTCTGATTCATCACTGGGGGCAATACCAGTTCCCTGAAAGCATGGTGCTGCTTTTTCTTCAATGGAAGCCAAAAGAGTAAGAGGACAAAGCGGGGAGCATGACAGAAGAAAGACCAAACCCTACAGTCAGTTGAAAAAATATAGAACCTTAACAAAGCCAGCATACATTTTTTGTGACACTGATGTCAATAACAGTGTCTTACAAGGAGCTTGAGAATTCTTGCTACCATAAACATTAATTGTATGAACTGTGCATGAGTGAGAACAAAACTGTAGTGACCCCACCTATGAGTGATGCATGTTTTTTATTGCTTTCAAATACATTTCATGCATTTCCTCCATTTTTCCTTTTCATAAATCAGCTTAAGATCTTGGCTTTTTTTTTTTAAGATTGGTTAATTCATCATCAATCTTAAAAAATCCCCCAAAGGCAGGAGAATTTTGGAGGAAGAAGTTGCTTTGGTACTAGGAAACCTTGCTTTTGTGAATTTTGACAGTCTCAGACATGCTGAAACCATCTCTTCCCTCTTTCTATTCACAAATTGGCAACTATCCTCCAAGCCATTTTCCTTGTCTTCCCATCACGTTGCAAGAAACAGAAAAGTTACCTCATTTTTAATATCACAGTCTGAAGAATCAGCTAATGCTGCAAACAGTGTTTAATGACTTGATGAAAGTCTCCCAGTGTGTTTGAGGCCATACCAGGAAAGAGGTCCATGATCTTAAGGCTGTCTTCTTCTTCTTCTTCTGTCTCTCTACTGCTAAATTTAAGTGCAGGAAAAATTTTCTCATCACTCCTTGCCCCATTATTTTGAGGTCTCCTCTAGTGATTTCTTATGGAAACTATTTCAACTTGCTCCTGTTGGTCAGCAGATACCATCAAGGATGTTTCCCCTCAGGGCAGCTTCGGGAATCAAAAGGATTCTCTCTGCTCAGTACAGAGGCAAAAACTCGTCCCCCCTTTGCTGACTTCAGGCTAGTAGGAATAGCACTCTGGGGTATCTGATGATTTTCCTCAGCCAAAGACCACAATCATAATATCTGGGTTACTTTATAAATCATGAAATGCTCAGACACTTATGTTGATTGTTTTAGAAACATATATGAAAAAGATATGGAAACTGAAAGGAGACAGATGTGCTCATTGGAGAGCAGAATGTGTCTCTAAGTGGTGTTTCGCCATCCTGGGAGGAACGTTTGTTGCATTGCATTAGGAAGTGAAGATGGTTGGACAGTGTTCTGGCAGGCTTACCTAAAATCTCTTTGCTTTTGTGGGTGGACATCCAACCATAATGTTATTTGAACACATTTAATTAAATATTGTAGCTGTTCGAAGTCTCTGACATTATTTTTTTTTTTTATTTTCATATCGCTACAGGCTTACACTACTGCTTGCTAGCCATTATAGAAGCTTCCAAGATCAGAGCAATTAATTCTGGACTCAAAGTTAATCTCATGGAAAATCCAATCAGTAAATTGATTAGGTATTAAATCACATTCTTTGTTAATGCCCTCTCTTCCTTCCCTTACTCTTAAAAAAAGCCAGTTAATTCTTTTGTCCCCTCTTTTTCTCCCTTCTGTCTCACCCATTTCAATTAATATTACCCTACCATCAAATATACTATGAGGCTACATATGGAATATAAGTTACTGCTTTCTCATTACCAAAAAAAAAAAAATGTCATTGGTTTGGAAAAGTCAGAAATCAAAAATATATAAAATTATCTCTAGTCCCAGGATGACCTAGAAATATTCTTTTGACAATTTTTCAGTGATGGCTGTCCAGAATGTGCTTCAGATGATAACTTATGTAGAAAATATTGTAAGTAGCAGTATACCACTCTGACTATTTAAACATTTTGTTGTTTGGTTTTTTTTTTTGTTTTTTTTTTTTTTTTTTACCAGCAGTACCTAGCAGTTAACTTTGGATAGCAAATTATTTTTGTGAGGATGTTTTTTTTTTTTAATTGAAAACTTGTTTTGAAAAAAAACCCCAATGCAGTTAACTACACTAAGTTCTGAAATCAGTAGGATCTGCAATCCTGTGAGGATCAAATGTTGTGTGTTGAACAGAAATTCTGGAAGTCATATTAAAGAGGCTGCGTTAACATCAGGTTATTGCTGCCTGCATTTGCCAGACAGCCTACAGAAATATGTCTGTGATCATGGTGAGTCAGGAGATTAGCTGTGATTCCTGCAATTGCTAATAGCTCCTGCATACTGTGTTCATCAACAGGAAGTCTGCCACTGCATACAATATGATCAGGATTTCATCCTTCTAATTTTTTAGCCTTCCTTACAAATTGAAAGTAGATTGTTTACCTCGCACATACAGTTTGTCTTGTATTTCAGTTTTCAAGCTCTCTGGGAAAAGTTTCACAGTAAGAATATTTTAGTAGAGCACTGACCTCTATTTGGCCCAATGCTCTGATATACAAACTCATAAAACAGTCTTAAATGAGCATGTTTTAGTAAGTAGCAATTACTGCTTCTGACAATTCCCACGATTGTTTTGAAAGACAATGCTTTGCTTTTGGTTTTTACTTCTTTAGTGTTCCTTAATGAGCTTTTACAAATTTTAGTCCAAGTATCTTTAAATCTCAGTGCAAAGTTTTGCCACTCTTTCTAAGTGCATTTTGAGTTAGTATCTGAACTCCGGTCTGTGTCACTAGAATTAGTCAATTCTTATCAAAACTGCACCTCATTTCAGCTGCTCAGCAGAATTCAGTGTTGCTCTTTTTTAAATTTATTAACTCTTAATTCTGCCTCCCTTTCCCCGAATATGATGTAGACCCCTAGTTCTTATCTCAATGAACACACCATTTAAAATTGCTTGCTGACATCTTGAAATCAGGGTGGTTTGAAACTCAGCTTCCCAGTGTACTTTCTTCAGAACACCCTCTTCTCTATTTTGGTGTCAGCAGAGTTCCTGTTCTGCTGTTCTGTTCCAGTTCTGCTGTTCCTTTCTGCGTCCTCTCTCCTCCTCCCTCCTGAGTGACAGCAATTGTCTCCTGCTGTAGCTCTCCCCTCATCAGGCAGAAGGGTGCCTGTCTCTCTACAGGAAATGTTTTACTGGTTTGGCCTGACAGCTTCTGCTGTGTTCTTCACACATATTTTACTTCCAGCAGATTCAGGTCCCTCAGTTAAAACCATCCTGTTTTATTTATCAGATTAGGAAGTTATTCTCTGTTCTCATTTAGAGACGACTTCTGCAGAATTCAATTTTTTGGCCATGCTGCTAGGCATTTAGATGTTTAACGCTTCCATTTTTTTCTCTCTCTGTTTTTCATCACACAGACATCCAAGTCATCCCTTTGTACAGGTCTCCTGTTGTCTTTTTCCTCTGCTTTTTATTCCTTGAATTGTGTCCCCAAACCAATTAGCCAAGGCCCCATGTTCATCTGAGTAAAATTCATCCTGAAAAGTCTCATCCTGTAGTCTGCCCTGAAGACTACAAAAACCATAACAGTTAAATCAAGGTTTACCATTTTGTTTTTGCCTTGTCGGAGAATATTATGTGTCACTGTGTTCTATCTTTTCTCTATTATCTCCTTTATTTCCTTTTCTGCATCTGTGTTCCAGACTTCAAGCTTATTGAAGGTAAAATCTCTATGCTTTTGTTTTGTGAGGCATTTAACTAATCTATGGGTAGGATGCAAGTATAAAATAATAATCATTGTTCCAAGGATGAATTTATTAATATACAAAGAGGCATTAAATTACTTCTGCCCTTGCTTACTGAAGAGATAGGCAGTTCTCAGGCAACTACGGGAACAAGATTGGCACTTTAGAAATTAAATATATATGAGTGAGGGCTCTCATTGAAATGAAAGGAGTAAATTGCAATGTTTTTTACCACTCTGAATATCTATTGGATCTGGATGTTCAGTTGCAATGTGATAAGCCAAATCTTCCTTGCCAGAGCCCTATCCTGAACACCTGACACAGCACAAACCCCATTTACTGTCAGTCATTAAGCAGAGCTGTCAAAATTAAGGGGACAGATTAAAAAAATACCCAAAAAACCCAACCAAACAAAAAAACCCCAATCAATCTAGCACCAGTTACTGGATTCTAACAATAATCTCCTGCATGTCACTGATTACATTCTTAGAAATGCAAGAGATTACTGATTGCTTTTAAATTACTAAAGCATGGAACTGTGAACATGGAGCCATATTTCTTCACGGACATGTGGTTCAGTGAGTCCCCATATTTAAAACTGAAAGGAAAAGTAATCCAGTATCTAATTAATTCCTACAAAGTGAACAAATTGCCAATTCAGGCAATACTTACTTTTTTTTTTTTTTTTTATCTGATAGCAAAAATTGTTGCTGTGACTCTGGCTAAATGTTTTTAGTCTTTCTAACAGGGAGAAAAGTAAAAAGTAAGTAGAATAATGATTAGGCACAACCTAATCATGATTACATTATGGCCCATTGTTTTTTTATTTGATCTTGGCTGATTATATAAATTTTTAGTCTGAAAATATAATGAATAATTATTTCATAGTGTGAGTATAACTTAATAATATAAAACTTAAAGCAGTAGCTCACCTTATCATGCCAGAAAAAGCAAATGAGATTTCAGCACCACTCAAAAAATCCTCCTGGATTTAGCTCAAATACTGGTATTAATGTTATACTAGACTCAAGATATAATTCAAGATGTCTAATTTATTTCTCCAAATAACTTGCATCAGTTGCTGTGACTTTCATACTTTGAGATTAAACTTTGTTTTCAGACTGTGCTGTGTTACAAAAAAGGGTATTTCCAGATTCAAGATGGGAACAAGAAGTGTTATTTAGTTATGTTGTGATATCCAAACAAACCTACTGTATATTGTTTTCAACACCCAATATGAAGTAAGTTTTCTAGAGTTCAGACCTTAGAATCTTCTGATGTTGATGCCTGTGGCAAAGTCAGAGATTTCTCAAATAATATGTCTCATAGTTGTGCACATTACTGTGTCTGGGCAATTCTCAGCTGGGTATTGCAGAGGAAAGCTGAAAAGAGGTAGACAGAGGACATCTCTGCAGAATATGGCATTTATTTGCAGTTCTAGAAAACATTCCTTGCACAAAATCATCCTTTTTATTCTACCACATGCTTGTAGCACAAATCCCAACATAATAATAAGCACATAGCAAAGCCTCCTAGTAGTTTCAGATCCAAATCTCTACTTTCCCTGCCGTTCTGGGATAGATTTTAGGATACTACAGCCAAAACAGATTTATAGTTCTGTCACCATTTCTCAGGTTCAGGCATTTATCGGAACCTTTCCTCCTCTATCTGTCCTGACTATTTGCAAAGGTTTTCAAATTCTATTGAATAAGTTTTGCTTCTTTCCTGACATGCTTTCATACTCAGATCTGTGTACCAAGTGGATTCATAACACTGTGAGAAAGAAATTTGAAATCCAACACAGCCTCTAATTTTTTCCTTACTGCAGTGGGAAGCTTATTCTGCTCACTAACCTCCAGACTAAATGGGACCTTTGAAATAAATTTTACATTAGTTTATCTCTCAAATTGAATATTACATGATTCTGTATTTAATATCATGGGATTAGCTGTTAGCCATGCATCTGCCAAGATATTTCCACCATCATGGTGTCAAAACTCAAAATTAGTAATTAATAAAGTGAAGTAAGTGAAAGGGGAGAAGCAAGTTATTTGAAATTATAGCCATGATATATGAATATGATTAGCTTTTCCTTAAAGTATATTTATATGATTATATGAATGCAAAAAGGCAGTGCAGTATTTTAGTCTTTCTCTAGTCACTGGAACACTCTGAAGCAGATGGACTGTGTGACTGATGATTCAATAATTGCACTCATTAAAAATGTTCACGCTTTTAATCTTTCCCCCATCACATTCTGTGAAGAGCTGAGGAATGAAATGGTTTTGTCATTGTCAGCAGATAGATAATCGAGTTTGCTTTGATTTCCTGGGGTGCTCCTTTCCCATCCCCATGCTGTTGGATTGACATCTCCAGAAGCGTAGCAGAACATATGAATCAGACCCAACTGTTTTCAAGAAGAAAAACATGATGGAAATACTCCTTTCTCCCTCTCAGTATTCACTTGTGTTCACTCAGCCAGTAACCTACCTTGGTAGAAGACAGCATTTGATTTTTGCCAGATTACCTCCCCCTGATACAGTTTCCTACCTGTGGTGCTCAAGGAAAAGAAAGATAATTCTGCCTTGAACTTATGCACAGAATACTTCTCCTGTTTATTGTTGTGAACTAGAACAAAGATGATAGAGGGGAGAGGGTGTCCAGCTGTGCAAGTGCCTGATGCCTGGTGTTACAACAACATGAAATCAACATAATCTCACAAAACACGAAGGAAAAATGGCAGGGGGGAAAAGCAGTGAAAAAAAGAGCTATCATGCTTTCTCTGAAAACAAGGATAAAAATATCTCCCAGCTCTGCTGAAGAGGTGTTTCTTTTTGTTTCTGCCAGTAGGATTTAAGTTTAGAGTTTGCATTTAAATTTGAATTGTGTAACAGCAAAAGCATTCTCCAAATGAGGCATTGTATCCACTCATTCTACCTACTCTATTGTCTGGGCACCTATTTTCCAGATGTTGCTCTGGAAACAAATATAGAAGAAGTTGTGTAATCCATGGCTTTCTGACAGTCGCCAGCTGCTCCAGGAGAGTCTCACACTATCCATCATTTATATTTTTCAAACCTCTGACTGAAATCAGGGCATCAGAGTTCAGCCTTGCTCAAACAGGACATGACAGAGCCCTTTGCAACTCTGATTAAAGTCTCTCAGGCAGACTTTCATTGCTCCCACACTTAGGTTTTGCTATTCGGTATCTGCGAGCAAAAGAAAAATATTTTTTCTGCACCAGATGTTCTCTTTTTTTGACTTCTTGAGTATGCTCCCTAGTCTCAGCTGCTCTGTAAAACAATTATGAACTGCTGTTAGAGCACTTACACATCCTGGGCAGACTGCATAAGTGCTTAGACACTTCTACAGCCCTCCCTCTGTGTATACTCTCTCTCAGATTCCTGCCATCTGAAGAATGCAATGAACACATTTTTACACAAAATACACAGATCTGAAGTAAAGTTCTAGGTTCTGATATTATCCTTTTAGTCAAATTCACTGCACACTGTTATTCCTTCTGCCTGTTGGGTACAAGGATTTTTAGACAATTGTGATGCACAGGTTCTTCTTCATATATTGTTTCAATAACTGTAAAGAATGTCTCTGTCAGAAGAACAGAACATTTTCACCAACTACCTTTGTTAACTACCTGGATTGTTCTTGTCCCTGTACTTGGCAGAAGGCTGCATGTTCAGACCAATTTGTTGCTGTACACCCAAAGCACTGTTGCTCCTTTTTCTCCCTGTGTAAGTGCAGATGAAAATGTTCCAAATTCTAATGCTCCTTAGCCAACAATCTGTTCACAGTCAAAACTGTGAATGTCACTTTACCTTCTTGTCCCAAGATGCATTACAGTGAGGGCTTTACGTATGACACAGTGTATGTATAATTCACAAACACAAACTGTAAAGTATGAAGTGCACATACATTTTCTAAGTCATCACACCATGGCCAATTTAAATGGGCTTGCCATTTTGGCAGCAAAAATGAACAGCAGGATAAGAGTGGACACTTATAGGGAAGCAATATGATTTGCTCAGAATTCCGTAGCACTATTCCTTAACTAAACTGGTTAAATTAATATGTACAAGAGGTTTTTAAGTCTTACACTCAATAATGTGATCATAAGGCGCTTGGGAAAATGGATCCCTCAAAGGTTTTCAAGGAAAAAACTGCCCATTGAATGGGGAAGTTTCTAAGTGGATGTCATGTATAGAGTAGAGCAGACTATTCTTGGCAGGCTAGTAGTGGGTTCAGGAAGTTACCAAAAACTGTCTTGAAGTATAAAATATCACATAATTAGCTACATTCTGATACTGTCTGTGGACAACTATCAGTTAGAATGATCTGTTTGAAAGGACAAGCCCATTCAGAAATAACACTCAGTGCCAATCACCCACCATGCAGAGCAAATAAAATCTTCCCAGGAAAATGGCCATAAGATGCAGCTTCAGACTTTATCTGGAGCTAAGCATTATGGCTATACAATTTGAACTCAAGTTTATGCACTCTACAACCCTCAAACACTGGAAAACTTTGGATACAACTTTGGATGCCTGGAGCCAGAGCCAGAGCAGTTCAGAGGTGTATTTTATTTCAACAGGATTATTTATAGACATATTTCAATCAAAACATTTTTTCTGTCAAAGTAGGACATTACCTTTTAGGAGCCAAGACAGCACATGGCAAGTCTGTGCTTTGTTTTGAATGAATGTCTGAGCCTGCATTCTAACCCAAATACATTCTGTACATGCACTGGCTGGCTCAATCCTGCAGCATGGGTCAAGGACCATACTTCCCTGCCATGTGTCTAACATGTATCTTGCAGGATCATTTTGTAGCCAAGGATATATGTCCTAAAAGTAAGCTGGAACTATAAGTATCCATACACCTGTGATTACTAACCCAACATCCTCCCACATCAGAGAATCTGAGTGCACGGCTTCTGGTCAGTAAAGTGGACACGTTTGCATGCACTTCTTGGCCCATCCCACACACAGTCTCCTTATCTCTCAAAATCTTCAAATTCTGAAATTTCATGTTTGCATACTTGCTCTATGTCCCCTATTTCCCTTCCTTCTCTGAGCCAATTGAAAGGTGATAACCTGTGCACAGCAGGCTGTGAAACACACTACTGGATATACAATATCTGCAAGGACATAGGCAGAAGCAGAAGATGGATAAGATAGACATTGGCTTTCTTTCACTTTAAGAGAGAATGCTAAGACATTGCTCAAGACAAAAAATAAACATTGGTGCAGTCCTCAGGAACCAAGTATTTAAAGGCACTGTTCCTCTATGAATTTAAGCACTGAAACCACTTTCTTCTTAAACTGCTAGTGAGTCATTGTTCATAACTAGGATCTATTTATCATTAAAACTATTTTTGTGCATCATTGCTCCATGTGAAAAAGGTGATTACATTTTACAACAAGATGTGACTATTCTGTTGCATAAATTGGACAGAGCGAGAAAAAAAAAACAACCAAAATGAGAAGTGCAGTCAAACCAGGGAAACACAAAGAAAAATACAAAAGCACTTCTACTAACAGCTATCTCTAATTATAGAGATAGTGCATGATTGGTGCATGACAGACCAGTGCCTATTTCATATTGCAGTGCCCCCAAACAGTGTGAGTAATGTGGATAGCTTTCACAGAGGTCTGAGATGTCAATTTCAACAGTTCATTTGTAACATGGAAATCAAACTATATTTATTTGAAAAGGAACTTACCTTTTTGTTATTATTTCTTATTATTTATTTGGAACTGAAGTTACCTTTTTTAAAGCAACTGAGGAGGGCATATCCCCCAAAGCTCTACAATACAGCTTATCTGTTCAGCCTCCAAGGGAAAGCAGTCAAGTAAAGCATTGTTTAGCATGGGTGACGTTTGCTGGGATTAAGTTCCAGGAATCTACAAGATCTACAGAAAAACTGTTTCAGACAGCCTTTAGAGGAGGGTACCTGATGCATTTTAGAGTCCTAAGAAATTTTATGGAGACGTTCTTTGTATAGGTTCACTCTCCCCATGATAAATAGCAAGTTTTTTTTATATCATTTCCTTTCAATGCTGATGCAAGACTTCAACATTTTCTCTTCTTTTTCCAGCAATATTATGCAACTGTAATACAACCCTGCTTTAGCATAGGCTGCCTCTTAAAAATATCCCTAAACCAAATATAATTTCTCTAATTTTTGCATTCAGGGAAATCAGAGTATTGTCTTTAGGGCTTTGTCATTTTTTTTAGATAGAAGAGAAAAATAGCTTGCCTGTGTGGAAAATTTCTGTTGTAACTGATAGCAAATACACAAAATTTAATTTGCATATAGATGTTGAATCTTGCAACAATATACTCCCCTGAGAGAGCTCTTGTTGTTTAACTGTGTACACAGTCTGGCATTATGCTGCCCAGCACCTAATAAAAGCTAAATTAAAACTTTAAAACTCTGAGGCTGTGAATATCTTTAAACTACTGGTTTACATTTGCAGAGAAAGGGCAGAACTATACCAAGCTAAGCCTCATTTAAGTGGAAAAGCAGAGGGTGTGGTGGCAAGGGCATGGGAGAAATAACTTTATTTGGGAGTAAACATCAGTTAGATGTACTAATGCTTTAATTCATCAGCCTAGATGAGCTTTATTACTATGCTGGGATCAAGCAATACCAAGGAAATAAAAAGCAGTGCTGTGTAAAGGAGAGAGAGAGATGAGCAGAAGATTATTAACAGGGCTGAGAGAAAAACAGAGGCAGAATGGCTGAATAGCAAGGAGACGATAAAATGGAAGGTGGGAAGAGCAGGAGTACAAGTGGAAGATTAAAGTAAAATATACTTTTTTCTTTCAGTTATCCTAATCTGTTTTATTTGTATTTTCAGTGTTTATCACAGATTGTGCAGTGAAGGGATAATGTGATATTGTGCCAAAAGAAAACTAAAGTCTGTCAGGGAAAGAAAACAACAATAAGTCTGGTTTCATAATATCATTAAAATACACTATAATAATATTTTTAATGAAAGTGTATCTGAAAGTATAAAGGAAAAGTAACATAATCTCAGAACTAGAATTTACACAAATTTTAAGTCAGACTAAAGCAAATCCATGAATCACCATAGGATCAAAGAATAGCCTGCGATGGAAAGGACCTTGAAGATAACCTGGTCCAATATTCCTACCCTGGGCAGGGATACCTTCCATTAGTCCAAGAGTTGCTCAGGGCCCCATTAAATCTGACCATGGACAATTATAGTGATGGGAAATCCATAGCTTCCTGGGACAACCTGTTCCAGTGTCTCGTCACACTCTGAGTAAAGAATTTCTTGCTGACACTGAATGTAAATCTCTAAGCTTTTAGTTTAAAACTCTTCCTCCTTGTTGTATCATTAACAATCCTTGTAAAAGGGTCACTCTTCCTCTTTATTCTAAGCCAGAAGGTACCAGTTTAGGTACCAGAAGGCTACTTATGGTCTCCCTCAAAGCCTTCTCTTCTCCAGGTTGTACAATCCCAGCTCTTTCAGCCTCTGGGAGACCAGAGATGGTCCAGCCTCTGATCATCCTCATGGCCCTCTTCTGGACCTGTCCTGAGAGGGTCTGCATCTTGCTTGTGCTTAGGACCCCAGAGTGGATGCAGCACTTGAGGTGGGGATTTAAAAGTCAGAGTAGATCACCGGAATCATCTCTCTTGACTGGCTAGTCACACTTCTTTTGGTGCAATCTAGCAGGCAGTTTTCATTCTGGGCTGTGAGTGCACACTGTTGGCTCATGTGATGTTTGTTAAAACTCAGTGGGGAACTTAAAATCACCCAAACCACCCCCTTTCGATAGTGAAGGAGAAACCAAAAAAAAAAAACTCAGATAAATTATACATTAGAGTGACAATTTACTACAGAAAATAGTAATAAACACAGCAATAAAAAGAAAATTATACAAGAGAGAGAAATGGCTTAACCAACAAAGGCAAGATCTCACCTGGGCCCCTATATCAAACCTAGGACTGCAGAGGGCCCTGATGCTGGACATGGGCTGAGAGAGAACAAAAAGAAACAATGATACTAATGGGTTCACAGGGTTTAACGCCCTCCCCAGATCTGGCAAGCCGTGGGGAACAAGGCAAAGCAAAAACCTGGAAAATTATTTCATTTGAGTAATGTATTGTGCTGCTGGTATCCTGGCTTGCTGTGGTGGAGGATGCTGGCATCATTGGTGGTGTGGGCATTACAATTTCTCTTCAAAGCAGGGACCCCAGCCCTATCCTCTGTCCTTTCTCCAGCCTTGGCCAAAAGAGAGTCACACTCTTCTTCTTCCTGTCCCTTTGCCTTTCTTGACAAAACCACACCTCACCCCTTCCCCATGCAGTGATGTAGAGTGTATTGAATATTCAATAATAAAACTCCACTCTCCTCCTTTATAACAGCTCAGGTCCAGCTTTTCATCCAGAAGAACCCCCAAGTGCTTCCCTGCAAGACCACTCTCAATGAGGCCTTTTCCCAGTCTGTACCATGTCTGGGATTGCCCCAGCCCAGGTCCAGCATCTTGCCTTTGGAATTGTTAAACTTCATGAGGCTACCACGGATCACCTTCTTGAGCTTGTCCTGGTCCTTGTGGATAGTTTTGCTTCCTTAATATGAAAAGATTTTTAATTCTATGAGGGGAAGATGCAGAAAAGAAGAAGGAAATAACAGGCCACACTGTCTGATAGCTGTAGATCCAGATTCTATCAGCAGGGTACAAGAATTCCACTGACACTGAGCAAATTGCACACATTTCAAAGAATTCTTCTACCCCAAATTTTAATTCAGTTCTCCCAATGCCTGTTAAAATGAATAATGTCCTGTGAACTTTTATCTGAACAGCACTGTAGCATCCAGTGGGACTTTGAATATGGAGAGAGATGATAGAGCATGAAGGACAGAAAGAGGACACTACTGAGGGATGCCTTGTCCTACCAGGCAACAAAGAATGGAGACTTTCCTAAATGTATGACTGTCCTCTAACTAATGAATTAACAATCCAGTTAATATAAGCATGTAACCCCATCCTGCCACTGCTTTTAGAGAATATTCTTCCTCTATTCCTATCTTCCATTCTGTGTCTCCTTACTACCCAGTGATAGGGACCATCTGGATGAAACTAATGTTCATCACTTATCACTTGATTTAATTTGTATTCATACAAGTGTTGCAACTTCATTTTTATACCTACATAAAATTTAAATTTTGTTCTTACTATTCCTTTCACTTGCCATTCTCATGTTTAAAAATAAATATTTACCCCTTAACCTTTTTCACTATGATTTCCAGTTCTGGTAGCATAATGCTGTCTATCATGCTTCTGCTTATCTCCAGAGAATTGAAATTATTTCCAAAATTTGTGTTTCCTGGGTAGTGTCTATAAGGTGCTCTTAATAATTTCATCAAGCATGTACAGGAATAGTAAAATTAGCATTAATAATAACATATTCTAAAGGAACAAGGAGATCTGCCTACAACTTGTGCCTAGAGACCTTTTGATAGAAGGCCTATGATCCTATCCAGATTTTGCAAGTTGTAGGAGATACAGGGAAAGGAATACAACTCCTGTGAAGGTGTGAGGGCCAGATCCATCTCAATGAATCTCTGTTCAGGTGTGTGCCTTTCTTTGGTATAAACCTTGGGTACACTTTTGACTCAGATTTCTGAATCACTCTGTGTTGTGGTCCACATTATCAAGCTGTTATAAAGGACATGAACTGGGTTTCTTTCAGGCATGGCTAAAACGGAAGTGGAGGTTCAGGAGCACATCCAATCTGTTCAAGTTGCTGGTGGACAATGGAAACACTGGACCAGGCAGCAGGGAGCCTGAAATAAATTCTCCTGGTATACTTGTTGCATGGGCATTGGATCCTCTTCAGCTGATGTTCTGTGCTTTAGATTTAATCCTACAGAGCTGCACTACACACAGATACAGCCATCACATGTATCCATTGAAACAAAGCCGAGCTCTGAACATGATAGCTGCCAAAAACATTGATGGTCCTTGCAGGAAGATCCAAAGTTATTATCTCCCTGGCCTTTTGACAAATAACAGACACGAAGTAATGAATCATTTATTTACTCCTCTAAAGCAGTTTTATTTTGACTTTATTTAATCATGTAAAAACGAAATATTTTTTTTCCCTCCAGTGCATTAAGTATGCAGTCTCTTATAGATTGCATAATGTGCTAATTTGGGATCATATTAGTCAAAGAAGTCTGTATGTTATTCTATTTGCAGAGTGTACTGACCTTGAGGAAATTTATTTTAACCTTGGTGAATTTTTGGTTTGAGGATAATTCATGGGCATCAGAAGGTTCACAGATAAAAATGTTCCTTTGACCTTCAAAGTGCTCATGACTAACATGTCATTATGCAAGTTGGAACTTTTCAATCCCTTCAAAATGCATCATCTAAGAACATCCTTTTTGCTTGTCACTCTATATTATTCCTATCTGAATGTCTTTATTATCTCCTCATTTTCCATAGCATCATATGCAAATGTCTCATTTGCACCTTCAATGCCCTTCACAACTATAATCTTTCTGTTTAATCAAATTTTTTTTTTTTTTGCTTTTCCCTTCAGGTCCATGGTGGCAAGCCTCTGAGTATTCAGTGGGATCACATCTCTATGCTTCAGTACAGAATAGCCTCCTTTTCTCTTTCCTGGTATTAGTTCCTGTGGCAAACCATACCAGATCACATTCTCCAAATATAAGTCATAGTTTCATGATCTGCAAGGAATCAGTCACTAATCTTACTAGGTGAGCTCAGTCCAAAAGAGATTAAATTTATTTATTTATGTATTTATTTATTTATAGAACATAACCTCATTCAGACTGTATCACAACAATACAAAACTATTCAGATTTGCTCTTGCCACATTTTCTCCTTCATGCCTGCTGTTTGCAGTGATAGCTTATGGTCTCTGTTTCACATTAGATTGCACGTTCTTTGGGAATAAGATTTTGTTTATAACAGTGCTCATCAAACAGTACAGACAGCATCTCCACACAGTGCTGTCAGTCCAACAATAAACCATGTATCGAACTGTATGAACACCAATTCTTGGTTTGTCCAAATAGGTTAATCACACTGCATTTTGACCAATGAGCAGTGATAACACATGGAAAAGAAACCCAGCAAGAGAATGGCAATCCCAAATTTCAGGAGGCAGTGTCAACAATACCAGTTCTGGTTGAAATGAAAGGCAGGTTTGTCACAGAATCACAGTCACTGGAAAACACACACAATACTTTTTGCACACATAGTAGAGCTGCCCAGAGCTTGGGAATATGGGCATCTGGGATCTCTGGCTTTCTGACAATCTTTCTGACACAAAAACTTAACTCATAGCAGATCATCTAAAGAGATAAAAGCAAATAAATGCAAAACTGAAAAGTTTGTCAGAAAAAGTTGTACTGTTCTGAAAACCTTTCAATTTCCACAAGATGGTCTTCCCTATGCCAAAGAAAAAAACAACCCCAACAAAAAACCCTAAAGTTTTTAAAATGAGAAAAATTCAGAAAGTCCCAATAAGCTGTTTGTGAGAATTTATTCAGTAGTGGTATTGAGATCCTCTCTGAACATGCAAACCATTCTGGGTTTGAATTATTTTTATGAACAAGCAACACAAATTTTCAAATGTATAGAGAAGAGAGAGAGTGAAGTACACAGGAAAATTACAAAGAGGGATTTTCCTGCATTTTCTAACAGAGTAATCTATTAATAATACTTTAGATAAGATCATATGATGTTATACAATGTGCAAGTCCTAGTGTTTAGATAATTAAAGGAACATTTTAAAAATGCATTCTGGCTAGCAGCAAGGGATTATGCATGGATTGGTTTTAATCTTCAAAAGACCAGATATTAAAAAAAGATTAATCTTACTATTGCTTGTATTTAACCTGATACAGAATTTAAACTGACTTTTTTCATCTAAAAATAGACAAATACATTTTATATCAAACAATTAATTTGCAAATTTCCATCAGAAAATCTTTACAGTACTATGATAGCAAAGCAGAAAAAATGTCTTATTTACTAAACGAATCAGCAGTTTTCTGGAAGCTTGCTCAGATTCCTCTCTGCAAGAACTATGTCTAATTCAGATTAAAATGCCATTGATTCCCCTGTGGGAACTCAGAGACTCTCAAAGGCCCATTTCTGCAGGGAATTTCTCTTGACACTGGTCACCATAGCACATCAAAATGGTGCAAATATTCTAAATTAAATAATTAAACATAGTTACACAAGTTAAGGAGAACCCTTAAGGGATTGTATGTTGATCAACCTTTTAACATTTCACCACATCACTTCATACTATGTTTATACAACAAATAGCAGGTATGATACAACTGCACACAGAAATGAGAGAGTGAAAATTTAACAGGGTAGAAATCCATTTGGATTTAGGTGAAATGTGCCACTTTCAGCTTGCTAGCATAAGTAAAATATGCTGTTTAGTCTGGTAACTTTCCACACTAATAAAACTGCCCCAGCTGAAGAGATGAAAGATGAGAAAGACTCCTCGGACCTTGAAACAGGGCAGAGTGACCCAGGAGTTGTCTCTGTACTTTCTGACAAAAACTGAGTACAAGAGTAACTAGCTGTAAGTGTAACGCGAAATCAGCAGAATGAATATGCACGAATCTATTGTGAAATTCTATGCATATGTAAAATATTTAAGGATAATAAAAAAGAATCCTGAGTCCTCAGGGGCACGCATGTCCTTTGAAGGGAAAGGATTCCTCGCATGCTTCCAGGAATTGTGGGGTTTTGATTTTTTGTCTGCGTTTCAGGAAAGATGGGCATAAAAATGGAAGCACAGGGAAGAATATATGCTCTTCACCCCTAAAATAATTGAAAGCATAAAAGAACAGCTAGGAAAGGATTACAGCATAATAGAACATGAAACCTAGTTTTAAATAAAAAATCCTTTTGCACACCAATTTTCCAATTTATTTCTGCTTTTTTTTCAGTGAGATTACTTTTTCCTTGTAACTATATGCACCCTGCCCAGAAGCAGTAAAAAAAGGAAAAAAAAAAATCCATAACCTACAGACATCCACTACTGTTAGTTTTAAAGGGTCCCCACAAGGCAGCCTTGAAAACAATCTTTGTCATCTGCTCCTTCAATTTGTGTAAGTAGTTGTTAAGTGATTAAGAGAATGTACTGACAAAAACAAGTTCAGCATGTGATGGACTGGGCCAATTCTCTTGCTTCAACTTTCAGTAAATTTCAGAAATATTTTTGAAAGAATGATTATTTATTTAAAGAGTTTGTGACCTTGAGGTTAACAGACACCTATGACCTGTCTCAAGAGTTATGTTCCTGAAGGTGATAAAACTTCCAGTGATGAGCACAGAGCAAGAGACTAAGCTTTCATTGTAGGCAGGGTGAGTTTTGGGGCATTTATTTCCACTGGAGAACACTGTGAGCTTCATCCTAGAAAATACACAGAGCCTCTGTCTGAATTAATTCTTACCAAGCAGCATAATGGGCTGTGAAGAAATTACATAAAAAAGACTACTGGTCTGCCATTCAACCCGAGGAAGAGAAAGGGCTGTGTCAAGACTGTTTTAATAATCCACAGTTGCAGATTTGGGATGAATACCTTCAGTCAACCCTGTCAAGTTCATTTAAAAAAAAATTGTTTCTAGTCAGTGTACCTTCATTTCAGAGTCACCTATACCACTGACCATTCCTCTTCACTCAATGGAGAGGAGAGGAGAGGAGAGGAGAGGAGAGGAGAGGAGAGGAGAGGAGAGGAGAGGAGAGGAGAGGAGAGGAGAGGAGAGGAGAGGAGAGGAGAGGAGAGGAGAGGAGAGGAGAGGAGAGGAGAGATAATTCAAATGAGGGGTGAAATTATCTGTAATTGAAATAGCTTGACTTTCAGAAATACAGTTTTACAGAAGAAAAAATCATAATGACAAAAGGAATTTGAAGATGTTATCTTAATAAACATGAACTGAAATGATAATTTTATCTTTCCATCTGACATTAGTTTGCACAATAGTCAAGACATCATACCTTAGAGTACTACTAATGTGCTGTTAACATGATCACATGTTAACGTGATTACCAGACACAGTCACATGAAAATTATTTCATCACTTCAGTAGGAACTGAGTGAACATTTGTCGAGTTGAATTTGGGCAGATTCATATCCCAGGATTTTGCCCTTGAATTTAGTTGAAAAATATGGATAAGAAATAGGCAAATAAAATTTCTCATAATGGCAATAATCTGCATAAATTAGACAGAAGCATATGGTTTCAAAAATTTATGAAAAATCTAAAAACAGAATCAATTTTTTTTCTTTAGTTTGGCATTTGCAACCATCTCTGCTTTACTCTCTTAAACTGCAACAGAAATTCTTTTTCTGCAAGTATTCCTTCTACTTTTTACATCACAGGCTAGGATGTACCAAAATAGGTAACAAGCCCAAAGCCTACTGGTCCTTCCCTTAGCCCTTATTATTGGCAACCTGATGCTTGTGTAAGAGATGGAGAGGTGAGGAGGGCATAGGATATAAAATTACTTTTATCCATTGTCCTGTCTTTGGACTGTGTATACCTAACCTCCTCAGAAATTGTGTCATTTCTGTGTTCGAGAGCATGCTGCTTTCAACCATACAAAATTACATGGAAAAAATGCACTAAGTCCACACACTGATACATTTGTACTAGGGAAAGTGTGTGGTTGTTCAGGGAGAGCAAAATCTGCTACCAGTTAATTGCTGACTGAGGCTGCTGTGATGCAAAAACAGTTGAAGACACAATGGAGGCTGCTTTTCAGTGCTTGCACTGGTTACTTCTGTGTTCAGAATACAACCATCCTCATACATTAGCCACAGAAAAAAATGGAAGGGTTATAAGTCAGCATGAAATGGCTTCTGTGAACATCTGCTGTAAGCTGGCTGTGCGGCAGTAGATAAATGTGAACTCTTGGAATTAATCAAGCAGGGCATGACCTTACTGAAACATTTATGAAAAAGCAGTTCCACACCATGGCAACAGTCTCTCTCTCTCTCTGTCTCTCTCTTAGATGCAGAGGGTGTCTCTTTACGAACCCGAGCTTCCACACTTCTCTGGAGAACAAAAGGGACAAGGAGTGCTATTGATGTAATTGTTTTTGTGAACTGCACTCTTCACTTTCCAGCATTTGGGCTGATGAATACCTGCTTTTCTTGATGGTCTGTAAGCAGCTGTGTAAGAGCTCTCACAGTGTACTGTATAAATTTGCTGAGATGCAGGCTTAATTTAAGTGACAGCAAAAATGAGAAAATGCTACACTAAGTTAGTGTCAAACAGAACCATTTTAGAAGAGCGCTCTCTGTGTTGTACTGTTCTCCATGTCACTTCACCTATAGTATAATTTTCTGTGCTTTCTGAAAGCCAGCAGATCCCCATGAAAGGCAGGGTTGAGGTGAAGTCTGGGCCAAGCAAGAACCTTTTGGCCTGTGCTAAACAGAGGTCATAAAATTCTTAATATTAGATCCTAATTTTCCCATGTGTGTGAAATCACACCCTCACTAGAGATCTTGTCAAAGGTGAAGCTTTTTTGCACAATCACTGATTTTGTTTTCACAGCAGCTTTAGGTATTGTTGATAGCTACTCTTCATTACTAAATGAAGGATGTTACCTATCTCTACCATAGGACATGAAATGTTACTCTTGGTGCTCCATGTGAGCTGTTATAAATTAAAAATGATTCAGCCAAATTAAAAAAATAAAAATAATTTATTTTAGCAATAGAGATCTAACTTAGCCAGCCACACGGAAAAGGACAGTGCCGAGCCTGGGATCGGCGCTGGGTGCAAGACACAGAGATCAGCCTCAGCAGAGGTTTCACTCTATGCCTCCACACCACCATCCCGGTACAAGCGATTTTTTATAGGGAAATTATTGCCTGAAGCCAGGATTTTGGCATTCAGTCCTTTGTTTCATTCAAAGTTCCATAAGTTGATGAGATTTCCTTCTCGGGGACAAGGCAGAACAATTCGAAGTCCGGTGTCGTGGAAACTCTTGATGAAATTTACGGGAACAGAGTATTCACATGTATCGGCCTGGGGGGATGTTCCTGATGTCCATCTCGGGTCGTTCACGTGATGATCAGCGCCTGGGTGTCTCCATATCCCTTCAGATAAGGCCCATCTCCTGGCGAGCCACATCCCCTTGCTTGTAAATCAGGTTTCAACACACACTCAGTTTTACTTGAGAAGGGGGGCTTCTAATGCCAAAGGGTACATCCTAACAATTATTTAATATTATATATATATCATGCAAAAAAATGGCGAAAATTATACCTGTTACATATAACAATCCCCCACCTTTTATATTAACCCATTAATTCGTACCTTACTTATTATTTCTACTAGTTTCTATAGTTTTTATTTTATCTTACGGTTACAGAGCCTACAACTTCTGAGTATTCTCTACCTTCTCTGCTGAGACAGAAAGTTCCAATTACCCTTTTATCCAACACCCACCAATCCATACAGTACGAATACTTTTGCTACAGGCTGGGATGGAAATTTCCCCTGGGCTCTTTCGGTGCAATTTATGTGCTGACTGTCTATTTTCGAGGTATTTTAATTTTTTATTGAATTTATATGCCCCCTGTTGAGTGTTAATTTTAGAACAAGGTTTATTAGGCTTACCCTTACTGCAGTTCCATGGGGTCAGGGGCACTGGGCCTCCTGGGTACCTGCCACCGGATTCCCCTGTTTCAGGGTTAGAAAGGTTACTGAGGCATGTGGCTAGACTCAGGCTCATCAGGATTACTCCCACTGCTAGGATTCCTCTGCCGTTCCCTGCGCCCACTGGCGTGCCTCCAGCGGTGGGGTAGACCATCTTCTTGGCAGCAGGAATCTTCGTCAGTGGTTTCGTACCAAGACTGAGCTGCATACTTTCGCTTAAAGGTGCTCCACCAGCGTAATTCAACAGGATCTGCACTGCAGGGTACCTTGTTCAACCTACGGCACACAACAGTAATGATTTTAGCTTTTGTTTGTAATTTCTCCCTCAATCTGTTCTGATATAGACGATACCAAATTATTGAATCCAATTGAATCAGTCTCAGCCTGGTGGCCAATACCAGAAAATGGCTAGTCAGGTTTTGTTCTTGTTTAAAGCACTTTGCACCACTAGGTCTTATTCTTCTCCAACAGTGAACAACCCACTTCTTATAACAGTATTTGCGAATGAAATATGTAAGGGGGTAACAGTTACAATCTGGTACAGAACATCTGACCAAGTTACTCTCGGTTATTTACTAGGCTGGTGCAAAGTTATTTTCAAATCTCCAGGGGAGGAGGTGACTTTCCACTCCGGGGCTTGGTCTTGAAGGTCAATTTTCTTCACCCTTGACGCGTGTGTCCACCCCTTCTCTGCAGTGCGTATAGCAGTGTCTGTAGTTAGAAGAACGATATAGGGTCCCTCCCAATGAGGATAGTGGAACTTCTTTCCATGTTTTTATGAGAACCCTGTCTCCAGGCTGTATCTTATGTATTGAGAAGCCAAGGGGGCTGTGCTGCATGATTACACCCTGCTTTCGCAATTCCTCGAGATTCTTATTTAATGTTATAGGGTATGGTTGTATTTGCCCATCCTCTAATTTCAGATGCCCTACAGGCATACTATGAATATAAAGCATCCCATATAACATTTCAACAGGTGAAAGCCCCGTTTCGGAATGAGGCATAGTTCTTATGTTTAATAAGAACTAAGGCCAATGGGAGACATTTTATCCATGACATTTTTGTTTCTAACATTAGTTTGGCTAGTTGGGCCTTTAATGTTTGATTCATCCTTTCTACTCGCCCAGAACTCTGAGAGTGCCACAGGGTGTGATAATCTCATCTGATACCTAAGGTATCTGCCAATTGTTTAATAATTTTTGAAGTAAAATGTGTTCCTTGGTCCGAATCAATGTAGCTTGCTAACCCGTATCGAGGTATAATTTCTTCTAATAAGAACCTTGATACTGTCTGGGCTGTAGCCCTGGAGCTTGGAAAAGCCTCCACCCAGTGGGTTAGTTTGTCTACTATGACTAGTAAAAATTTGTATCTCCCGACCTTAGGTAGATCAGTGAAATCTACCTGGATTCTTTCAAAAGGTCGGTAAGCTGCCAGGCGACTCCCTAGTGTTAGTTTCCGGGAGTTTGCCCTATTTATTTTTTTTTTTGCAGATTATGCACCCCTGTACTTCTTACTTAGTCAGTTCATATATCCCTTTATAGCCAAAGAATCTCAGGAATTGCTCAGCTAGTGCTTGGGCCCCCCAGTGTGTTTGTTGGTGCAATCTCCTTAGAATCTTCCTAGTGTATTCTTTCGATAATAATTCCCTCCCGTCTGGCAACTTTCACTTACCTCTTTCCAGACGGCCCCCAATCTTCTGATAATCTTCTATCACCTTTTTGGAGGGTTGGGGGGGCGGTTCCTGGGTTTCCTCACTTTCAACCTCCGGGATACTTACCTTTAACAAAGCTGCACTTTTTGCCTCTTTGTCGGCTAAGTTGTTCCCCCACACAGATTTTATTCTCAGATTCTATTTCTACATCTCTCAAGACAGGGACTTGAAAGGGTTCCTCTTTTGCACCAGTTACAGTCATAGAATCCTTATCTTTTGTGCACCCGGGAGGTAGTTGCCGGACTGTGGTTCATTCTGCTCCTGAATCAACTAAAAAATCAACTCCTGCTTTTGGGGTCCAGCTTTTAATTTTATCAAGGCTCTCCAGATGTTCGCGACCCCAAATTATAGAGCCCCTGACACCTCTAATCCTCCTGAAAAAAATCATTTCAACTTTCATCCTTTTTTTACAGTCCCTCTTGAGGTGTCTTTTTTTTTTTTTTTTAACAGTAAAAGCATTCAGGGGCACTTACCTGTTTGTTCTTCTTTTGTGTAGGTCCCCTAGTGCTTTACTAATATTTTGTCTTTTGGGGACTGCTCCCCGGTTACCTTGTATTACCATGTTTCTTAGTCTGATCATTTTGGCCCAATCCTCCTCCGCCTGAGCGTTCCATGATGGTCTTTGTTCTGGCCACTTCTCCACCCCACTCTCTCCCTGGGGGTTTCTGAATTCCCAATCTTTGATGGCAGCCTGCTTTACCATATCTCGTTCTTCTGCATTAAACAAGGATCTTAATATGGCTGAGATATCATTGTATGAGTATATACTATTTCCCAAGAATTCGTCCAACCTCTCCGCCACCCCCAACGGGTCATCTATTAGTTTCCCCATCTCCATTTTTTAAAAGCCCTTACATCCCCTGTATTGATGGGAACGTTTACAAATCCGATTACTCCGGTGGCGGTTGGGACTTCCCTTAAAGGGTATAGATTAGGTCTGTCCCTTTCATTATCACTATCCTCCGTATTTTCTCTCCTTGCTTTACGCCAAGTTCTACTGGCGGGAGGAGATGAGTTTTCCCCAGTGTGAAGTGGCTGTGTGTGTGTGTCCCCGTGTTGTGGGGGGGGGGGGGAGAGGGCAGGAGGGAGGGGTGTTGAGAAGGTCCCGGTGCGTCTGCAGCCAGTATTTGGGCATTAGGTGGCGATGCAGACTGAGCTGGAGGTGCTGTTGGTGGGGCGGCCGAGACCTGTGCTTGTGATGGAGGAACTTGGTATGGGGGTGGTAGGTTTTCCAGGGGTTCCCAAGTTTTACCTGAACTTACCTTGCTGCCGGAGGTCTTAATAGGGAACAGCCATGCACTAGCATATTCCCACAGCCTGGCATACCCCACCCCCTCATCATCCCACTCCCCTTCTTCGTACAAGTGCTCAGAGAGTGCTTGGCAAAACCCACCCTCAAAGGTACCAAAAATGGGCCAGTATAGGAATCCTCCAAGTTCCCTGTTTCCCCATACTTCCACACAGTAGTGCATCATCTCCTCTCCGGACCTCCCCCGCCCCAAGGAGCAGCCCTCCCAGCGCTCCAACATCCAGCCCAGGGGACCCTCCCTCGGAGCCTCGGGCAACCCGTCTTCCCTCCTCACGATTTATTTTTCCCTGATTTTAAGTTCTTACCCTTTCAGGATTTAGAACTCTTCTCTTGAGTTCTCCCCTGGATTTACTGTTCTTTTATCCCATGTTTGAAGTTTTTCCTTACCGTGTTTCCGAGTCGGTGTCCATAAGACTTTCCAAGAAGTCATTAACTCACGTGCTAAATGTATACTCCAGTCCTGTCCCAGACCGAGTCTTACCAAGTGTTTAAACCGGTCTGTCCTTGACCGAGCCTTGCCAACTTAGTAGCCGCACAGTGAACAGTTCTGTGGGTTTTCAGTTGGAAGAAGGGTGAGCTCTCTTTTACCTGTTTCCCTGGACTCCCCGAGTCCAGAAGTGGGTGAGGTTTACCAATTTCTTGAATCCACGAGAACATACCTTCCCTCCCCCGACCTGTCCGTGAGTGGATCCCCATAACTCCCCCGAGTTTCAGGTCGTATGCGTGTTGTGAGTGTACCCGAGTTCTATCGCTTCCTCCGTAGCCGACCACTTCCCTCACGGGACAGTGAAACTGCGGTTTACTGGGGTCCGCTCTAGCCCTGTGACGAGGCCACGTCTCACATACACACGCACTCACACCTCACTCAACCATGCGATACTTACGGGTCCTTTTCCCGCGTGGATTCTTCATGCACGTTGATTTTATGAGTGAAAAAATTTCTGCTGCAGCCTCAGAGACTTAGGCTCCGAATTCCGAGAGCTCTAGGCCCACCTTTCTTTTTTCCTTTCCGTGGCTTTTGCGGCTTTTCGTAATCTGGTTGGTTCCATGGGATTCCTCCTCCCCGTCCGGCCACTGAACTCAGCGAGGCGCCACCTGGATCAAGGATAGGGAACCCCCTGGATACCCCAAACCAGACCACATCGGGGTCACCAAGAGTGTTATAAATGAAAAATGATCCCACAAAATTAAAAAAATAAAAAGAATTTATTTTAGCAATAGAGATCTAACTTCTAGAATTATATTTGTTATATTTGCGCGAATTATATTTGTTACATATAACATGAGCTCATCATTATATTTTCCAACTTTCTGTAATAACCTACCTACTGTTCTTCATGCTATACATTTATTTTGTACCATGTCCCTGTTTTCATCTGGAAATTGAAAGAGGAGTGACAGGTCAATTGGCACTTGCCTCAAACATCCAAGTAACACTATTCATTAAAAGCTACCTAAATTACTGGGGTGTGAAAAGCAGTAAAAAACAAGACACTTCAATTTTTATTGGGAAAAAACATACTAAAATATTGTGTACATAGCTAGAACAATAAATACTGATTGTTCAAAAGTAAACTTCTCCTTAAAAAATAGTACAGGCACTCTAGTTTATGATGGTGTTTAAATGCTTGTTTTCATACTTAATCAGGTTAACCACTGTCCCATTCTTTGTTATGTTTTGTGACTATTAATCACTGTCAAGTCATGCTTTATTTGTCCTCCTCCAAAACGTCACTTTTTCTTTCAGAGCACTAAGCAAAGAAAGAATATAATTATAGGTTTGAATTTCTACCTCAGTGTTTTCTACACCCTTTGAATAATGTCGGCAAAGTACTTCAATAGAAATAGTCACCATGCATCTTCTCCTTTTCTCCTCCTTTCCAGTCTCCATATTTTCACTGACTGAAAATAAAAGGTACCAAAGTAAGATTTTAGAAGTGGCTGTTTTAAACTTGAAATATTTAAGTTGTCACATACCCACTAACACTGTTTCCTACATCCAACTACAATAAAAGGTCCTATCTGAACTATAAAATAAATAACACAAAGATAGGTGGAACTTGCCTGGTTAAAATTTTTTATTTCACCTGAAATGACTAAACACAGCCTTTCCCTCAGTAAGAACACTAAAACATTTCTCACCTCTATCAAACCTCTTTTTGTCATACAGTGTGAAAAGCTGGGTGTTAGAACTCTGCTATGTGGATACCTGTTGAAGTTATTCATCAATTACTCTGTTAATTTCTGCATAAAACAAAGGACTGGCTTCTGGCAATGGAATGGCAAGAGACCAAGTGGTTGACTGAAACCCTAATCATCCTTAGAATTTCATGACAAAGCATTTTATACTTTTGTGCAGGACTGTGAGAAACTGAAATGTTATGGTTCGTGGTTTAAACGTTGTTAAAATCACCACAGTACTTATGTGGATTGTAGCAAACTGCGAAAAGAAGCAACTGCTCATCTGTGACCACCAAAGTCCACTCATCCCCAAATATGCTTCCTGATGGGAACCAGACTGTGAGTTACTGGACTGTGAATTAAGCCAGCTGCCAGAAACTTGAGATAAGATAAAGGTGGTAAATTATTGCCCAATTATCTCAGGTCTAAGGAGAAGTAAACAAGCCTGGAGGGAGAAGAATATATCCCCAAAGAAAGGCATTTTCAGCAGCTGTGTGGAAAGTCATCTCTGTCTGGGTTGGGCAGGGGTGGCTACAGCCCACAGACTCATCTGCTGAGGTCAGGTTTGGACCCCACTCCTGAGAGAGAGGCTTTAACCCTGCAAGATGAAGTGGTGCCTCTTATCATGCTAATTGCCCTCCCTTACACAACTCACTCAGCTGTAAAACTCCCTTCCTACCCCTGGGGAAGGTCAGATGGGGCTTCACCCCCATGTGAGACAGCTGCCAGGTCTTAGAAGGTGTCATAAACCATCACAGACCCCCAAAGCACACCCAGACTAATTTCCGGGGCCTTCCACCAGCAGTCTGCAGGTGATAAAAAAGTAGTGTAAAAGTTTTCTGACCAGGGGAGGTATCTGGGCATTCCAACTGAGCCTGAGAGCATTTTAAGCGATCGGACATTGTGTTTCAGAGGTTTCACCCACACTTAACAGGACAAAACTGTAACCACCACTTTGACCAACAGACACTGAAACTGCAACAACCAAGTCTTGTCAGGGTGTCCTCAGGTGTGACATCTTTCTTCTCTTTTTCCTTCTCTTTCTTTTCCTTGTATATTTTATAAAGTCGGGGTTTTAAGCTTCCATATGGGTATATTACTATAGATAATAATAACCTAAATGGCTACATACTTGCTTTTCACTGCAACCAGATTGTTCTAAAATAAGAGAGAGACAGAGAGAGAGAGAGAGAGACAGAGAGAGAGAGAGAGACCCCAAGGGATCTATTAACAAGGACTTGGGTTATCCTCACCTTTAACAAGGATACCTCCAGCAATAACATTTTAGACAGTTTGTACATCTCTCCTTGCTGTCTGTAACCAAATGATCAGCACTGTTTTTATAATTAAATAGTCTTGACAAAAAACACAAGGGAATTGAGCGATCACAGCCAGTAGCTTTTTCTGCAGAATTAACCAAATTATATAAACCATTTTAAATAATTGGTAGAAGCTTTTCCTGTGGATGCATGAGTTGACAGGTGCCTTCTACGTAATTTGAAATAATTGATAGAAATAAATCCTTTATGTGCTGGAGTGGCCACATAAAATTGGAGGTGATTTTAATTGGAAACATCTGGCCAAATAAGAGATTGAGAATCTCCTCTGAACCAACTGAAGATGTTATTGTAAGGACCCTTGCACTGAAAGCTCCATTCACCATCTACACATTGCCAAATCGCTTTGAAAGATTCAGAAAGAGAGAGAAATACGGAATTATCACCTTCACAATAATGCATTTCAAGTTCTTCTAAATGTGCATTTAAACCAGGATGAATCAATATTTTATGATCCCATGCAATGAGACTAAAAAAAGAATACAGAAATACAGATTTATCCTCTGCAAAGTAGCTCAATAAATCAAGGATTTTCTTTTCAACAAGAAACACTGCTAAAATCTGTACAGCAAAAAAATCCCAAATAGGTGGAGCCAAACTCTTACAGAGTTCTTAGGAACTTAGAGTCTTCTTAAGAACAAAAGTTATTATGGAGTATTTTTCACAGAAGAGACTAACTATAAGCACAACATATGATTATAATGTAATTTTGTCAAGAAATCAGAGTAACAGAAAGTTTACTATATTTTTGCTCTATCCTCAATATGAAAATTAAATCTACATCCATATCTCTGTTATATTTGAAATACATACTCTTTGTAATCATCCCTTCTTGCTGAAAAGATATAAAGGGAATAACTTTCTGCTGAACATAAAAATATTGAAAATTAAAATATTTCTCAGGAATATACTAATTTCCATTTTTAAGGAAGATGTAAATGTACTGTTGTTCTTTTGTGTTTAGTTCATCGGTATCAAAATATTTTATTAGGACCCCTTTGAATGACTAAACCAAATTATTTCAGTTTCATTCTCTAGTACCTTCTCATTTTTATGTAGGATCATTAAGTTTAAAAATGCACAAAATTTGGCATATTGGAATAGATAACCCAATTTATGATATTTTCTTAATATGAAATGGTGTTAAAGATTTAATTTTAAAAAAAGTTTTTGTTTCCCTTTTCCTTTATTTCTTTACTTTTTTATTTCAACTCTGGAAGCCCTTTCCCTCACTGTCTTTCTCAGTCTCTCAATTTATTTTTATCATTATATTGTCAACATGAATAAGGAAAGTCAGTTGAAAATGTCTCACTTACCTAAAAATGTCATAGAAATCACAATGTCTTCTTTGGCTTTGGTGAAGCATCACATTTTATGAATGATCTGCCTTTCTTTAACCATGACATAAAGTTAGCATTACCTTTAGAAATTCATATTTACTTCAAAATTCTCTATCACTAAGGATTAACTGACATAGCTAAAGCAAAATAAAATATTTCCATAACTTCAAAATAATTGATGGGTAATTAAAAACAAATTTTCTTTAAAAACAATGACTTTTTCTGCCTGAGAGGAAATACAAAGAGTAACAATTTCCCAACTAGATGATTTTTATGTTCTTAGCAGACAAAAAATATTTACTGACAGACCACTAGCATAAAGTGGTTGTCACACAATATTATGGGAAGAAAAGATTTCTTGTTCTCTGGGAAAAATACAAGTAAGTAGCAAGTAAAGTTTTGTTTAGCTCTGATGGAGGGTGTAAGTGTAAGGCAAGAGAAGAGTCAAAGTATAGAAAGTTTCTGTTCTTTACTAACAATAACTAATATAATCAACAACAGAAAGACTTTGGACACCAGCATTCCCTTCCTTTCTAGTGGTTTTTTACCTATGCTGGAACTGGTTCTCATGAGATCATTTCGCCATTTGAACAACAGGGGAAATTGTGGTCACATCGTATTTCATGACAAAAGAGTACACAAAATAACGCCTTTTACTCTCTCTAAATGTGCATTTAAACCAGTAGTGAATCAGTATTTTATAATCCCATACAATGAGACTAAAAAGTCTTTCTCTCCAGCATGCTTGACCTAAAGAGGAAATGAAAAATGGTCTCTAGCTTATCTCTAACTGCCTGCCTACTATACTAATGCTGTATCTGGAAAAATGGTAAAACTTAATACATGCATGAAAGTCAGAGCCTGGGTTGAAAAAAGAAGAATAATTCAATACTCTATACAGCATTGCCAATTATTCCATGGACAATCATCAGTAGCAATCATTGCAATATTAAATATGATCTTGAACTGACAAAGGTAACTTGATAGGCTAAAATCTCCTCAACTTTCTCTGAAACTTTAAATCCCGAAGAAGATGCATTATCCTCATTCTGGTTAATTTTCTGATACCCTTTTTTTCACTAGTTTAAGTCATGAGTCCTTAGGCTCACTATTTCTACATACATGGCATCATTCATTGTTTTACAAAACACAGAAACTCTTCAAACATAATTTAATCCCCTTCTAGTCCCAAGAATATGTGTCTGTATGCATGTGCCTTATTCAACTTAGACTTCACTTATGTTTTACAAAAACTTAAGAAGCAGCCATGATCTGAAAACACAAACCGTGTTTATTTAACTTGATAGTACAAATGTATATATGTATGCATATTTACAGTTACATATAAATCTAAAGTGAAACCTTTAGCTAAGGGATGGTTACAAATACGTTATAACAATGAGAAAAAAGTGGGAGAAAAAGTAGGAAAGATTTGTGCCCTCAACCCCAAAACTTTTCTCAGCATACCTGACAGCTAGCACAGGACAGATGTTCAGTTTCTATTCAGGAATTCTCAAGCTCCTATTAAGATTGCTGAGTGTCGTTGTTTAACGCCAGCCAGCAACTAAACCCCACATGGTCCCTCTCTCACTCCTCCACAATAAGATGGTGGAGAGATTTGGTGGGGTTAAAGTGAAAAAACTTGTGGTTTGGCATAAAGTTGAGTAAGTAACGCAAAAGCCACTCACAAAAGCAAAGCAAAACAAGGAATTCATTCCACAATTCCAATCAGCAGGCAGGTGTTCAGTTATCCTCAGAAAGCAGGACTCCATCTCACAGAAGGGTGACAGGACAACAAACACCCTCTAAATATTCCCCACTTCCTTCTTCTTCCCTCAGTTTTATATGCTGAGCATGATGCCATGTGGTTTGGGATACCACTGTGGTCATTTAGGGTCACTTGACCCAGATTTGTCTCCTCTTAATTTCTAGTGCCGCCTCAGCCTCCTCAGTGACAGGGCAGTACAAAAAGCAGAAAAGGCCTTGATACTTTGCAAGCACTACTCAGCAATAACAAATCCATCTTTATATTATCAAGGTTTTTTTCATCAGAAACACAAAAGACCGCCCCATAGTAGCTACTGTGAAGAAAATTAACTTTATCCCAGGCCAAATTAGAATGCTAAGTTCTCTAAAGATGCTGTCACACTGACTTAGGAAAAATATTGACAAAAGCAACATTTTACAGCAAGCAACATCTTACTTTCCTTGATATCACTAACAAAGATTGCTCTGACAAAACAGATGAATGTCAAACCAGGGATAGTAACATAAAAAAATGAACTCTACTGATATGAAAAAGGTATAAAGACCATCTTTTGAGTAAAGTGGAAATTAAAAATAAAACTGAACCTGATTCCAAATATTACAGGGCAGTTCCAGGATTGTAGCTGCTCCTTTACTTTCTAGAAAGGGATAAAGAAAGTTTTTCTCTGTTATTTCTTTCAAACTGAGAAAGGCCCACTCACGTCTGCCACTTATGGCCTGGAGAAAAATGTTGGGAATGAAGGAGCCTGAGACAGATGCAGCAGATTAGGGAGTTTCTGTCTCACTACGTCTTCCTACCAGCATATATATATATATTTGCAGGGAGAAGAAATATAGTCTGCATCTAAGATATTTTACATTTCCCTGTAGGAATATTTCAGATTTCTCTGGCCTGAACCTAGCAAAAATATTTTCTGACTAGTCCAGGATTTTGGTCCTGAGGTATCTGAGAAACAGCCTTGATACTTAAGGCCAACCCACATACTGTCTTACCGTTTGAAGCTGATTCTTTTGTAAGTACAGTTTTATAACAAAGTAATAACTTCAGAACTGAAATACCAAGGAAATCCATAAGTATATTTAAGATCATTAAAGTAGGTATTTAGAGTTTTGATTGCCACACATAGGACTCATTACTTTACTGCAATCTGAGAGGGACTGGAACAGACACTTCTCTGGAACAGACAACCATGTTTTAGGAGAAGAAAATTTAATGAGTTGATGCCCATCAACTCATTAAAAATCTCATTTCTGGAAAACATAGTTTGCTGATTTTTAAACAATGGAAGAGCATTCACTGCTTTTACCTGCTTTTATACTCAATGTGACTGGACATTGCTGAGGAAGGCATCTAAAAGCAATATACCATTCAGTTAGTTGAATCTGAAATAAGTGGCTAGAGTGAAATATTTGGCTCATGAGCATCAACTACGTCATTTTTAAAAATGGCGAAGCATGAAGCACCTTCATGGATAAAGCTCATCACTGGATTGATTAATAGACATACTTGGACTTCAATTTCAATGGGAATTTTCTTTCAAATCCTCTTGAGATCCTCCTTTCTCTAAAAAGCATGGAAGCTCATGTAATTCTGCATCTGATTAAAATGGATCTGAGGGATTTCTAGTCAGTTTATCTTAATTTTTGGTTTTGAGGTGGTACTTAAAACACTCTTCCTCAGATCCTGTTACTCATGTCTGTGTTAGAGCACATGAAGAAATGATAATCCCTTCCTTTTGGCTTATTTAATAACTTCTAGGGTCAGACAATAATGACAGAAAAACCTGCATGATTCTGAAGAGAAAGCCAAAAAGAGAAAAGAAAACTGCCAAGTGCAATATTTGTGTCTTAATCACTACTAACACATTGGAAAACTATGAAATAAATTAATCTTTCCAAGATGCAGATGTAACTGAAAATTTAATAGGATGACTTACACTAAGAACTTACCAAAAACATAGTAGAAGCAATAATGAGACTGCTTAGGCTTTGCTCTCAACCCCAAGTAGTATGCATTCTCTAAATGTCATTTGAATTTAGAAAGTACAGTAACTCTAGCTGCCTTACGAAATCTATCAAAATATTCTCACTTGTAAAAAAAATATAGTGCCTCTGTGCTCCCTCTGAATCCCCCTAGCTTCGCCTAGCAGAGGCGCAGTCAGCAGCGGAGGACACTCGCCTGTTTCTCGTGGCAGATTCAGGGAGCAGCTAAGACAGAGCGCTTCGCTGTCTGCCTTGTATGGAGGAGAGGCGACGTCCGAGAAGGTAATGAGGGAGTCGACTCACGGCCGGCAAAAAGTCTCAGGTTTATTGTAAGCTCCGAGGAGCTCTGAGTTCCATGCCTCTGCAGCCAAAAGTGAGTCACATGGCTTTCGTAATCACCTTAAGTACTGGGGTGGAGACAAGGGGGAAGGACACTCACCGCCCAATGGGGGAGTTTGGGGGAGTGGAAGGCAGGAGGACAGACAGAAACACAAACCAATGGGGGAAGGTTAAGGGAGGGACCCCTGGCCTTTGTCCACTCACTCACTGCCCAAGGTGGAAGATTTTGGGAGGGTGGGATTAGGAGCTGTGTGATGGACAAGGCACCAGGGAGGGGTGGCATTGGAGGAGGGGCGGGAGAGCTCAGGGTGGAACCATTGGGAGAAAATGGGGGGTGAAGGGGCAAACCATTAAAGAACTGTTACAAAGATATAAAAACACATTACAACAATATAGCAAAAATAATGTGTGTTTAGTAAAATGAAATTCACATCAAGGCAGAATGCCCTCTGTCCCCCATGAAAACGAAATAATATCATTCTAATCAAATGTTTATAACAGACCTTATTCAGGATTTTGAAAGTACTTTTCTTTATATTTACAGCGTCATGAGCATTTCTGTGCAGTCATTTTACCTTGGAATTTGTTGTATGTATGAGAGCTCATTGAAGGGATTCAGGGTTGCAACATTATCCCAAAAAAAAAAAAAAAGTTTAACTTGGTTAAGACCTAAAAATAGGACAGACATACAGAAAACCAAAACCAAGTATATGTGTCTTACCCAGAAGACATAAATTTTAGAGAAACAAACAAGAAGTCTAAGAGGAAATTATATTTAAAATACTTCCAAACAGCAAACCAGAAAAAAAAAAAAGAAAAAAAAAAGGATCCTTTAGCACTCCTCCACCCTGCCCCTTGCTATCACCTGTTCTCTGTGTATAAATTTGGCAATATAAGATAAAAGAACTGAAGTTCTGGGGCTATCAATTTTAGCAATATTAGAAATAACTGCTATTTTAAAAGTTAATAAACAGGAAATAAAATAAATAAAAGTACTCCTGTCATATTTGGATATAGTCTCTAGGCAGACATTCTTTAAGTGAAAAAAGCACCACCAGCTATAGACAGGCTTTTGCTCTCTTAGGCTGAGATTTCCATGCAAGCTCATCACATTCCAGACACTTTTCCCTAAGCATAGTTCAATTCCTTGATTCTTCTTCCACTTCATAAATATTGCCATTTATATTTTAGTGGGATAAATCCATGAGTAGGCATGTGCTAACAGAGTTTGCTGGTAGCATAAATTGAGTAGGCACTTAAATAAAGCTTGAATAGCAAAGTATCTTAAGGAAAAAACCTGAATGCTCCTGAGAACTAAAGTAACAGGGGCAGAACAAAATGCAATGGTACAATGAAAACAGTGCATTTAGTTCTTACTGTGCTTTTGCACTAAAGGAAAAAAATAAATACGCTAGTTGGAACTAGAAGACAAAGTGGGACATCTGATCTTAGAGCAATAAATATAGAGGAAGAAAATACCTAGCAGATGAGCTAGGTGTTAATTAAATCATGTTTGCCAATACAAAGACCCATTACCATTATCATGTTAGATATTGTTTTGTTCAACCCTATTTGAGAAAGACATATTTACACTTCAAAAGATGTCAACCACAAAACTAAGAAAGACCCAGAGAATGGCTTTTCTCTGTTTTAGCTGGAAATTGGAGAGAATTGGCAGTTTTAAACAACAAAAATAAAGACTGAAAGAAGGTACAAAACTGTCTTGGGAGAGGGGTAGGAGATAAAATCACATGGAAGGAGAAGCTCTGCTTAGTACAAAGGAAAAGTGACTGTGTGTAAGGACTTAAAGAATGCAGTTACTAGTCTCAAAACTGTCCCAAAGAAGGAAGTTCTCTTAAGATAAGCCACCACAAAAGCAACTTAAGCACAAATGGCACAGCAGGAAGGAGCTAATTCCATGTCTAACAGATATGAAGGGTTGATTAGCATCTCGATAAAACTTCCCATGATGGCAAGTTGTGCGAAAGGAAATAAGTGCTTATACATCGCATATCAAGTTATGTGAACAAAATCTATGCCCTGTGAATAGCCATGACTTGGACTGTATACGTGGTGTATCGCAGCTGCTCTTTACTTTTCTCGGCCCCGGTCAGCTCCCAAACACCTGGCTTGGGCGTCTCAGCTTTTCGTTGGGGCCGGGGCTCGCCGCAGTTCCCAGGCGCTTTTGCTGCCGCACTCCAGAGTGGGCTGTTGGCCGCGCTTCGCCATCGGCGCGAGGGAAGAAGCAAAGAGGCAGGGAATTCGTCCAAATCCGTCTGCGTGGCTGGATGCTTTATTGGCTGCGAGAGCTGCGGTGGAAAAGCTGCAGCTGCTCCCACTTCGCACAGACGCAAATGGCCTCAAGCATGCCGAGGAGTGGGATCAAATAGGGAAGGGACAGGGCGGACGGGGAGCCCTCCCGCCCAATGGGTACAGACATCGCAGTGATGATGTGTACTACAGCGACCAATGGGAACACGGCAGGGGCGGACATGAGACTTTGGGGTGAGTGGGACCGCGAGAACGGGGAGACGGGCACGGAAACCACAGGAGTAGGGAAAAACCCGGGGGATGCACGAGGGTACAGAGAGCTGGAAAACTAACAAAGAAAAAACCCATAATGTGAACCCAAACCTGGGATGCAACAGTGTCTCCTGAAGAACGACTCTGGGACCCCCACTACCAAGAAGTCCAGGGTTAAGAAGGACCAGCAGGACGCCACAGGGATATCTTGTGGTGATATCTTTCTACTTAATCAATTTCTCTCTGTTTCTTGTTTTCTTTCTGCCCTTTTCCTGTTTCTTTTTGCCTTTTTGTCTACCTTATTTACTGTCAACCTACATTTAAAGTTAAGTAAAATCTGTACTATTGACTTAGGCATATGGTCTTGTTTGCACCTTAATTCAGGCAGAGGCATCTCTTAATAAACAGATCATAATGGTGTAAGGGAATGAAAAGAATGTGAGGCTGGAAACAGGAAGCAGTTTTCTATGGGAGGGCAACCCTCTAACTCGAACCTCCATCCCATGTCCTTCACGTGGGCACTTAACATAATACAGACCTTGTTCATGTCTGTTGTGCAAGGGAAGCTGCATGCTGCTGTTTTATATTTGCACTGCTTTGTGACTTGTTTCTTCTTACTCTGCATCAGTTTATGTGATGAAGTAGACAAGTGGATCCCCATTAGCAGGAGTCACTCTCAGGCATAGTAAATTGCAGACCAGCAGTTTTATCTGCTGCTTCTTTTCTAGCAGCTTTAGACCTAAATACCTCTGAAAATCTTACTCCTACAGCTTCACTGTAGTTTCACCTGTTTTACAAAGTTGTATCTGTACTTAACGTATTCTATTGGTTGTTTTTTTTATGTGGAGATATATCATGTTCTAGTAGCAGTCTAGCACAAATTAGACCAAAGGATTAATGAAACTTTTATATAGTTGTGTTATCAATTGTGCATTTATTACACTTCTGTGCAACATTAACTTGTTGCATGCCGGGTTGGTTCAGTTAGGGGTTTCAATAAATGTTAGTTAGGTTGGTTCTATGTACTCCTATTTTCCCCTCAAAATGGTTCACTCCAAGCTGTCTGCTATAGGAGCTTTCACCTGTCAATCTTGTAACCACACCCCCCTTCCCCACTGAAAGTTCTGTATCAATCACCCCACCTCTGTAATCCCATTTGTCCCAGAACGCTGTACACACCCCTGTTACGTTCCCATAGGTTGCCGTGGGCTGCATCGCTCCCCTGTCACCTGTCCCCGTTGGGCGAGGGGGACTTCTGCCCCTGTCGGCTCACCGCCTATTTAACCCCATGTTCCCTTTGTCCAAGCAGCCATTTTGCCCATGCGGGCTTGTCCACCGCTGCAGCCATGCGGGAAATAAACAGTTCTCAGCCACACGGGCGTAGTGTGCCTTCTCTCTAACCCTTTATCTCGCCTCAGCGTGAGGCTACAGGCACAGCACCCACGTGGAGGCTCAGCCCTAAAGCTCTGCACCCATGCGGTGGCCCCGGTCTCGCCAAGAAGCAGCGTGCTCACCGCGCACTCCCAGCTGCCCAGGACCAGGGCAGAGAAAAACCGAATGCTGCAAGTGGTGCCCAACAGTGGGGCCCAACAGTGGGGTGCCCAACGGTGTGCGACCTAGCGCAAGCTGCGGGGCAACCAGTGACGTAGCCAACGCAGGTGGAGACTCACCGTCAGGTACCCTGGAGCCGCACGAAGAGACGCACCGCCGCCACTCCGCCGCTGTGCCGTGAGCTGAACTGCCGTCTCCACATGGAAAAGAGTGCCTAATGTTGGACTGAAAAGTAGAGCGTGGCCTCCACGAAGTAGGTCAGTGAAATCTCCACCACCCTCGGAGGAGCGCACGGACTTTTGTCCTATGGTGTCTGAGAGGGATGGAAGCGTAACTTCTCACAATCGTGGATGACACCAAGAAGCTGTTTCTGAGAGCGAGGACCACTACTGCAGTTTTGCTTGTGAAGATGCCAGTTTGGTGAGTATTTTCAGTGGCTGGGACAGACCCGGCTGAAAACTGCTATCACCGAGAGGGGACTGTTCACGATCCCAGGGTTAGGGGATGTGCTGTGCACAGCACGAGTGAAAGCTGCCGGCGGACTCCCCCTTTTTTCTTTTTTTTTGCTTTTCCTGCAGCTGAGGGTGGGTCCGCAAGGGTTGGTAACATGGGAGCCATGTTAAACACCCACCAAAGGGAATTTTATACCCAAGTTAAAGAAATCCTAAAGGTGAAAGGTGGTGGTGTCCCCAAAAGTTCTGTTAAAAATTTCGTTTGGTGGTTGGTTGTTACTTTCCTGGGTGTTTCCACAGAGGATGTTAGAAAGAAGGAATTTTGGGAGCGTGCAGGTGCGAAATTAGCGGAGGGAATAGAACGCAGGAATTCCTCCATCAAAGGTAGCTTTACTAAGCTGCATTTGCTAATTTCAGAAGTTGTTAGAGCGGAAAGTATGTGAGACGCAAACCGGGGGTGGGGGGGGAGAAATTGCTGAACGAAACAACGAAACTCCAGTCAGCCTTGAATCCCTTCTCCGACCCTCCTTTCCTTCCCCTTCTTCCCCTATGCCAGGTGGGCAGGGGAAAGTACTCCTCTGCTCAGAAGCACAGAACAGCTCCTGCAGCGCGGGTCATGTTCCTGGCTTCCCCGAGCTCCCCCGGCATCCCTGCCTTAGCGGCACTGATCATGCCGCTAGGGACATTACCCAAAACCCTCATTCCAATCCCTTTTTCCCAGGTGAAAATCCCAGTTTTAGTGCAATCCCGTATGATTCTGCCTACCTAAACCCTTTTCTTTGTTTGCTGAGGAAGCCCCGCCGACCATGTGGCGGGGAACTGCAGCACCTTTGTTCTCACAAAATGGAGGACAAACGCCCGTGGGGGGGTTCTCCTTCCCACAACCCCTTTCTTCCCTTTGTTCCCTTTGTTCACGTCGTAGCCCCGGACCCCTTCTGCTTCCCCGTGGGCGTGGGTGCCACCCCCTTGAGGGACTGGGTTGCTCCCCCTCCCCCTGTTCCTCCTTGTGTGGGGGTCGCCTCCTTGCATGTTCTCCTGGCCACGTCATCGGCCCCACCCTCTCCCACCAGGGAGGGCTCTGTCATCTCCGCCCCTCTGTCTCAAGAGTTTGAAAGCCCCCGCCCTGTCCCTTGTGCCCCACCTCCGTGTTTCCACGGTCCCTGGAGACCTGGGGGGGGGCCGGGGGGGCGGGAACAAGTTTGCGAAATCAAACAGCTGCTTTCAACACCAGCCTCCTACATCAGAGGATGGGAGAACCCTAAATGGGAACCCCTTCCCTATGAATCAATCAAAGAAATCTGCAAAACATTCAGAGATTTTGGCCTCAAAAGTCCATTTTTAAGGGCATTTTAAAAGCAACTTTAACATCTAAAACAGTGGTGCTGGCAGACCTTAAACATCTGTTCAGGTGCCTGCTTCTCCCATCCGAATACAAATTGTGGGAGAGGAAATGGAAAAGATTAGCAGCAGATCTGCTTCCCGAAATCTTGGAGGGACCATATAGCATTGATCTCGCAGAAGAACCAATAACTTTAAACCATCTTATTGGTGAAGGAGAATGGAGTGAAGGTCAGCTCCAGGCTAGGGGAATTCCAACCACGGTGCTGGACATGTCCGGGGTGCTGCAGAGTGTGCACTCCTGGCCATGCCCGCCAAGGAGCCAATGGTACCCTACATGGCAATTAAAGAATCTGTTGCGGAGCCTTTTGTAGATTTCGTAGACTGAGTCCGAGCGGCAGTGGAGAGGCGTGTGGACGGATCCAAACTCCAGGACAAGCTTGTCCTGGAAGTGGCATCTATGAACACAAAAAAAGTGTGCAAAAGGATCATCCTAGCATTGCCAGTTTCGCCACCTCCGACCCTTGATCAGATCATCGAGGAGTGCACATTGAAACCACACCTGATGACAGAGGAGATCCCAAAGAAGCCACGAGACAAAGCAGCCGCCTCAGCTGCTGTGTCTCCAAAAGACTCAGCTCTGAGGCAGTTTCCATCCATGCGCCGATGCTTCCACTGTCATTGGGAGTGACATTTTCTTGCTCAATGTCCATTTTTGGGGAGTGCACCACCAAGACCAGCGGGGGGGAGGTAGGGGGACCCCACCCTTCCAAAAAACTAGAGGGGGAGCATGGACTTGCCTTGCATGCAGACAAAAATGAGGCAAGTTGCAGGGCCACAAGAAGAGCCGTGGTTCACCATCTAGTTCCATCTGTGAGCGGCTGTCTCTCGACAACAGACAAAAGCGAGCCTTATCGGCTTCAACTCACTAACCCTGTCTATTTCCATTCTCAGGACTGGCAGTTCTTCATAGCAGATGCAGAACTTCTGTCACACATCTGCCGCTGTGAAACCAGACGGAAAGAGGACCTCTTGTACTGTAAGTACCTTGTTGTCAGGAACACAAAACACACACCACTAAAGATAGAAATTCCTCTGGTAATTTCCACGCTTAATCCGAGGTTCTTCTATCTCTTGGCACGCTGTGTCCATCCCCCCCTCTTCCTGCCTAAGGGCCAGGTTATTGCACAGGCAATTCTATTCCTCGTGCTCTGTGTAATGACCTGGAACTCTCAGTCTTTTATGCTGGGAAGTTGGGAGAGGAAAAACCCCTCTTATGATGCAAACTCAAGTGCGAGGGGCATTCAATACATCTTCAGGGGATGATGGACACAGGGGCAGACGTGACAGTCATTCCACCACACAAGTGGTTGTCACACTGGGAACTGCCAAGCGTGACCACACCAGTCATAGGACTAGGCGGGCCTCAAGCAGCAAGACAATCCAAAAACATCATCCAAATTAAGGGTCTGAGCTGGCTGCTAGCCTCAGTACGTCCGTTCGTGATTGACAGCAAATTTACACTATGGGGGAGAGACACCATGTCCCAGTGGGGAGCCAAATTGGAATTTCAGGGCCCCTGGAATTTTTAGGTGCTGCCACTGAGGAACGCCCCACACAGAAACTAAAGTGGCTTACAGACAGGCCAATCTGGGTGGAGCAGTGGCTGCTGAGTAAGCAGAAATTGCAGGCACTCACCTTCATAGAGAAGGAATTGGCAAAAGGCCATATTGTAGAGATAAACCGCCCCTGGAACTCTCCGGTGTTTGTAATTAAAAAAACGGGAAAGGACAGGTGGTGACTCTTCCATGACTTGAGAAGAATTAATGATGTTATTGATGACATGGGCTCCCTCCAACCGGGTATGCCATCTCTATCTATTCTACCCCAAAATTATAATCTGGCTGTAATTGACATAAAGGGTTTTTTTTTCCAAATTCCTCTCCACCTGGACGATGCTCCTCGCTTTGCCTTCTCTGTGCCCTCCATCTACAGAGAAGCCCCAATGAAACTCTATCACTGGACGGTACTACCACAGGGTCTCAAATATTCCCCAACTATATGCCAGTGGTATGTCACAAGGCTTCTGTCCCCAATGCATGCCAAGTGGACATCCTGTATTTTCTATCATTACATGGATGATGTGTTGGCTTGTGCCCCTGACAGTGAGGTCCTACAAGAAGCATTGGACGATACTATTAAGGCTTTGTTGGTGGCAGAATTTGAGTTACAAAAGGAAAAGGTACAATTGCTGCCACCCTGGAAGTATCTGGGCCTAGAAATTAACAACAGGACAGTTAGGCCTCAACAAATTCAGATAAGTAACAACCCTACGATGTTAAATGACCTCTAGTGCCTGTGTGGATCCTTAAACTGGATCAGGCCTTGACTGGGGCTCACCACGAGGGATCTATCCCTCCTTTTTGACTTGTTAACAGAAAGAGAGGGGATGAAGGTTTCGGTTCCCCGAGAGCCCTGACCTGGGAGGTCAGAGCAGTACTCGAGAAGGTCCAGACCAACATTGTGAGCACGCAGGCCCATAGTTGTCAACCAGGGCTGCCTTTCCACTTCATTGATCTAGGTGAGTTACCCCATCTCTACAGGATGATATTTCAGTGGGACAAGGGTCAACAGGATCCCCTCTTAATAATAGAGTGGATGTTCCTTGGCCACAGACAGTCCAAGAGTATCACCAGGCCACAGGAGCTGATGGCTCAGCTCATCATGCGGGCCAGGGGTTGTCTGCAAGTGTTAGCAGGCTGTGATTTCACATGTATCCACCTTCCCATCAAAACATCTACAGGTAAGATGTCAAAAGAGACCTTTGAACACCTTTTAAGACAAAATGAAAATCTGCAGTTTGCTTTAGATAGCTACTCAGACCAAATTCTGATTGGACATCCTGGTCATTAGTTGTTCAATACCAAGTTCAGATTGTTACCAAAAGAAGTACAAAGCAAAAGACCACTCAAGGCGCTGACAATGTTTACAGATGGGTCAGGGAAGTCCCACAAGTCAGTGGTGACTTGGAAGGACCCAGAGACTCAGCTGTAGGAATCAGATGTTAAGATAGTGGAAGGTTCCCCACAAGTAGCTGAGTTGGATGCAGTGGTAAGGGCTTTTGAGAGATTTAACCAACCTTTTAATCTGGTAACAGACTCAGCATATGTTGCAGGAGCAGTATCAAGAGCAGAACATGCTGTCTTAAAGGAGGTCTCAAATCAGGTCATCTTCGGTTTGCTTACAAAGTTAGCACATCTGGTTTCTCACCGTGAGCATCCCTTTTACGTGGTGCACGTGAGATCACACACAGATCTCCCAGGCTTTATTGCTGAAGGGAACCGCAGAGCAGATGCCTTGGCAGCTCCAGTACAGCTAGGAGGCCAGACAAACATAGTTGAGCAGGCCAAGCTCAGCAATCAACTGTTCCATCAAAATACCCTGGGTCTGGTACACCAGTTCCATCTGCGGCGTGAGCAAGACAGGGAAATTGTGTCCTCATGCCCCAACTGTCAGGAGACAGCTTTACCAACACTTGGAGCAGGTGTAAATCCCAGAGGTCTCCGCAGTTGTGAGGTGTGGCAAGTGGATGTCACCAAAGTGCAGGGATTTGGGAAACTCAAAAATGTCCATGTGTCAGTGGACACCTTCTCGGGGGCAGTTTTTGCCTCAGCCTACATAGGTGAGAGGGCTACAGACGTAAGGAAACATCTCATACATGCTTTTGCAATCTTGGTGGTCCCAGCCACAATTAAAACTGACAACGGTCCAGCTTATACTTTCAAAGTGTTCAGTAACTTCCTGCAGGAATGGGGGGTCCAACATAAGACCAGGATTCCTCGCTCCCCCACCGGCCAAGCAATAATAGAGAGAACTCACCAAATGTTAAAACAGGTCTTCTGAAAGCAGTGGGGAGATGTGCAAGTGCTGTCACCACACGAGAGGCTCTGCAAGGTATTGTTTACCATCAATTTCCTAAACTGCTCTTTTGACAGGCCGGTACCGCAAGCACTGAGACATTTCAAGCAGCATCAGCAGCTTCGGCCAGAAGAGCGGCCAGCTGTGCTGGTGAGGGATCTGGATTCTAAAGAAATCCAGGGTCCATTTCCACAGTTGACTTGGGGATGGGGATAGGCCTGTGTATCCATGCCTTCAGGAGTCAGGTGGGTCCCCCAGAGACATGTAAAACCATACACCCCAGGGCAATCAGTGAGTCCAGACAATAAGGTGCCTGTGGATGCAACAAATGATCCCACTAACCAGAGAGTTGCATCCAACCACAGGCACTGCAGGGAGGAAGGGGATCCTACATCTCTTTAGAAATTTTCCCCCAAAGCAAAAAATCCTTTCAGTTACGTCAGTCTGTGTTCCCAGTTCATTTATTTGCAATAAAGTTGTTTTCCCAGTTCCCATACCCCCAAACACTCAGGAAGGAATCACCTCCAGCACCATCTCCGAGCCCTCTCAATCTGCAAAGGCAGATGTCGCAGTCGCAGCAGCAGAAGAAACTGAGTGAGGAGGTGATTGCACGAGCAGCACAGAAGTTTAAACAGCTGTCTTTTTTATATATTAAAAAACAGGGAGATGTTGCATGCCGGGTTGGTTCAGTTAGGGGTTTCAATGTTAGTTAGGTTGGTTCGATGTACCCCTATTTTCCCCTCAAAATGGTTTGCTCCAAGCTGTCTGCTATAGGAGCTTTCACCTGTCAATCTTGTAACCACTCCTCCCTTCCCCACTGAAAGTTCTGTATCAATCACCCCACATCTGCATTCCCATTTGTCCCAGAACGCTGTACACACCCCTGTTATGTTCCCATAGGTTGCCGTGGGCTGCATCACTCCCCTGTCACCCGTCCCCGTTGGGCGAGGGGGACTTCTGCCCCTGTCGGCCTGCTGCCTATTTAACCCCATGTTCCCTTTGTCCCAAGCGGCCATTTTGCCCATGTGGGCTTGGGAACAGGTGCTTTGTCGACCGCTGCAGCCACATTGGGAATAAACAGTTCTCAGCCACGTGGGCAGACTGCACCTTCTCTCTAACCCTTTATCTTGCCTCAGTGTGCGGCTACAGGCATGGCAGACCCACACGGAGGCTCAGCCCTAAAGCTCTGCACCCATGCGGCAGCCCTGGTCTCGCCAAGAAGCAGCATGCTAGCCAGACACCCCCAGCTGCCCGGGACTGGGGCAGAGAAAAACCAAATGCCGCACTAACTAAAACAAATCTGTTTAATTTGGACTATCTAATTCTTAAGCCTATCTGTCAAACTTATACCTTCCCATCTCCTGTGTGAAAAAAAAAGTGATAAATTTAAGGGTCATTTGACTCTGGCATGTGACACAAAATTAAGGATGATGGTATTTTCTGCAAAGTATAGCATCCATATCAAAAACATAGTCAAGGACAAAGTTATGAAAGTTTTCTCAGGAGAACACACTCTGGAATTAGTGTTTCCTCTAAAAGAGGGTTCTGACAATCCCCTTCTGCCAATGAGAGATTAATACTAGTGGATGAAAGCAAAAAAAACCCTAACATTTTATTGAGAAACAGACTACCCACATAGAATGGAAAAAAAGGGCAGAGATGCTAGATATTGAATTGTCCAACCTTACATGCTCACATTGGAACCAAAGAACCCAAAATGTCAGGGAAAGAAAAAAAAAATAGCCACTGGTTGGCAACATGATGAGGAAGAAAAAAGTGACACTGGCTTCTCTTTCAGGGAATTAAAAAACAAATAGTTCCCACAGCAGCTCAGGAAAAAACAGATGGGAATCTGGTGAATCTCTCATGGTAGCGCCTCCGCAGAGTAAATGAAGTTGGTGGATTTGGTGTCCTGTCTTTTGCTGGGTCAGCTTTTCCAAGGTCTGGGGCTAAGATGGAGTGGCTCCTCAGCTTCCTGCCAGCCCCTGACCAATTTGCTTCCCATTGATTATCCTCTCTGATCTTGGACCAAATCTAAACCAGTTCAAGAAAACCAAAGGATTGCTGTCACAGTCTCCAAGGCCAGGGAAATGGAAAAAACCTTGCCTAAGCTGATGAAAACCGAGATAGCTAAGCAAAGGAAGAGAGTCCAATCTGCTCAGCATGCAGAGGGATGAGGCTTTTGAAAAAGCTCACTGAAGACCCCCAGGCCCCCAGCCCCTAGCTCCTACCCCCAGACCCATTGACATTTTGAATGGCAAGCAGTCATCATGTTCCAACATCACACAAATTATCCGTGTGGAATTTGTGCTTTCTGGTTTGCTTTTGAGTTTGCAGTTGCATATCTTACCAAACTTATTAAAAAGAAAGTTCTCAAAAACTATCTTCAGTAGAATAAGAAAGAAAAGAGCTTACTCTGTTTCAGCATCCTGTCTCTTGTGCCTTGTTCAAAATTTTGAGTTCAGAGCTCTAATAAAGAGAATAAAAGGACAAGCTTAGCAGAGTGCTTTGGGGGGTAAATGGTTGCAATCATTATACTTTTGCTTTTCCTCAAAACCCGAGACTGAAGAGTACTTAAATTAACAAGTTTACTTATTGGCACTCAAAAGCAGCACACTTTTCTGATCATAAAAATGTAAGAACATCAAGAATTGTGATGCTAGTCTGTGGGAAAAATAGCATGTGAGTGACTAGATAACTTCTGCTTGAAAATATATGCTTTAGTGCCGCTGGAACACAAAAGGCTTGTTTTTCTTCAGCAAACACATCTTTCCAACACAACAGTCAAACATGGGGTAACAGGAAATGAGAAATGTAGCCAGTTAGCCCAGATGAAACTGGAATTTTGCAATCACAACTATAAAGGTAAACTTTATTTTCAAAGGCAAGTGGGAGGAAATGGACTACTACTCACAAATCCTGCTGTTATTTGCTGTAGATCCCCAAGCATCTATTTAATCCACATAACTTTACATCTAAGTATTACTTTTGGCGTTTGAGCCGAAATCTAGGGGAAGATCTGATTGCATGCCTGCTGTAAGATGTCTAAATGTATACATTAGTGTGTTTTTTAGAACTGTTGAAGAGTTGCCTTTTCCATTTATTGTGGAGGGTTTTTTGAACTGTTTAGAACTCATGAAATCTGGGCCAATTAATTACATGCCTTCACTTCAGGTTTCATGGCTAATTTTGGAAACCTAATTTGACCAAATGGTGCTTCTAGTAAAAAAAAAATTATCAAACTTAAAAGCAACCATCACTGTACCTTTTGTTCTTCAGTAACTAAAGCATTATCATGGTCAGAAAGTGGCATCAAGTTAATAATGGTGTCGTGGTTTGACATGAAAGTGATTTTTTTTTTCAGGAAGTTGGGTCAAACCAATCAGTGGTCAAGTTTGGATATTGGCACCTGAAGTGACCACTGAAGATAGGGATATGCCTCTGAGAACACAGGGGGTTAAAAGCAAGAACTCCCAAGAGCTCGCTCTCTTTGGTTCCGGTCAGGGTGCTGTGCAGATCTCCCCTGCCCAGCCATGGGGCTGGGTGGGGGAGGGGGAGCCATGAGTCCTGGTCAAGGTGAGCTGAGGGGTAGAAGGACTGGAACCGAGCAAGCTCCTGTGGACGGAAGGGTGGAGAGAAGTGGAGATGTCTTTGTCATTCCCCCCCCCAGAGGGAAGAGATCGAGAGTCCGGACGGCACCTGTAACTTTGCCGGCTATGAGGAGAAGGGTGGGGGGGGGGGGAAGGCGCCCAGCCTTGGCCTTGGGAATCGGCTGCTGGGCAGAGATATCAGCCGTCCAGGGAGTCTGAACTTTTAACCCTTTCTTGAGAAATGAAGGCTTTGTAAAATATTACTCCTCCTTGATTTGAAGTAGAAGAGAGACAGTCTGGGATCCGAGATGATAGAAGAAGAAATTCTCGAGTTGGAAGGAGATGATGGAGTGGCTTGTGGCTGGACTTCTCTTGTTGGCCATAGACTGAACCAAATTCTCCTAACAGAAGCTGCACTTAGGGTGGTACGTTGGTGTGCCAGGAGACCTGTTTCAGTGATTACCAGCAGAGGAGTAGAGAGAAGGTGTGGAGAAGCCCTCTATCTTCAAGGAAGAAGAAGAGGAGAAGAAGACCTCTGTTCTTGGACCCTCAGCCCCAGGGAAAAATGGGGGGGACTGTAGTCCCAAAATGAGAAACAGAACTGTTGTCTCTTTTGGTCCATGGCAAAGCATCCTTAAAAGAGCCCTGTGAGCAGTCTGTCCGTGCACGGTGGTGAGAGCACTGTGACATGGAAAGGAGAGTGTCACCGTGGCAGATTTTCTCCGGGCGGTTGCCATGTGTGACATGGAAACACAAGGGTGGCAATTGTGTTTCCTGGGGGGGGTCTGTGGCAGAGGAGAGACTCCTGTCTCCCTTGAAAGATTGAGTATTTGAATATCTGAAGAGTAGCAACTTGATCAGGATCCTGGGTAGTGTCTCACTGTTAAGTTTGTTTAGAAATTAGGTGGGAGGAGGAGGGGTGTTTTAGAAAGTCTTCATCCAGGATTTAGTGTTTGTAGTTTTTCTTGTAATAGTAGTTTAATAAAGTTCTTTCCTTTGTTACTAAGATGGGCCTGCTCTGCTCTGTTCCTGATCACATCTCACAGCAATTATTTAAAAAAGTATATTTTCATGGGGGCGCTGGCATCGCGCCAGTGTCAAACCATGACAAATGGCATGATAATTTACAAATGCAATACAGTTATATTGTTTGTTAGTGTTTGGCACTGTGGTGTGATGAAAATAATGCAACAGCAAAGATCGCTGATTCACTTTGCTGTTGCCCATGTGACTCCAATATTTAATTTCAGACTTGTTGTATTGTGTTTTTATATCTTTGTAACAGTTCTGTAATGGTTTGCCCCTTCACCCCCCATTTTCTCCCAATGGTTCCACTCTGAGCTCTCCCGCCCCTCCTCCAATGCCACCCCTCCCTGGTGCCTTGTCCATCACACAGCTCCTACTCCCACCCTCCCAAATTTTTCCACCTTGGGCAGCAAGTGAGTGGACAAAGGCCAGGGGTCCCTCCCTTAACCTTCCCCCATTGGTTTGTGTTTCTGTCTGTCCTCCTGCCTTCCACTCCCCCTAACTCCCCCATTGGGCAGTGAGCGTCCTTCCCCCTTGTCTCTGCCCCAGAACTTAAGGTGGTTACGAAAGCCATGTGACTCACTTTCGGCTGCAGGGGCATGGAACTCAGAGCTCCTCGGAGCTTACAATAAACCTGAGACTTTTTCCCCGGCCTTTAGTCAACTCCCTCATTACCTTCTCGGACATCGCCTCTCCTCCATACAAGGCAGACAGCAAAGCGCTCTGTCTTAGCTGCTCCCCGAATCTGCCGTGAGATACAGGGGAGTGTTCTCATTGCTGACTGTGCCTCTGCCAGGCAGGCAAAGCCAGGGGGCTTCAGAGAGAGCACAGCGGCAGGTTTGGCGCCCAACGTAGGGCTGAGAACATCGCCAGACGCCATGAAGGAGACAGCAGGAAGTTCTGTTGGATTTATTCTGCAGTGGCGTTTGGACTCCGTCTCATGGCTGGCAAACTACCCCAGGAGTAGCAAACCCCTTTTTGGTGGGTAACACTTCTAGGGAAGGAACTGGTAGCCACAGGGGCACCACGTGGTCAGTTCCACGAGAAGGATACTACTCAGGGTTTTTCCTTTCCTGCTGCCAGCCTCGGAGCAGTGAGTATCTTTTCTCCCTCCTTTGTTCTCCCGCTCTGTGTAGTGGGGAGATTTCTTGGCCTGCTTTTCTCTGGTACACTCTTTCCCTGCCTGTTTCTGGGAAGAGACTGAACCTTTTCCCTCTCTGGAGGATTTTCGCTACTACAGTAGCTGGTATTTTGCTGCACAGAACTTTTTAGCAGGCGGCCAGCAGCAGGAGTTTCTCTTTTCCTTGTGTTCTTTCCCTGAGTAGTGTATTTTTAAGAAACAGATTTAACATCAGCCACGATGGGTGCTCGGCTTTCTGTTTCACATAAGGGAGTCTGTTACCAAGTTGTGGGTGTTTTTTTAGGAATGGGATTCAGTTTAAAAAAAACTGAAGTTAAAAAGTTTGTTCAGTGGTTGTTCCTGCATTTTTCTGATGTTTTGGCCAACCAAATTCATAAGTTAGAGTTTTGGAATCTAGTGCATAGTGAGCTGTTGTGGCTAGGGGATTTCTCCCTTTCTAGGTTCGCTTTCCTAGCCATGAAAATTAAAATTGCTTTCAGAGCCTGTTCTGAAATGCAGGAACAGCCACACAGGAGCAAACTTGACCCTAGTTGTCCCCATCCTCACCCTTTTACCTCCCCCGTCTGCCCCAACCTGGGAATTCTAAAGGGAGCAGCCCAGCAAAAGCTTCAGGGGTGCCTTTGTCCCCCTGGTTCCCCACAGAATCCCCAAGACCCCTGCCTGAGCAGTCCTGGCTAGACTTCTCGGGACCTTTCCTGCCCCCCCACTTCTCCGCGTTGTACAGCCCTATCCCAAAAGTCCATTGTTAGTTTTAGTACCTCAGAAGAAATTTCCCCTGAGGCACAAGATGGCGAACGCCATGTGGCAGGCCCTGCCACATGGCCTTCTTCTTCCCATGATCCTTTGCCCGCCCCTCCCTAAACCCGTTCCACCCATCAACCAACCCCTTCCTGTCTCCTGACTCCTCCCCTCTTTCTGGCATCCCACCCTCCCTTCCAGCTCCTCCCATCTCCCCCCAAACCACACCCCCCAGCTCCGCTCACTCTGGGATGTGTCAGTCATGTCTCTCCTCCCCGTGTCCTAGCCACACCCCCTCTGATGTCATCCTTTTTTCCCACGGTTCCCATGATCCCTCCCCCAGTTCCCACGCTCCAACTTCCTGGGCCGGGGGGGGGGGGGGGGGGGGGCCTGTGAACCAGAACCTTGATTCTATCCCCGGTTTTGCTGCTGCTCCGGTCACCTATATCCCTGGGAAGAGTCGGGGGAGGGCACCCCGGCCCCAATGGTCCCCACTTAATTACCAGATCAAAAAAGAGCTCTGCAAAGCTCAAAAAAGTTTTGGTAGGGAGAGTGAATATTTCAAGGGACCGTTGAAGGCCACTCTATCGGGAAATGTTTTAACTCCTTCGGATTTCCGTGCACTTTTCTCGTGCTTGCTATACTCAACAGAGTTTTTAGTATGGGAAGCAGCATGGGAAAGGGAAGTACGGTCCGCTTTAACAACACTATGGGAGCAGGACATATTGATACATGGGAACGAGTCGTTGACCATTAATCACCTTTGCGGGCAGGGGGAATGGGAGGAGGGGTAAAAACAAGCTGCAAAAATACCTAAGGAGGCTCTCCGGGAGAGTGTGAAGGAGGCAGAAAATGCATTTTTCGGGATGCAACCAGATGTCCCCATTGATAATTATCTGTTTATAACTCAGTCTCCCTCTGAGTCTTTTCTTAAGTTTGTTGAGCGACTTAGCAGGGCAGTGGACCTTCAAGTACAGAACCCGGGAATGCGGCAGGGAATCCTTATGGAGATCGCTTGGCAAAATGCCAACAAAAAGTGTACAGCTGCAATCCTGAGCCTGCCACTCGACCCACTGCCAACCCTGCAGTCCATGTTAGAAGTATGCGTGAGGAAAGTCACAATTACATCCACGGATCAACACCACAAACAGAGGGAACTGAGGGGGGTGGCAACCGTCGGCTTCCCTGACCTGCTATCCAGCAGCCAGCCACCACGCACTCCACGGACATTTAAGAGACCTCCCCCAGCAGACCCACGGTGTCATCTTTGCAAGGATCCAGGGCATTGGATGCCCAACTGCCCGTTGAGGCAACAGTTTATTAACTTCTGGAAAGCCCAACAAAAACAAAAGGTTGCCTCTGAAGGAGGGCAATAAAAAAACTAAAATCTAAGCACAGCCCCTCCCTGCGCGATGATAGAAATGGGGTGGGGCCAAAAACATCTGCGGGGGCGGGGAGGGAAACCAAACATTAACATCACTTCTTCACAACCAAGACCTGTTTTAACCACTGATTCTCAAAATGTGCCTTTCAGGTTGGCTCTGACAGAGCCCCTCCATCTTCGTGCTACCAAGTGGCATTTTGTGTCAGTGAACCCCAAGGAACCTGGTACCCGGGGAAGCAACCATAGTAAGTATGTCATCCTTGGGGACACCAAATACACCCCTTTAGTTATTCACATTCTCCCAGGTCTTGTGACATCAGACCTGGGGAAACTCATCCTTCGGCTGTATTGTATTCACCCACCAGTGTACCTGCCTAAAGGCCAAGTCATCGCCCAGGCCATCCCAGTGCCTGAGCCTTCGTGGAGCCAGGGACAGAGGAAAAACACATATCATACCATCACCTGGACTCAGGTACTGGGGGCCGAAAAACCAAAGATCTCATGCATGTTACACTGAGGCGGGGGGGGGAGTGTAAAACCTTTGTTGGACTCCTAGACACGGGGACAGATGTGACTGTCGTTCCCTCCCGGGAATGGCCGTCACATTGGGAATTGCAGGACATGGCTGGACATGTACAAGGTGTTGAGGGCATTCAATTAGCAAAACAGACAATGAGTGTCATCCAAATTGAGGGGCCGAATAGGCAATTAGCTTTTATACGCCCATTTGTTTTAGATTATACAGAACCCTTGTGGGGGAGAGACCTGATGGCCCAGTGGGGGGGTCAGAATTGACATCCCAGAGACCCCCCCAGTTTTTTTGGGCAGCGGTCACTGAAAAGCGCGCTACCCAGAAACTCAATTGGAAAACAGATTCTCCAGTCTGGGTAGAGCAGTGGCCACTCAATAAGCAAAAATTAAAGGCGCTCAAAGAGCTTGTAGACGAGCAGCTAAAAAAGGGGACTATCCAGGAAACCACATCTCCTTGGAATTCCCCCATCTTTGTAATTAAAAAATCAGGCAAAGACGAATGGCGGCTCCTCCACGATCTCCGTCAAATTAACAGCATAATAGAAGACGTGGGCTCTCTCCAGCCAGAGATGCCATCTCCAGCGATGCTCCTCCAAAATTGGAATTTGGCCGTGATTGACATTAAGAACTGTTTTTTCAAATTCCCCTTCATTCTGATGATGCCCCACGCTTTGCATTCTCAGTTCCCACCATTAACCGAGAAGCCTCAAGGAAGAGATACCACTGGAAAGTTCTTCCTCAGGGAATGAAAAACAGCCCCTGTATTTGCCAGTGGTATGTCTCTTCCTTACTGTCCCTAGTCTGTGCAGCTATGAAGGATGCCATCATCCTTCATTATATGGATGACATTTTAGTGTGTGCCTCAAATGAAGACATACTTACCCACGCGCTTGACCTGACAATCAATTCTTTAGTTGTTGCAGGGTTCGAGCTCCGTGAAGACAAAGTTCAGAGGATGCCACCTTGGAAGTAACTGGGCCTGGAGATTGGGAAGCGGACCATTGCTCCGCAAAAATTAGCCATCAAGAATAACATCAGGACTTTGGCTGATGTCCAGCAACTGTGTGGCTCTTTGAACTGGGTAAGGCGTTGGCTGGGTATTTCCACTGAAGACCTATCCCCCCTTTTCAATTTATTGAAAGGGGGAGAGGGGCCTAGTTCTCCTAGGACCCTTACCCAGGAAGCGAGGGCCGCACTGGAGAAAGTGCAGGACATGATGTCTGCCAGGCAGGCCCACCATTACCAACCAGACCTGCCCTTCAAATTCATAATTCTTGGTAAGCTACCACACCTCCACGGGGTGATCTTCCAATGGGAGGTCACTCAAGTAGGGAAGAAGAAGCAGGACTGGAGGGACCTACTCTTAATCATAGAGTGGGTCTTCCTCAGTCACAACAGGTCCAAAAGGATGACACGGCCACAAGAGCTGGTGGCAGAACTGATCTGGAAAGCAAGGGTCCTGGATCAGGGAGTTAGCAGGGTGGGACTTTGACTGCATCCACATTCCATTAAAATTAGAATCGGGCCATCTATCCAAAGTGATGTTAGAACATCTGCTTCAGGAAAATGAACCACTGCAATTTGCATTGGACAGCTACACTGGTCAAATTTCAATCCATCGACCAGCCCACAAAATTTTCAATTTGGACATCCAACTTACATTGACACTAAAATCCATCCAGAGCAAAACACCTCTAAAGGCACTGACAGTGTTTACAGATGCATCAGGAGCATCTCACAAGTCAGTCGTGACCTGGAAAGATCCTCAGACTCAGCAGTGGGAGGCAGATGTTGCCGAGGTGGAAGGATCACCTCAGGTAGCTGAGTTGGCTGGTGTTGTCAGAGCTTTTGAGAGGTTCTCTGAACCATTTAATTTGGTCACAGATTCGGCCTATGTAGCAGGTGTAGTGCCCAGAGCAGAGAATGCAATCTTGCAGGAAGTCTCCAGCATTGCATTGTATGAGTTGCTCTCAAAACTGGTAAAATTACTCTCCCACTGACAGCAACCGTTTTATATGATGCATGTCAGGTCACACACCAACCTGCCAGTGTTCATTGCCGAGGGTAATCGAAGAGCTGATGCCCTCGCAGCACCTGTACAGATGGCCCCACTTCCAGATGTGTTCAGTCAGGCCAAAATCAGTCACCATCAAAATGCACCTGGCCTAGTTCGTCAATTTCACATCACTCGAGAACAGGCCAGAGCGATTGTGGCCACATGTCCCAACTGCCAAAAAAATTCTCTCCCTTCCCTGAGCTCAGGGACAAACCTTAGGTGTTTGAGAAGCTGTGAGGTGTGGCAAATGGATGTGACTCACATCCAGTCATTTGACAGATTTAAATATGTCCATGTCTCAGTAGATACTTTCTTTAGTGCAGTCTATGCTTCAGCCCACACAGGAGAGAAGGTTTCTGACACCAAAAAACACCTGGTGCAGGCCTTCTCCATGCTGGGCATCCCCAAAGTCATCAAAACAGACAACGGCCCATCATACAATCCAAGGAGTTCCAGAGTTTCCTGCAACAAATGGGAATAGAGCACAAAACTGGCATCCCCTATTCCCCAACAGGCCAAGCTGTTGTGAAGAGGACCCACCAGAGCCTAAAAAGGGTTCTGCATCAACAGCAACAGGCAGTGAAGGTGGAGTCCCCTCAAGTACGGTTGTCCAAAGCACTGTTTACCATCAATTTCTTAAACTGCACATATGAAAACTTGAATCCACCTATTACAAGGTATTTTCTAGAAAGTAGTCAACCAGCCTAAAGGCTCGTCCACCTGTCTTGGTAAAGAACCCAGAAACATGGGAGAGGGAGGGACCCTATGAAATGATAACCTGGGGGAGGGGATATGCCTGCATGTCCACCCCCTCAGGTTTGAAGTGCGTCTCCTCCAAGTGGGTGAAACCTTACGTTCCCAAAGTATCCAGGTCTGGGACCACAGCACAGGTAGCCAGTGCTTGCTGGAGAAGGAAGAGACGTCGCACCCTTTAAACCCTTAACTCCTCCCTCTTTCCTAATGTCTTTTGTTTACAAGATTCCTTTCAGATTTTGCTGATCTGGACTCAGGCAGCATGAACATCAAGCTAAGACCCATCCTGCAGCTGCTGCTCCCACTCAGCGCATTCCATCTCAGCAAGACTGCAGATTCAGACTGGTTGACTGGACTCTTTAAAAGATGGGACTCTTGGGCTGGGTCAGGTCAATTATAAAAAAAACTGAACTTTTAGTTTTATTTGTTAAGTTTTTCCTCCTTCCTTTTTAAAACAAAAAAGGAGGAGTTGTTGTATTGTGTTTTTATATCTTTGTAACAGTTCTGTAATGGTTTGCCCCTTCACCCCCCATTTTCTCCCAATGGTTCCACTCTGAGCTCTCCCGCCCCTCCTCCAATGCCACCCCTCCCTGGTGCCTTGTCCATCACACAGCTCCTACTCCCACCCTCCCAAATTTTTCCACCTTGGGCAGCGAGTGAGTGGACAAAGGCCAGGGGTCCCTCCCTTAACCTTCCCCCATTGGTTTGTGTTTCTGTCTGTCCTCCTGTCTTCCACTCCCCCAAACTGTCTATATATTCTTGGCAAGAAAATAATGACTTTAATTATTCTAATATTTAATTATTCTAACATCATTCAGTTATGTAGAAGGTCAAGACTGGTTTAATACAGGAAAAAGAATGAGTGAGGACAAGAGACACCAGCCTTCACTCCTGAACTATACTGTATCATTCGCAAGTGGCAAACTGCAGTTACATCTACTTTTTCTTTCCATGCAGTACAAAATCCTCATGCAATACAAGTCCTTATAAGAGTATCTACTTAAAAGTTTTTGATGAGAACCATTATTTAAACTCTCTGGGAATCTAATTTTCGATTGTTCCACATCTTTATGTCAGTTATAATGCTCAAGCAAAAGGATCAAGAAATACATGAAGTGCAAAATGGAAATTACATTCTTGAGACACAGAGACTTTCTTCCTGCTGATTTAATATCTTCTTGATTCCTCTGCAACCTTAAAATAGAGTTAGTCCATAAAAGTTTATTTAGTATACAAAAAGGTTGCTCTTTGGCTTCACAAAACTGCAAAATATTCCAAATAAAGATCAACAGAAAACTCCCTACCTGGGTTAACTTTCTACTAATGTATCCAACAGATTCTCAGTTGTTCTGTTGAATGTCCATACAGATACCCATCTGTAATATTTCCTTTAAGTTTTTCAATAATTAAAGGAAAAAAAACATTAATTGGAGAGCTAGAAGGGCAAAGTTTATTATGTTCCGAGATCATGAAAACGCCTTTAAAGATTTGTGGGCTTTATCTGGTTCTACTTTCTTTTTTTCATTGCAGGAGTCCAACAGCATGGAGTGGTAAAGATTGGTCTGACTTCATCTTGGAGTGATATAACAAATTAGGGTTGCAAATGAGTGTGGGTTTGTTTGGGATTTTTTGTTAGGATTTTAAAGTTAAAATCACCTCCTATGCTGTAAGCAATGTGACGAATTCAAACTAGGAGTGAGCTTCTTGCACACACATCTCATGTATGCTTCCTTAAAAATACAGGCAGTCCATGTAGATGACAATATTAACTAGCTGTTCCAGCAAGTTGAATAGTGGAGAGGAGTGGTGTGTTTATAGAGTCAGGCAGGCCTTTTTGGTCAGTATACTGTATTACTTACATGGCAAAAAAGAACAGGAGTGGTGAAACTGCAACAAGGCTTTATTTCCGCTAATTCATATATTTTCAGAGTGGGATGATGACAATTACTTCTGATTCACCAAGAGCAGACAGTTGTATTTTTCTACCATAAGTGTACTATTATTATTACTATTATTTTTTTCTTAAAGCAAAAGCTTCTCTAATGACTCTAAAATGTAATGTCAGCTGCAGTGCTAAATTCCACAGTTAAATAGCAACTCAAACATTCCACTGCAGGTATCTTCTTTCAGTTACCAGAGGCCCTTACAGTAACCCCATTTTCTATGGTCTGGGAAGTAGGAACACTGATGAATAAAGAGGCAGATATATTTACCCATGTGCATTTGCCTTGGTTATATTTCTAATAGGCTCAATTGCTTAAGGAACCTTCTCTTTCTGTCTAAACCTTCGTCACACTCAAATCTAATTTTGATGCCCTTTTGCTCAGCTAAGAGGCAGAGTGATTGATCGGGGTTTGGGAGGAAAGGACTGCTGAAAATGCTTTCCCTCTTGTTATTTCTGTGGTAGCTTATAGCCTTGCTATTTTCCCTTCAAGAAGTGAAGGACAGGAAAAGGAAAGGACAATGGTCTCAGATGTATTTTCAAACTGTAACCTTTCTTGTTTCATCTGGGGTCTGCAGCTTTGTGGTATGGTGATAGATGAGATCTGCCACTCCTGGCTAAAGTCTGAGAAAATCAGCTGTTTTTTGAAGTCTCATATATCTGCTATAGCACTGCAGATGGCCCATGAGAGGCTCTTGCTTTTGGAGCACAAATATGCTACTCTGCTCACTGCTTTGCAGTGGCAAGACCAGCATCGGTCAAAGGATTTTATCCTGAGTGCTGTTACTTCTCCCTGAACAGCAGAGGCCATTTTCTCTGAAGCCTCTTTGTTCCTTCAGTTAAATTTTACTTCTTTGACTTTAGAAGAGCATATGCAGAGAAAGACCTCTCAAAATCCTTCCTATGAAATAACTCCCACTTTTTAGATTCTTCCTCAAATTTTATTCCTTCAGTTAAAATGACAGGAGTCCTAGTCAATAACCTGTTACTTTCATAAAACATAAAATTAGGTAGGTGTTTTTTACACAGCTAAATTACATTATTTTCCCTGAAGGAACTGCAGTTTTGATACAGAAATATGGTTGATATTTCTTCTATTAATCAATAAAACTAAATTTGTGTCTAACCCAGGTAAAAAGAATTGACAATACAATGTAGCTTTTTCTTTGCTGTCATGTAGATGACCCTTGTTTATATTATGTTAAATATAAGAGTAAAAGCCCATTGAGGCAATCACTGCATCTCTGCCTCTGTGAGGAACTTGGAAGCCTAGGGACTACTCCTGTAATAAGTTATCCAATAAAACAGAATCAGGATTTTATGGTCTAAGGATTCTTAAATGAAGAAAATAAAGAAACAAACAAAAACCCCAAAATAACAACAACAAACCAAAAAAAAAAAACCCAACCAAAACCCAAAATGAAACCACAAAAAATCCCCAAAAACCTAAGGAAACAAAAACCAAAAAACCAAAAACCGACCAACCCACCAAAGAAAAAAACAAGACCAAGACCGAACAAACAAAGAAATCAGCCAAACAACCAACCAACCAATCAACTTACCAACCAAAAAAATCAACCAACCAATCAACCAACAGTCCAACAAAAACCAACCAACCAAATCTAGCAGCTTGGTCTATCCAATGAATTGAGGTAGAGTGAAATCAGCTATACAAAATATTAGCCCTGAAGATATTGCACTCTAAAGGGACAAAAATGGGAAAGATTTTATTTATTGTCCTTGTTTCAATGCTGTGTCATTGTTTAAATGCTTATCTGATTTTTTAAATACTTACCTGATCTTTGTATTCTGGTTTTGCTTTTGGATTTTTTTACCCTGTTGAATAATTCACTCTTAAAGAATGTGAAAGAGTAAAGTGTGAATAATAAAAAAGCATACACATATTTCTGGTTTTGAGATGCAAGCCAGTAAAGAAACAGTCTTCATAAGCATAGAAAAGACCCACCCATGTGTTAAAAAAAAAAAAGAAAAAATAAATTTTGATGTTATTCTTCCTGGAATAGTCCAGTTTTCTGTTTGGTAATTATGTCAGTGGGCAAGTATCCCGTCATAGACATATATGAGTATGTGCAAACCTCTTCAGTTCATCTTTAATTGAAACTCTGAAATATGCTACTTGGCACTGAGAGGCTTTGCTAAACTCCCAATCTGACTCTTAAATTAGCACAGCTCACCTTGCTGTACTTAGCTGCTTGAATACTAACTACGTGATCAATTTTCCTTTTATTGTAGTGCTTAAAAATGTGTTGTCCTGCTTCATCGTACTCTTGTTCTTAGTCTTTCATGAATAATTAGCAATCAAAAAGGAAAGGTAGTTGTTTTTTTAAAGTAACTTCCCCATTAATCATCTGTGATTAGCTGCAAAATCTCCAGGGCTACTATCATTATTTGAAGCTCTGCTTAGTATCATTTGGCTAGTTCTTGCCTGTTGACTATGCCAGTGATAGAACTGACATGGCTATTTAAAAGAAAACCCCTTGATCTGCTTTTTGTTCTGAACTTTTATTCTCAGAGCGCTGTACTGGTCCTGCACTTTCATTCACACACAGAAGCAGACACAAAATCTCACTGGATTACAGAAATTTAACATACAAGAATTTACACAGAATATTCCAATACAGTTAAGATTATCTCATTCCACATTATACATGAGAACTGCTGTACAATTATTAACTATGTGACCCCCACAACATCACACCCATTAAAAGTCAGACATGAAAATCCCTGATTCTGCAGTGCTCTTAGCAACAGCAGCTGAACTGCAGAGGAGATTAAGGAAATGTGTCACTTTTGGGAAGCCCTTAATAGTGCATCTGATTTGTACCCAAGTGTTTATTACATGGCTATATTTAATAAAGAAATATTCAACACCCTGAATCTCTTGCAAAAAGCAATAGAGTGTCTGCAATTGCTCATCATGGGTGAGGTCTCTATTGCATCTGAAACATGAACAAGCCTCTCCTGTAGATCCTAATATATCTGGACTTGATGTTAAATAAGAATTTGTAAGTTTCTATCACTATTTCAGTTTATTCATGGAGCTGTGCCACCCACTCCAAAACACTTCCTTAAACCTCTTCGCTACACCCCTCAGTACAAAGAGCAGATCTGAGAAGCAAATGTCCATAATTCTTGTTCCACAAGGCAAAGGCTAGTTGGGCACGTGCCAACCCCAAGTACAGCTGCTGTAAGTCAACCATCCTCCTCCACAAACAAAGGACAACCCAGGGCCCATTGATCTCTCCCATGGGACAGCAGGCTGCAGCCAGAATCTCCCCTTGGGCAGGGAAACCTCTCAAGGTTACTCCTCAAGACTGAGAAATTCCTTGTTGTAGCAGATCTTTGGTACATGATCAATAGGATCCTAAACTTTGAAATCCTACCTAAGTGATATAAAAGATTGATTGTGCCCATGCCATCATTCAGACATGGACCAAGTCTGGGACTGTCTGGATGCAGCTGCATGGAGCTCCCCTCATGAAAGAAGTTTAGAAAGCAGTGGGGTCCTTTCTCAACCTCTGACTCAGCAACAGGGTCTCTGATAGTTCTGCCTGACCCTGTCCTTTATGCAGTAAACAATTAAGAGTTCCTTGCCATCACATCTGATTTAAGAACTCTCACATTTACTATGAAACTTTGGTAAATCACTAGTTCAGACCAATAAATATGTTACTGCTCTCTCACATTACAAGTTAAAAATGCATTCATCATGGGGTAAATTGATGAAGCATGACTGTACATCTGTGTTTCAATCATCTCTGGAAATACAAGCCGGTTGGTGCACTCTCTCCAAAGAGTCTTTACAGTGAAAATTCCACACTGCAGGAAGGATTCCCCAAATATATTGCTTCCAGATTAGGAAAAAATCATACCTGCCATACCTAAGAAGGATTAGAAAATCTAAGCAGTCAATACAGCAATCAACAGCCTGGTTGATTACTTGACCAAAGCTTTTGGTCAAGACTTTTTTTTTTTTTTTTTTTTGTTCTACCTTCTGTCCTGATGTAACATTACTTTTGTTCCCAAGTCTGGTCTAACCAGATCAAAGAGGCTTAAGTCCTATTTTAGCTACACTCTTTTCAATAAAATTAGTATCTTGGAAGCCTAATTATATACAATTATTATTTTAAAAAATTAAAAATATATTTACTTTTACTATATTTATTTTTATATTTATTGTGATAAAGGCCTAAATATCCTGAAATATTTCAGTGGCATACAAAAATAAATGGCACTTTCAGGAACGGTTTCTTGCACCAACACAGATACACATACATATACTCTACAGAGACTAAAAAAACTGTCAACCAATAAAAAGATAGCAAGGAATAAAGGAGGTACAATGTTATTCACCCAGTTTGAATTTGGCCTGAATACAGAAACTGCCTTACTTTTTTAGGAAAAAAAAACCCCAAAGGTTACTTTTTTGTTGCAAGTTATATCTATTCCAGGAACAACTTCTGCAAAAGGCAGTCAGCCCACAGATTAACTTAGTAAAGAGCTATTGGCAGCTAGATGAAGTTGACACAAAGGGCATGTTTTGATTTTTTAGAATCTCTTTTTGAAAAGATTTTTTCATGAACAGCGACCTGGCATTTAGAGTAACTCAAATGTGAAATAGAATTATCATATTTAGGGTATATTTCCCTAAATTATATTTTAAAAGTGCAAGCATTGGCCATAATAACTGTGGTAGAGATGAATAAAAAAGCTCTTCATGCAAAAGATAATCTAAAATATGCAATACAATTGCTAACAAATAGCATATTATCACAGAGATATATTCCTCCTCTTTCATGCAAACATATATCTTTTAAATGAGTAGTAGCTATTAGAATTTTGGGGTCATGATTGATGTTATTTCACTTCATATTTGCAGATAAATTATTTTACTTTTTTGATGTGCTCTATAATGCATTCTGTTACTCAGTACTGAAGCCGAATACATGGATTTAAGGGCTCAGTTTTTAGCCTTTTTTTCTATTCCGGGAGTTTTTAATGAGGAAATCTTAATCTAAGAAAATTTGTTAAGGAAGGCAACACTTGGACTGCCACTGTGATACATGCTATGCTTCTATTAACTTTGCAGAAGAAAGTTAAGAGACAAAACCTATAAGGGACTTTCATACTCACATTGTAGTTATATGTCCCTTCCAAAGGGGAACTGAAATGAAGACATGTTGGCTCCAGAGAGCAGCTGGGTGAACATCTGAGTTCATAGTTTTTCTGAGAAGCAGATCCATTGAAATCTCGTTTCCTAAGGCACTGTGCTGAACACAGATTTGTGACCATCCTTGTGTCATTCTCAAGAAGGAATATGACTGGATGACGAAGCAAACGCACTGCTCTTCTGCCTCTGTTACTGCATGTGGGTGAGTCATATTGCCGAGGTTACCTAGATGCTTCTGTTTTCTCTTTTCCACTACCATACATCCACTGCAGTTGAAAGGGACCACTTACTACACAGGTACAATTATCTGACGGCGAACAAATAATAGGGGCAGGCAATAGGAGATCTGGACCTATTAAGTTTTCAGACACAGAAAGCACATAAGCACAGAGCAGGGCTTTATTGCAATAAAATTACAATACAAAAATGTTAGGCAAAATTCTCTCTGGTGACTGACTAGATTCATACTCACATTTCCCTGGAGGAATAGATGTGTCTACCTACAGGCAAATCTGCTGTTTCTGCTGGAGAAAGACTTGACCGCATCTTATGTATTTGCTAAAATATCAGGTTTACATTCAGAAAAGCAATTGTTTCAATACTCAAATGTTTACCCTTGTAGACAATTTCAGTCTAGAACAAAATTTTTGGGGCATCTTCTATATTAATTCTTTTTCAGAAGTCAGTTTTATTCTACTGTAACATATTGTACTTACATACTAACAGGACAAAAATAGACTGAAGGAAAAATAGAGTGGTCATCCTTTAAACTCATTAGAATGAAGCAGTGAACATTTTTTGTGTGATCTCTGTTGACCCAAATCCGTAATATCTCCATCTTATTTAAACTAAAAATAATTTATGCATGATTTTCCTCATAGCATGTCTGTTTTCATCTCATACCACCAAGGACTAAGCTAGTGGGGTTTGAAAACTTATTTGTTTGTAAAATGTGACTTTAATATCTGAATGCTGACCAGTGTTGATACATGTGAAACAAACCTTGCATTTATAGCAAATTGCAGTACCAATGACAGCCTCCTGTCCCAACAACAACCTGAAGTCCTACAAGAAACAGAGAAGTTTATTGGATGTAAGATATCAAAACTATCATTCTCTTTCTGGATTTCCCCAAAATACAGAGTATTTTGAACTACCTAGATTTCACTGAGCATCTCAGGAAACTGCTATTTTAGGAAACCTTAGATTGTTAGGTCTTTAGACACCACTCATATACCTGACTTTTCCTTGCTTTTGGAAGAACATTCTACTGTGAAAGGTTGTAGGAAGAGAAAAATCAGACCATAGTTAAATTAAGAGCAACAGTCCCTACTGTCAGGAAAATAATCATACCTTCAAAAAGTGATGATGCTTGTACATAAAGAAAGATGTGGAAATTGTGAGAAATGAGTAACTAGGCATTAAGTCATACAGTTGTAGAATGGTTTGAGTTAAAATGGACCTCAAAGATCATCCAGATCTAACCCCCCCTGACACAGATAGGGACACCTTACATTGTAACAGGTCACTCAGAGCCTCATCCAGCTGGGTCTTGAACACCTCCAGGGTAGAAATCTACAGTCTCTCTGGGAGCAAACCCTTTCAGTGCCTCACTATCATCATAGTAAAGAATTTCTTCTATGATCCTATCTAAACCTATTCTCTTTCAGTTTAAGGCCATCTACCCATGTCTTAGCACTACATGCCCTTCTGAAAAGTCCTTTTCCAGCCAACAAGAAGTGTTAGCATTCCTCTGGTACTATAATGTGCTATAAGGTTTCCTCAGCACCTTCTCTTCCCTGGTCCTAGCAGCTACAATTATCTCAGCTTGTCTTCACAGAAGAAGAATGAAGAACTAAGATCTTAAAAAGCTTTTTCACTATTTAGAATATTTAGAAGGAATGGTGAATTCAGCTTTACCTGCCAAGCTGCCAATGTTTTCATTGACTTGGAATATTTCCCGAAACAATTTTCAAAATTGCAAACCATTTTTTCCTAGAAGTTACATAATAATTGGTGGAAAATTGATTAGTGGTATAAACTGGAAATGTCATATCTCTAACTTTCATTTGTCTACACCATTTAATTTATCATGTTCTGATACTTTATAGGTATCAAGCCTTTTTGAATACCTCTTCATGTTTTCTTCTCTTTTTGGCTTCAGATTTGTACTCCGTTGTCATAAGCCACATGTCATCTACAGCTGAAGTATTAAAAAAAAATATTTAAAGAGAAAGAGGCTAATATTTGAATTTGATTTTTTGTTTCTAGCCATGGTGCAGTCATTAGGGAAAACTATAAGGAAATTTAAAGAAAAAAAGACAGGAGAGTCAGGGTAAAAGAAAATGTTTTGATTAAGAAAAATGCTGAATACATGTCTGGTCTTTTTTATTCAATCAGAAGTCTTCTCATATGCAGTGTAGGTGGTAAAATGGTCCTAACTTTCCCATTGTTTCTCTGTACAGTATTAACAGTGGTTTGTTGACTGGAGGTCACACAAAGGCATTTATTAGCTGAACTAAGTAATCACTTTTTTTTTTCTAACTCCAAAACGCCTAGAACAATTAATTTCTATTTAATGGTCATGTATAATTCTTCTAGAGTTTGCTAATAATGAATACCTTTTCTCACTGAAGTGGCATTGATTACAAATTTACACTGTCAACTGATTCAACATGACAAATGCCACAGACCAGACTTTCAGAGCCATTGCTTTTGCATACATATAGCAAAATCAATTTAAAAGTCAATCCATACTACAAGTGTAGAGAAGTAGTTATTAACACAGTATTATAAAGAAGTCAATCCCTCCAAGAAGATTTATTTCTATTGAGTAGAGGTATGCAATTTATTTCATTAACTTAAAAGAGGTGCACTGACTTCCTTTCCCTTTTTACTCCCATATTACCTCTTTCCTAATCCTGGTTCACAATCATTGCAGTGAATGCCACGAAAGCTAATCGATCCATTTCAGTTTAGGAAAAAATGCTCCCAATTGATGTTTTAGCTGTCTTTTTAACAATGTTAAATGGCTGGAAACTGTTGAGTAAAAGATTTTTACTGCTTGCTGCAAGTGAATAGTGTAAACAGTATTGATCTGTTATGAGGGCTTTACAGTAGAGAAACATTCTGTACATTATTTAAAGGATAAATATCTATTTGATTTATTCCTTGCTTTTATCTGAACATTTATAAGGTAGCTCTTCCTTCCTTTGCAAAGTTTTCTTTAAAAATCAAAACAACATTCAGGCCTCTGTTTTAGATGGACTTGCTCCTGTTATCACCAGTAAAAGCTGAAATCCTCTCAGGAAGAAAAGGAAATAAAGCAGTGGTGGGGGAATTGATATTCCTGTAAGTGATGCAAGTGAGCATCAAGAAGAGGAAGTGAGAAATTATTCAGATCTTCTAAGCTGGAGCCAGATGCCAGAAGGCAAAGCTAGAGACACTAGAAGGCACTACCTGGAATCTTCAAATCTGCTACAGGTTTGGTTATGATAATATTAATCAAAAAACTCTGAAAGTGACAACCCAGAGATCACAGACTTGGAACAATGAGAGCTAAAGGAACCCCAGAGGCTGCAATTGTGACATAGGAAAAAAAACAACATGGCTGATTTTTCACATATAATATGAAGGACATGTTTTTATTACTTGTTCAATGCTTTCCAGAGAAAAGACAGAATTTGTTGCTTTCAATACACTGCATTTAATTCCTTTGTTAATAAATCTATTCAAATAGGCAGAAAGTGCTGTTAGTGATTATATGGTTAATTTATAGTATTTTATGCTTTTATTTGTGTTGCATCACTATGTACTCTTTGACTGCCCCCATTCATAGAAGTCAATTCATCAGGTATCCTTTTCTTAGCAGTTTGCATTTGTGGACTGTAGAGCAAAATGCTTTGAACTCCTTCCCGAAGACACACAATGATCAGATCTAACTTTAGCTGGTGCGACAGAAAAAAAGAAAAAAGCTTTTTCTCCTCTCAGAAAAAGCCGAAGTATGCCTTAACTCACCTATTGCAGAAGACCAGATCTGTACAAGATTTCTGTGTGAACTGACTGTAGAAAAGATAAATTAGCATAACTGACTGTTTCACTTGTGGAGATTAAATAGCCTCTTACTGCAGATGTTTACCAAGGAAAATGCTCCCTAGTGGAAGATGTTAAATAATTGCTGTTATGCAATTGGTAATGGAAAGGTTTTATTAAGCGCCATGTGAAAACCAATCGACGTTTTTGAGAAAAAAAAAAAATCTTGGTAGCTCAGTGTTTGGACATATTATTATTTCACACAGGAAGGAGGTACCTTCTATCTGACTTTTAAGAACAATTTCCTCAAGAAGGCTAAGTCACATTTCAATGAGATAAGAGAAACTGTCTTAAAGCAAAAACACCTGACCCCCATGATTTTTTTTTCCTGAATGAAGCTGAAAAATTGCAGTGTGGAGCCTTGCCTTTCTCCCTCTTCAGAAGCAACTAAGTCATTTGAGTACTCCTTTCAGGAAGAATTCAAATAAATTAATTTTTTCACATCATGGTAATTTGCTTTGCACAGGAAAGACCTAAGAGCAATGCTGTAAGATGTTATAGAGTTGTTTTTCAAATCTTCTGCTAGAAAGTGTTTCATTTTGCATGAAACTATTAAATATTCACCACCTCTCTCACCAGAAGGATAGAGGGCGAGGACATAGCTGCATAATATAATGGCTAGCTCTGAGACATGGCTTTCTTGCTCCAATGGATACTTCAATTCCCTGCTCCAGTTGGTTCATGAGCTGGGACCTATGTTTTCTTCTTCCCAAGTGAATGCAGTTACAGGCTATCATGTCACGCTTAGCTTCTCCTCTAGAATAATTATTTACTGGGCCTTGCAAGGTGCAACAACATTTGGTTTGTAGCGCACTCACAGCAGAAACATATATTCAGTGCTTTGTTCTTGCCCGCTTGTCTCTCTGAAGCCAAATAAATCATCCTGCTGTCACGCTTGCTCAAAGAGAAAAGGCCAGTATCCCCTCCACCGCACCTAGAATGCTTTTGTCTGGATGCAGTGATGCATGCTCCACATATTTGTGTTAAGTAACATGTATGAGGACATAGCATAATTTCTTTGTGAAATAGGATTGTAAATGCTTAGCACTGCCATTAGGTACAAATGTCCCACAGTCACTGGGGCACCTAAAGGATGTACAATCTATTGGGGTGCAGCTACATCTGAGTAGGGCTTTTAGCTGGAAAAAAACTCCAGAAGAGATAGCACACATTAGACAAACTTCAAGAAATTATGAGATAGACACTATCTTTATTGAGATTACATCATGATGGCTTTTTTGAGGGAGAAAAAATATCACAATTTTAGATGTGAAAACATATTGAAACCAAACAATTTGGTGATGTTTCTAAGGTGGACACTTTCTTGGTAGGCAGCACTAATTGCAGCAATAGCTTTTAGGTGTTCTAATGCACTCAAGTGAATTATGCACCACACTGCTTCTAAATGACACAGCCATTTCTGACTCCATTAATATGGAAGATTTCAGCTAAATGCTTTTAAACGATAGCTTCTCTTTATTTGTAATTTCAGACTCTATTGATTTCCTTCTGTTCCCTTCATTATGATTTCAATTGATTACCTTGGCAACTGCAATAACAATGATTGCACTTGACACTGTCTGAGACTCTCAAGATGGTATTTGAATAGGAATGGTATAATTTGAGGGAAAATGGCTACAAGAACATGCCATCAATGTTACACTTACACTTTACTTTTATTGACTTCACTCTCTTTCTAACAGGCCCTTGTCAGGGACTCTCTTGCAAATATTGGTTAGGATTTCAGTGATTCCTTGAAGTAAAAGATTCTTATTAACAAAGAGAACAATTTTTGTGCTAGATGTTTTTTTTCCAGCACTGTGACACTTCAGGGAAATGTCCCACCCTACATGAGATTTTTGTTCCCTTGCCAAAAAAGCTACCAGTTTTTATAAACAATGTTCCTGGCCAGCAGCTTTCTTTTACTAACTGGATTATGTCCTTGCACAAAGAAGAATTTCAAGTACAAAGGCATTACTTCAGATTAAAGGTTAATATGGATTTATTCAGTTTCATTGCATCTTATGCCATATAGATGAGAAATTCCACATACCTTTCTCAGGGGAAAAGTGTCTGTTTATATTATTTAGCATTTCAGTTATTCAGTTTGCACTTTAGCTTTATACAAGAACTGTCTACAATGTAGTACACTGTAGACAGAAATTCCACATACCTTTCTCAGGGGAAAAATTCCACATACCTTTCTCAGGGGAAAATTGTCTGTTTATATTATTTAGCATTTCAGTTATTCAGTTTGCACTTTAGCTTTGTACAAGAACTGTCTACAATGTAGTACCAGTATCCTACTTTTGGAAATAATACTATACTGGAGGTCTCTTTTCTTTTTTAAAGTATGTCAGAACTGTATTTATGTCAGTGGAAACATTGCAGATTAAAGCAAAAGAAGGACATCCTTCTCTGAACAATCCAAAAGGTAATTCACATATATGAATACAATTTTAGGAACTACTTGTTTCCTGTTTGTCACTGTGTCCATGACCTTTCATTCTGATTTTATGCTACATAACCAACAATACCTTCTGATTACCTTCTGAAAATGTCAGTCATTTGGTGCTTTATATAATAATAATATTTCCACTCCTAAACCTACCATTTCAATTTCAAAAAGAAAGAAAGGACATACCAAAAAAGGAATATTTTTCCTTAAAACCTAGGGAATTGGAAGCGATATATAGCAAAGGAGTAATTTTAGCAATCTGGCTTTCTGTTATCAGTTGTTCAGTCGCAATGAAGAGCAATGCTCTTCCTCCTCAGCCACTCCATTATAGGGAAGCTGAATAATTACACTAAATGACTATTGATAGTTGAAGTCATAGGTTAGGAGAGGAAGTCAGATATGATAATTTTCTTCAACATGATAGCACCCTTCTGCAATCTGACCAATAGACTCAAGTAGTATGAGAGTCAAGAAAAGGTAATTGTAGAGTAATGAATATTGCATGCTGTCACTATACTTTCTACTGAGAATATTTATCTGTAATTACCCATATCAAAACTGGAAGTGAACTTTTCCTTTTATCCTTTGCCCTGATATGCTTGGTGAGATAAGAAAACTCTTGGGTAGCCCAAGTCAGTCTTTGATCAGATTTTATAGACATGAAATTCAACTATGCAGAAATTTAGCCTGTTCCTTTACCTCTGGTGTCATTCAGGGCAATGCAAATTTTACCCTAACTCACATGGAAACAGCTTTAGAAAGTATGCTAAAGGAATTCCTGAAAATTTCTGATTCAATCTCATAGGACAGTTCCAAGTAGAAAATGAGCAGAGTCCTTGTATTGGTCTATATAGCTGTTTTACATGAATAATGAAGAAATGTGAGAAGTTTAATTTCATAAAATGCTATCTTGTCTTCCAACCAATAGATAGATGTTACTGCCAAGTCAGGAAAAACTGTTTTTTTTTTAAAAAGAAATCGGTAACTGGAAAGGCAAACTTCAAATTAAGATAAGTTTTTTTGGAGGAAAATAAGAAACTATAGTTCAATAGAATATTGTACAAAGTGATATAGTCACCCAAAAGGGAAAACCCAAATCATTTGAGAAAATGGATACATTACCCAGAAGTCCTATCTCTGTATTTCATTCACTTAGGAATCCTGGAGGAATTCTCAGCCACACAGCCTGAGATTTGGTATTCGGCTAATAATTATTTTCTAAATAAAAGAGGGGGATATCTACCTGTAAACCTGTAAGATCCTTGGGAAGAGAAAGAGACATAGATTAAGAAGGAGAGAGAGTGAAAGAGAATTTTATGGTAACTCCTTGCATGTGTTGATGTGTCATCTCGTTGCTGTCAAGTAAACCACTAAATTGAGGTGCTATAATGAAATGGTGTTAGTGTAGGCCAAAAGTAATTAAACTGTAGTAATGAATATTGGGAGGAATTCAAGCTTAAATGATATAAAAATATTAAATATTAACTATTTGACTCGATTCAAGTTTCTTTAGGTTCACATAGTCATACTTGTTTTGAATGGTTCTCACTGTTATTCTACCAGAGAAGAATCCTTAATTTTCACTTCATCATTGACCAAGAAACACTGAGATATCTGAGCTTGAACCACCTCATCAAATGTAGGCAATGCTGACATAACTGTTTATCAGCAGCCATTGCAGCAATTTGTTTATGTTACACTTTTTAGATATTGTTGTGATGCGCAGGAGGCTGTCTGCTCCTTTAAGGACATCTGGCCAAGGGCCTTTTTCTATGGAAAAAGTGAGTAATAAGGAGAGGGGAAAACTTTAAACAAGAAACTTCAGGGACACAAGCCAGATTAATATAGGAAACAGTGAGAGACATCAAGTCTCATTCTCTCAACTGTGAATGTGCCCATTCACAGTTACTGCTGAGGACTTGTAAGAGTACAAGAATATTTATTCCAACACAATTTTCTGATCATGGATGTGTCTGGTTGGGAAACAGAGTGAGAAAAAGGGAAGCCAGAAACAAAATATACAGACATTCAGGTCTAACAAACCAAAGATGGAGACAGTAACAAGAGACAACCTCACCAATCACGTTAGTTGGTGGGATAGCAGGAAACTGCAGATGCCCTTTGCAGGAAGATCAGCCTCACCTGATATTATTATAAGCCAGGAGAGATCCTGGAGCATGGGCTAGGAGAAGTATACAAACCCATGAAGGGATATGCAAAGGAAGGAAAACCACATGGACAAACAGTAGAAGGCAGGCAGAAAATAATTATAAAAGTGGCTGGTCACTCTTTTAAAACAGGATAAATCTGTACTCATTTCTGGCTGAGCCCTGCAGCTGATCACAACAGTCTGTTCTATCTTGTGTTTTTTGCACATGTATGCTGCAAGGACTAGGTGCTAACTACAGGCAAGACCTCTGTGTGAGTAAAATCTGGGGCCAACCACAGGAGTCAGGCTGAACTTGTAGAAACTCTGACCTGTGGAGCCAGCTACTGCAGTGGTGTCATAATACCAGGAACTGGAGTGAGTTGGAGCCTTTCACGTTCATTCACTGGAGCAGGAGTGGTATGCACCCTAAAAACCACCTGTGGAGAAATCAACATTACAAGAGTTGATTGAGATGCTCAGTGCTGGCAGCTGAAGCAGACAGCCCATGGTGACAGCCCATGGGTCTTGTGCCAGCTGGTGAGTGTCAAGTGGCAGTATCTTCCCTAAACCCAGTAAACATGTGGGAGGGAGGGGTTTGTGCATTTACTCACTAGCAAACGTTAGACTGAACTAGCTAGCCAGGGGGACTTGTGAGTGAGGAGGTGTCTATGGAACAGACATGAGATGTGAAAGATGTGAATGCCTTGTGTTTCCTACAGAGCACTGAGCTGAACCAGACAGAGGGCAAGGGGCCCATAAAGTGGGTCCAGGAAAGAGGCAGAGTCAATGGATGAACAGAGGGGATGTGATGACACTCGAAGGACCTGAAAATCTGTATGTGGTTGTAAACTTGGAGAGTTTCTTGTGTGCACTGCACTAGTAACATCCTGCCTCTTCCAGCCCAAGAGAAGGAGGGGACTCACCTGTCTTTGTGTTCTATGCAATTCCTTTCCTTGGGTGATGTTGAAGGCATTGTCTTCCCTGTGGCAGACTGTGTGACCTGCCATTTCAATATTCTGTGTATGCCTTCTCAGTGCATGTCCATACTCATATCTGCATGTGTCCCTGGGATATATGCTCAGCTTCACCTCTGGCTGAACTGTTGCAGTGTGTTACAACTGGGTTCATCATGTCCAGGGAGGGTGCAGCTGCCAGTGCCAGGCATGGGAACATACGAGATGGGTCCTCGTTTCCGAAAGCTCAAGAATCCATTTATTACCCCTGGGGAGGAGGGACAGGATGGAGAGGAAAGACCAGGCAAAGGCAGGGTCGTGGGGTTTTTATAGGGTATCGCAGGGGTGGATTAGGGTTCAGGTCAAGGCATGAGCTATTAGCAAAACAAGAAGGGTAAGATCAAATTCCTGTCTCTTAGGAACAGGGGCATTCCACACTGAACCAGTAAATGGGATAGCAGCAGATGAGTCCCTTGGGCTGGACAGATGCCCCGTGTCCTTGGGCACACCTGTCTGGGCTTCATCATCCCAGCAGGAGGAAGTCCTTGACAAGAGCAGCTGGATGAGATGGCCACTTTCTTAAGAACCCTTAAAAGCTAGTACAAGACCTACAGACTGTTTTGAAATTCTCCAGCTCTGTTCATTAGCCCACAAGACTCTTGGTGCCTATCCAAGCATGCTGGGTTTGCCAGGTGATTGCTAAACACTTTCAAAAGGTGTGTATCATTTTTGAAGTGCTGTAACAGTTCCCTTTTTCCACTCTCCAAGTGTTGATGGGTAATAATTATGTCAATATTTGGCATTGATAAATTTCCATTTTTGGCCAGCCAAGCAAGGACTAATTAATCCAGCTTCCCAGGTAGCATCTGTGGTGTTATATTTTAGTTAAATGGTATGCTCTGTCTCACCCTCGAAAGTGTATGGTTTATTCCAAGCCTGTGATCCTCCCCTGAAGTATCCTGTATCTGTAATCCCATTGGCCCAATCTGTTCCGCGCCCACTTTGAATCTCCCTGTTAAGCGCCGGGGGACAGTTCACTCTCTCTCTTAGCCAGCTCTCCTGACTGGTGCTCTCTCAGTCCCTCTCTCCCCCTCCCCTTTCCCCCCTCATTCCCCTTTCCCCCCCCCACCTCTCTCCCTCAGAAACCATGCTGCCTCCCGGGGGTAGGACCCCCAATAAACCCTCATCTAATGAGCACTTTCAGAAGCCGTGTGCAGTCTCCTTGCCTGCCTGCTGCTACCAGAGAACTCACAGCCTAGGGGGGCCCCCCCGGGGACATCCCTGAGGGGCTCCCCCCCCACCGAAATGCACCGCAACAAGCATCTATACAATTTCCCAATACATACATGGACCAATGAAACCCAGAAACAGTGGAAGCACAGAGCACAAGGTAGAATTATAGAAGACACTGTAGTCCTACGGCTTCATAGTAGCGTCATGACTGTCAGTAACAAACTACCAGCTTTGTATGGAGTTTGCAATGGCTGAGTTTGCAGAGACTTGCTGTGTCCAAGCTTTTTCAACTTTCCGATGGCAGGCTGGTGTAACTGAAAGCAGTATTTTCCAAGGAGTTTTATACAGATAACTCTAATAAGTAGTTATTTAGTGTAAAATGAAAAATACAACTGTAACACAATGATCTAGAGCAGAGAAGCACTGGCATAAGTGAAGATATGAGATGCTGGATAAAGGACCACTAAAATGGACAGTTATGGGGAACAGCCTTGTCACTGAAGAACAGAAAATCTTAAGCAAGTCTATGGTAGTCACTAAGAGAGATGCAGATCTGGAACTGATACATGGTTTAGCAAAAGGGAAAAAAAAGAAATAGATAATACTTACCAAACATAAAGATAATACTTACCAAACATAAACTACTTACATGTAGTAAATTCATATATAATGTCGAGCTCCTGAAAAAAGGGAAAGGCGTAAAAGGATATTATCAACCATTCAAACATTTAAAAAATACTCCAAGGGCATCCCAGGAGGGATCAATATGCATGCTATATTCCTTTTGGCAGAGAACTCCAGATGCTGATGACTCACCATAACACTTGCTCTGTTACCAGGCACAGGCTTTGGAAAAGGTGACCATACCACCAAGAGAGCAGGAACAAACTAAGGAGTGTGTGTAACAACTTGAACTGATTTATTCTGTCTTGTTCTGTTACAGTTAGATGTGCAATGTTAAGGTTCTGATTTTCAGTTCTACTAATACAACTAAATTTCTTCATTGATTTATCTGCAAGGTGGTTGTCCTTTATACTGCTAATCATAACATCAAGAAATTAAAAACCTTTATTACAGGAATTAAGTACATTTGGGAACTATTTACAGACAGCTGTGGGTTGAAGGTTTATCCCATCAAAAGCTTCCATTTTCTTCCCTTCTGCCAAGTTATTTGTTTTATTTCTCCAGTTGTCTCCACTATGTTGGAATTCTAGATGCTGAGAATTTTAAACTTTCTGTGCTGAAAGGCACAGACTCGCAAGAGAGCACTGTATTTGACCTGAGGCTGTAGAGAAGACTTCCAAAATTGATTAATAGCACTGGGATTACGAGTGTGTAGTTGGTTAGAAGTGTGTAATATCACAGGGCAGAAAACTTAATAGTTTGGGGTTTTAGAATATAGAAATAAATATGAAGCAAGATGTAGGTTTTAGGGCGGAGGCAGGTTGTTCTTCTTCACCTTCTTCTTTTTTCTCCTTTATGGGTTTGGGTGATGTTTTGTGATTGGACAGAAAAGTCTGCATTGCAGGCTTCAGGGGATCAGTTATTAAGTTAAAAGGGAAAATAATCTAGGTGTCATTTCTTAATTGGATAGTTTAGTCTTAAAAGACCTTGTAACAAGAGATAGCCATTTTGAGCCTTGCTAATGAAAGGCTGCAGAACACATAGTAGTGAAGCTGTTTCACTGATAAGAAATAATAAACACCTGAGTCCAAACATGAAATACCGTCTCATGTGCCTTCAAACCCGACCTCGACAGAGGTAAAAAAAAAAAAAAAAAAAAAAGCAGAGAACCCACACCACTCTTTAATCTCTTTCTTATCTCTGTTCTTCCAATTTTTTTCCTTCCCCTTTCCTCTTCTCCAGCTTCTTATTCTAGTGTCACTCTGCTTTTTGTAAAGCCCTCTCTCTTCTTCGTTTGGCTCCCCTTAAAGTGTTTGCCAGTGCTGCTGCATGACAACTCTGGGTAGAAGGAAGACAATGCCCTTTACAGGACTGCAGGACAACTGAGTCTGAAGCCTCTAATAAATGAATAGGAAGTAATTCCCTTCTTTGAGACTACAGCAACAGGTCAGTGGAATTTCCTACTTGGAAAAATTCTCCAGTCCTCAATGTTCCTTTTCTGGCTTTGAAAACTTTTGCTGCCTCTCCATTTCGTTTTCTGGGCTGGCCCTTGGTTCCCTTTTTCCAGAATTTTATGGGGATTTCTGTGTTCTTTGACTACCACACAGCATTGAAAAAGCCCCAGATTATCTCAAAAGCTTTGAGGAAAGAACCGTGAATAACTGTTTTAAAGGCTAAAACATTATTTGCCTTAACTTCTAAGTTGTACACCTTAGCAGAAAGCAATGTAAAATTCAGAATCAGAAATGTGCTTGCTGCATTAAAGTTTTGCAACAGTTGTTGACAACATCACTTTCCAGCCCACACTTCATCAAACTGTTTTTGTAATGATTCTCTTGTTTAAGGATCAAAGCCCCTTGTAACTGTCTTGTGTGTTTGCTTATACTCCTTTAAGAATGTTAGTGCTTGTCTATACAGGCCTGCATAGATGTGTGACACAGTACTGAAATAATGATATAAAAACTTTATCCAACACACACACACACACACACACACACACACACTGAGGAAGCAACGTTCTGGCTTACATTTCTGAGTGGTGCAAGTATGAGATTTAAATCTGTACATAAGTATATGTAATGGCTATAAAGGTCTTCTATGACTTCTATGTAGAAAATGCACCTTTTAACAAGTATTGACTTTTATAGGAATATTTGAAGGAAACATACCTTTCAATAAGTGCATTGTATTGAATTAATGTATCAAGAATTGCCTCTTGAGATATGGCATGAGAACAGTGCCATTACTTTCCTAAATGTAATCATTACCTGACAGTTTAATCATAATGTATAATTTTCACACACCTGTATGATCAAAAAGATACATAGAATACTACAGGTAATATAGGTTTGAGGATTTTTTTTAGTAGACAAGATTCCAAACTCCTGTAAAAAATCAGCTAACTCAAATAAAGATTTTTTGGTTCAGCCTTATTTCTACTTTATGATTCCTATTTCTTATTCTCCTTCCAAAAAAGGAAAAATTATTGAATTTCATTCTGATTTGCCAAGTTGCTGACTACAGTGGAGAATATCACTTCTCTGAATAGCAGTCTAACATTTAAAAACAGCCTATAGGTGCACTTTGTCTACCATTTGTTGTGATGGAGAAAGCATAATATCTTATTATGTTGACTTCTGTACCTTACCAAAAATTGAATATCACATTATTTCTTTCCTTTTCAAATAAGTTTTTTGATATATTTTTTCCTGATGGCAGACTGCAAATATTGTTAAATAAAATAAGTGCTATTTGATTTTTGGTGTAAAATATTCCAATAATAGAAAAAAACTTCAATCATGGCAAAAATAATGAATAATTCTTTTCTTCATAGAATGAAAAGGTTACGCTGAAAATGGTAACACCATTAAAGGGCAGTTCTTGCTCTTAGCTTGGAAGTACTTTAGCTTAAAATGTATTAGAAGCTAATGGAATTAGCTGACTATAATTAGGGCTGATAGAAATGGTAGATTGAAGTTGGCACAGTAAAGTATCTCATTCAGTTGGACAGTTTTTTAATACCTACTTCTGTGGTCAGGAGTTGTCTAATCAGGTATCTTCACGGGCTACGGTTCATATAATGGATGTCATGAACTCTCTTGTAGTGGTTCCCCTTATAAAATATGTTCAATTATGTTAAAAGCCAGGAATCCAAGAAATTAATCCTAAAATATCAATTTAAGGAGCTTTAAGTGCTGAATAATTACACTTCCCTTTGGTTTCTTGGTTTGGAAAAGTGAAAGTGCTGAAAAGCTGTAACTGTCACCAAATCCTCAGAGTCGTCTGTTCAAAGACAACCTCAGCACTTCATAGTAATTATTCCTTAGATCTATACATTATTTCTTCCCCTTTCAACTCTTCATCCCTTGCAGGAAAAAAAGTGCAAAAATATCCTGCCACCCAACACTCCCTCACCCCTAACCCAAATACAAGAATGGCAAATATGTTTAGCATACTGCTTTTCTTTAATTTTACTTTGAATTATATCACATCTTTTCTAATTCTGAGTTGGACCTTTTGGTATATCTCATTCAGCCACTCTTGCCACTTTGTATCCTCTTGTTTCCACTCAGCCCTTCCCTTGCAGGAGTTTTGCTAGAGCTTCTGAACTGGTACAACATCCTGCCTTGTCACATACTCTGAAGGAAATTAGTTGAAGACCTCTATTTCCAGTTTTCCTGCAACTGACCTCAGTCCTGTGGCTGAGGTTGTTGGAGCTGAAGGCTGAGGACCTTCAGCTGTGGCTGAAGTTGTTAGAGTGAAGATACTTGGCTTCTTATTTGTCCTTGATCACCAGTCAGAGGTTGCATTCCAGGAGAGGATACCACTCAGTAAAGCTTTTACGTCCATGACTACTATACTGCCTGAAGCAAGTCACTATATACTATGTCCTGGGCTTCCAGCTGCAAGTCAGAAAGGAGACGCAGAGTATGTGAAAAGACAAAATATGAGATAACATGCAGTGCTAAAATGCATTTCAGAATCATGAGGGCATAATTATTTTTCCCACTTTCATTACAGGAATATTGGTTAAGGAGCAGAGTTGACATATATATATGTAATCATTTATATAATAAGAGTGCAATTGCAGTAAAATATATTGCCTTTCTGTAAAGGAAATGGCAACCTAGATTTTTTAATTTGTGTCAAGACAAGGTAGAAGCATATGACACATCTTATGATACAGTCCCAGGATAATAATTAATAAATATGAAAATAGTTAGCAAATCCTACAAAAGCTCTTAAACAACTATATACATTAAGAACCATTAACAGGTAACAAAAATCATTTGCATTTCCTTCACTTAGGACCACCTTCTTTCCATACTGCCAAAAGTTCAGAACAGTTCCTGACATGCCAGGTCATACCTGGATATAAAAGAATTTAAAGTAGATTTAAGCATTGGCATTTGTATAGGTATAAGTGATTTTAGAAAAAAAATCTCTCTACAATATTGAATTCAGTACACAGATCGAGACTATTTAAAGTTTCTATTTGCAAGATGGATTATTCAGTGTGAATAAAACTGCCTGAAATTTCTCTGCTTAAGCTCTTAGCAGAAGCACAGATTCTTATAGAGCAAATAATCTGAAAATTCATTTCAGCTTTGGCAAATCTTCTTGAAAGTCCAAAATAGCTAATTAAAACACAATCTCCTTAAAATACATTTTCTGTTTGCCTTTCTGGTCACTGGATTCACTTTTATGAGCAGTAACTGAATTGAAAAATGAACAAATTAGTAAATACTGTACACCTAAGAAAGAAGAGCATAGCATAGTTTCTCAGTCTATACTCATGTGGATCTGTTCTTAGGTATGATCTGAAGTAATATGTGTCTGAAAGGTTTTGTTTTCACTACTGAGAGCAGCTAAATGGTCTAAAAATATATTGGCACTGCTACAGGTCTTGACTTGGAGACTTAAAAAAATACTCCTGTATAGGAACCTCTTTCTCACTGATGGCTTTAACACACATATGAAAGTGCTCCATTAATGAATTACACAGAAGAAGAACTTATTTATTATTAACCTAGTTTGGAACCGTATCAGCAGCGTGCTCTGAGTTCTGAGGAGGCCACTTGATCAGATGAGGAACTGCTCATCTGCACATCATTAAGGGTAAACTGTTGCAAGGCCAAAAACCAGGGTACTCAAAAGGCAATTTTTTTCTGTTATCTGATTGGCATCTAGACATATTCAGTAAGAATATGAGTAAGAAACATTTTATGTAATGGAAAGGAACAACTTTTTATATTAAAAAGCATTCTTTAACGTTTTCCTTACAAGCCAAGTATATTTGGTATTTTCCATCTGCCTCAAGTGAGTCAGATAAGCCAAAAGTTGTCAAAGTAGGTTGTGAGTGAGGAAAAACAGATGCTGAATTCTTTTTAGAGTAATAAATGCATGTTTCCCTGGTAAGGTCCTATGCACTATTAAAAAAAAAATTGTAAATAATAAGACATTTGGATTACTAAAAGCTTCTCCCACACAAAACTAAGGTGTCTGCAAGCCACTGCTCTGTCTGCTCCTCATTGAAGAGAGAGTTTGCAACCCTTTACTGGAACAGCAGCAGCACATTAGCAGGACTCAGGCATATGCTTGTCCTTCCCATTCTTGATATACCTAAGAAACTGGGTTTAGGCAATTGTTAAGAATCAGACAAGAAATTAACACGATCCTTTAACAAAGTCCCCAAGCTGAGAATGTCTCCCATATCATAAGGTAAAATGAGGACATAGTGCAGGCCTTGAGAATCCTAAGAATGACTGCATCGTCCTTGGAAGGGGGTGACATCTGACTAAACGTTGTCCGCTGAGTTACTGCTGTCATCGGTAACATGGTAGTCCAGGTGTCAAGCACCGTGGTGTAAGCAAGTGGCATGAACAAGCCATATTCATGAGAGCACAAAGTATCATGCAAAAACTGCTTCTGAGCATGCAGAGACATTGAACAATACGTAGAAAGTCAGCCCTGCACTTTCTAACACAGGGAATAGGCAGGTATGATGAGGGTCTGTTTCCTTAGTCTGTTCTGCATCATTCTCATTCTTCAAGTTGGTTTAAAATCCCATGTGGAATTTTCCAGCTAAAATATTTTGAATGGATACTAAATGAAATGTTTTTTCATCTTAGTTTCCAGGATTGCTTAATTTAGTTTTTCTTTGAAGTGCTTTACAATTTAAATATATAAAACTTTTATTCTTTCCTTCCCTTTTGCCCTTTCTCTTCCACTTTTCTTCATTATGTTACCTCTAATAATTATTCTTCTAGCTATTATTACATCATTTTCCAAGAAGTTAGTTAAATCTGCAGTGAGATGAAATCCTTCTGATTGAATTCATGAACATTATGTTCAACAGGAAAACTGCCTGTCAAAATTCTGTATTTTTATTGTCACAGTAGCATAGACCACTTTGATGACATGTTTCAATCATATTCCCTATTAGCTATATACACACATTTGCTCCTGATTCAGCTGTCAACAAGATTTTCAAGTGGAACACATTGCATACTTGGAATACTTACAATTTTTCTGCAAGAGATTTGGAAAAAGGACTTGTTTGGGAAACTTGTAAAATCAATGATGCTTAGAAACAATTATACAAAATGTGTGCCACAAAATTTTGAGGCTTACTTTTCTGAGCTTAGGCATAATTCCCATTGGATAAACTACAGTTTCATAGTTTAACCATAAGATTGCTTTTTTTTTTTTTTTGATAAGAATTTATGCACTCTTTGGCAGAAGCAGCAAACAGTTTTGAGGTATTATCCTGCCACAGCAAGTCATAAATTATGCTTAAAGGAAAACCCATTACTGAGCTTCAATCATTTATTGCATAATGAATGTATATTTCAGATACAGTGAAACATTTATAAGGTTACTGAAAGTATAGCAATTAATAAAACATAGGTGAAGGCAAACAGCAGTGCATTTAGTATTTATGAGTTTACTGGTGACATATTGTATAGGCTGTTAAATATAGTTAAATATACCACCTTGTCCCACCCTTTCCCCCTTCAAAGCCCCAGACTTACACCATTACTGGAAGTAACAAAATAAATTTATGATGAATAATTCATTAACAAAACACTTAATTTGCTATTTAAAAAATAAAGCCATTTCTGATTAAGATAATAGCAAAAATTATTCTGGCACATCATAAAGGTCAGATTACACATCTCAAATGGTCTTTTTTGGCTGCAGTTATGATCACATTCTTCCTTCAAGCTGAGAAATGTCTGTTCATATTTTATATGCATTCACTGAATGGAAGTAACCAGATCTGCCCTGCTATAATTTTCAAGTTCTGAAATTAGGTAAGATTGGAAATGCTCCCATCCTCCATTTATTTTTTTAGTAATTCACATGTTTGGGGCTCATGAATGTGGTTTGTGATTATGTATGAGAACATCAACATAAATAATAATCAAATTAATCAAAATAATTATTGTATTGAGTAAGAGTATAACAAATCTGGTTTTGCCTGTATGAAAAAAGTATGCAATGGATCAAATACTTTTAATAAAGATGATATATGAAACATGTTGAATATCCATGTATCTACTGAGAGTTTCTGCACATTTAAGAAACGGTGATGATAGAAATTGAATGCAGGGACCATTTTATTTAAAATGTACAATTAAAATTTGACACCCAATTACAAAAGCAGAGTGCAATGATTGACAACTTGTCATCAAGAAAGTTAAGTTCAGAACAAGATTTTACACAACATAAGGAAACATTGCAGCTGCTGGGGCAAAGCCTACATGAGGGCTCAGGCAGAGGAGATTGTGACAAAATTTGCCCATTTATAACTGATTAGATCATTGAAATATGAGCTGAAAAACAAAGAAGCAACAGAAAAAAAATTGTCACATAACCAATGCAAGCTTCACAGTTGTGTAAGACATCTGGAACAGGGGAATAGCAGATGACAAAAACCCTAGTGACAGCTGCCAACTGGCCTCAGATGAGGAATCACAGAGTCTGGCCCTGAGCCATGTCCTCAGTGCATGCTAGATACCTGACATGCAACATAACAGCAAAACCAGCAGTTTCTCAGTTAGGGACCCATGTCAACAGGTGTCCAACACTGTACTAAGGCAAAACCTGCATTGCAGCTGTAGTGCATGGAGGTCACTTGTCCAGCTGTTGGCTTGAGTGTCCTGGGGCTGTCATGCTGGACTGGGCTGTGCTGGTCTGTGGGGCAGTGACTGGTTCATCTGAGTGTGAAGTGTGTGAGTGCATCTTACAATAAAAATCTTAGGAGAGGAATTGCAATCCACTCACTATACCCATTTTGCTTAGGAATTTAATGTCTGATTGTTGCTTATCTGCATAAGCAAAACAACTAAGCAATGTTGTTTTGCTTATGCAGATATACCACCAACATGCTCTGTGACAGATTTCATAAAAGCATTACATATATGCTCCAGAAGAAAACATATGATGTTATTTCTCCATGTGGTAGAAGAAATCTGTGTTTAAAAAGCAGCAGATTTTTTTTTTTAATAAACATTTTTCATTGATTGGAAGCAGATTTATTGCAGTACATACGAAAAATGTCTGAGAGCACTACAGACAAAAAGCATGTGGGGGGTTCTTCTTTGCTGCACAAAAGAAAATAAATATAGTACAATTACAGCTACACATGAAGCCACCTGAAATTAGCTCCTAAGTTTAACTGTGATGTGAATCATTCTGTTGTGTGCAGGTCTTTAGGATAACCATTGCAAGACAAGACATTGTGGTCAAACACTCCCTAAGTACAAGCAGAAGGCAGTAACCTGTAACAACTTACACTTTTTATAAGAAGAAATGTTACGTGTCCTGTAACATATGGGGAAAATCATAACAATCTTTTTTGTATACCTACCTGTCCTGGTTTGACAAGGAAGTGAGTTTTCTCCGGAAGTTGGGGTCAAACCAATCAGTGGTCAGATTTGAATATTGACACCTGGTGTGGCCACTGAAGACATGGGCACACCTCTGAGAACACAGTGGGTTAAAAGCAGAGAATGCCCAGGAAAACTCTCTTTTTTGGCTCTGGTCAGCAGAAGAGTGCGGACTTCCCCTGCCCAGCCACAGGCTGGGCAGGGAAGGGGAAGCTGTGCCGACTGGGAGAGGTAGGCCAAGGTGTGAAGGGACTGGAACTGGGCCGGATGGAAGGGTGTAGAGAAACTGAGATGTCTTTGCCCCACCTCAGAGGGAGAGAGAGAGACAGAGAGCCTGAAGGCATCTGGAAATTTGATATCATGTGCTGGAAGTAAGCTGGCAGAGGAAGAAAGTGAAGTGGGGGGGGGGGAAAGGTGCCCAGCCATGGGTGTTCTGGGCAGCCTACTGCAGATTTCAGCCATCCTGGGAGCCTGAGACTTTTAACCCCTTCTTGGACAATGAAAGCTCTGTGAGATCTGAAAGAGAAGAGAAACGGCTGGGGCCTGAGATATTAGAAGAAGAAATCCTAGGTGGGAGGAGATGATGGAGTGGCCTTGGCTGAACTTTTCTTGTATAGCCATAGACTGAACCAATTTCTCCTGCAACACAGACTGCATTCTTAGGGGATGCAATGGTTTGAGCCAAAAGAGTGACCTGCTGCAGTGACGCCAGGAGAGTGACAGGAATGGAGTGAACAGGGAAAGATGAGGAGGGTGTGGTGATGCCCTCTGTCCTCAGGAAGAAGATCTCTGTTCTTGAGACCCTTGGCCCCAGGGGAGGAGAAAATGGGGGGGACTGTTGTCCCAAGATGAGAAATTGTTGTTCTTTGATCCTTGACAAAGCATCCTTAAAAGGAACCCTATGAGCAGTCTTGGTCCATGCACGGTGGTGAGACCACTGTACATGGAAAGAGGGTGTCACACCGGCAGATTTTCTCCATGTGGTGCCATGTGTGACATGGAAACACAAGAGGTGGCAATTGTGTTTCCGGGGGTGTCTATGGTGCAAGAGAGACTCTTCTCTCCCCTGATGGTCTAAGAATTGATTACTTGAGGGATGGTAACTTGATTGAGGGTCCAAGTTTTGTCTCACTGTGTTTTGTTGGAAATTGGGCGCGGGGAGGAGGAATGTTTTGGAAGGTTTTCATTCTGGATTCAGTGTGTGTCTTTTATTATAGTTGTAGGTTAATAAAGTTCTTTACTTTTAAGCTCGAGCCTGCTCTGCTCTGTCTCTGGTCGCACGTCACAGCACTCATTAGGGGAAGGTGTATTTTCATGGGGGCACTGGCATTGCACCAGCGTCAAACAATGATGCTGGCTCAATGAAAAACAAGGACCATCTTCAGGCTTGCTGTAATGCCTAACTTACAGTTCTCATTTCAGTGCTTTACACTACTACCCACTAAATGCTGTGAGAGAGGAAAGATGATGAAGTCCAATTATGACTAAAAGCAGGAAGTTATACATAAAAGTTCACTAGAATTGCACAACTGACACATGAGACAGTATAGCAGCTGGTGAACAAAAACCTTCTTCACATAATATTTTGGATTTGAATGCAATTGCTGCAAATCTAGCCAATACAACTGTTTATCAAAAATATGCAGTGACTGTAAGAGAAGATAAGTGTGATAATTATGAATGTGCTTGTCTGTGACACTTCAAAGACCAGATCATTGAGACTTTGCCAAGAATCACTGCTGCACAGCCCTGCTCAGCATCAGGTCTTCTTTCATATAAAGAAAGCAAGCATCTGGGAAATTTAACTTGAACTGTACTTTCTATATGGAGAGAACAGAAGCAAACACTTATTTCACACTGTGGTGTTTGGCTTATAAGCAATTCTTGGTGTGCCAGTAGTAACAAGCATAAATGTAGAGTCAATATTGTAAAGCAGGAAGAAGTGAATGCTGACATGTTTACAGCATACCAGACTGTATTTGAAGGGTTTGGGTATGTTCCAGGAAAACAAACCATAAAAATGAACTCAAATGTTACACTAGTAGGAAAGTACTGGAGAAAGTAATGGTGATATTACAAAGAAAACTAGAAACACAGGTAAGCTCTGTTGGAGAACTGCAAGAGAGTAGCAGAGAATGAAAGGCAATTGCTGATAGATCTGAAAGGACTCAGATAAAAATGTTTGGGTCCTTGTAAGTTTAACTGTGCCTACAAGATAATAATTGTCTTTGCATACTACTGGAGAAAAAAAAAAAGCAGTAGGGAATAGAAAATTATTTACACATTTATGCAGTAGCAATGGTTTCAGTAATAGTATTGGCCAAAAAATCAGAAAAAAAAAGGAATCTGCAACTGTAAACTTTTGTCATTTTTTCAGAAAAATGTGGATTTTTTAATCAACAGTTAGCAATTAGTGATATCATTCCACCATTATTTACAGAGATGAATACAGAGATGAATAAAATCATTCATCAAAATGTCAATACATGAGAAAGTACAGGAGGTGCTAATACTGGATTTTAAATAATTGAACAAAAAGGGGATTTTGGCTTGTTTCCCATAACAGTGGATTCAAATTTCATATTGAACCAAACTTTCTAATAGCATAAACCATGTCTTCATGAGTATTTTATAAGTATGCTGCTTATTTCTCAGTATTTGTAATGCATATTCAACACAGCCCAACAACATAAAACTGTAAAAAAAAGGAAAATACAGGGTTGTGTTTGGCTCTGGTCAACTTCATAAGTATATCCATAAGAAAGAGATGAATGAACATGTGAACTAGATGTCATTTGGAGTCACTTTTAGAAACACTTTGATAAGCAATGCTTTACCACTGATATGGAGAAAGCAAGTTACCACTACAGAAATGTCAAATGAAAGCTGGATATAAGCCATAAAAGTGTTCAAAGGCAGCAGATGTCTTTTTCAGAGCATATTTGCATTATGGAAAAGACTTAAGCATGGAAGTCAGATCATAGAGAATGTTTACATGAACAGTTGGGACACATCGTGGTATATTCAGTGTCACCTTGACTGATCTGTGATCTTTGTTTCCCCTTGATGTGTACCACTGTGACAGAGAGCAAATATTGGCCAAGTGACACTTCAGCCACAACAAATATTAAGACATTACAGAGACACATCACAACTTAAAATTAATATTGTCCCTTGACAATATTACAAAACATTTGCTTTAGTAGAGCTCAATATGAGAAAGATGTAAATTGTGGTGTTATATTTTAGTTAAATGGTATGCTCTGTCTCACCCCTTGAAAATGTATGTTTTATTCCAAGCCTGTGTTCCTCCCCTGCAGTATCCTGTGTCTGTAATCCCATTGGCCCAATCTGTTCCGCACCCACTTTGAATCTCCCTGTTAAGTGTGCCGGGGGGACGTTTCTCTCTCTCTTTTAGCTGGCTGTCCTGGCCGGTGCTGCTTCAGCCCCATTCCCCCTTCATTCCCCTTTCCCCCCTTACTCCCCTTTCCCCCCTCATTCCCCTTTCCCCCCTCACTTCCCTTTCCCCCCCTCTCCCTCAGAAATCATGCTGCCTCCCAGGGGTAGGACCCCCAATAAACCCTCATCTAATTAGCACTTTCAGAAGCCGTGTGCAGTCTCCTTTCCTGCCTGCTGCTACCAGCAAACTCACAACCTAGGGGGTCCCCCCTGGAGCACGCCGCTACTGTAAATGAGCTACTTCAGAGGGTTATCTTCCAGTATACTTTATAGAGACTGTCCAGTGAGGACATACCTGTATTTTTAAATGTGGCATTTTACAGTGAATGAAAAGCACAGAGGTAGCAGGTCAGGAGCTGTTACTTAACTCAAGAGAGAAATGAGTATGCAGATGCACACCAATACACTATTCACTGTTTTCTTCCCATGCTTCTTTCTCTGTAACACTTAGAATGTCCTAGGTTTCACCTTGAAGTTCTGTCATAACATCTTTCCTTTGTATTCTTTCCTTTGTATCCTTTCCTTTGTATCCTTTCCTCTTTGTATTCTGTCATAGTGTCTGGCCCACATCAAACCATACTCATGGTTGGCCCATATCTAAGTTTGTAGCATAAGTAACCACTCTAGTTGCTTCATTCATTTGCTTAATAAGTCCATTAATACTTTGGCATGTGATATTAAACAAAGCCATCACCAAATTCCCACTCTTCATTTCAGAAGTGACCTCAGATCATGGGTTTGCCCCAGTGTATACAGAATTTTCAATAAGTCTTCATTACTTTCCTTTGCTTTCAACTTCACTCTACTGTCATGTCATGAAAATAATCCCTGCCTATCAGGTTCATGTTGTTATCTTCCAAGACTGTTCAGCTTTATAACATCACACTGTGTCTCTCTGAGTCTAAATTACTGTGAGGTAACGGTTTGGAAACATCTTTAAGGACCTAATATGCAAGAATGCAGAAGTTTCAGCAAGGATGAAGGGATGAAGTGCCTACAGTAATGGTTTTAATGATCTCACTAATGTATGTCTTAGCAAGTGTGTAGAGAAGAAATGAAATTTGATTTATTTATCACTATAATTTCCTCTATCAGTGTGGTTCTATTGCAAAGAAAATGTCCAGATTCCTAAAGAAAGTGAGTTTTGTTCTTTCTTGTTTTCCTGTATATTGAATTACAGATCAGGATTGTACTCAAGTACTTGAAAATCCCAGGAGGAAAACTGCTGGATAGCAAGGGTAAAGTTTCAAAATTGTGCATATGACGTGGGAAGCTAATGACCTCCTAAACAACACAGGTGCTATTAAAAAGCTTCACTGTATCCTCCTATTATTTTTTTTACACCAAAGCAGCCAGTGCTTTATGCAAATCTGTGCTTGACCTCTTACTTTACTGTACCTGGGAGTCAAATGCATTGGCCAAAGTTTCTGGAAGGATATACATAACACTTTATACCTGATTTCTGGTGTTTCTCTTCTGATTTTCATATGATAAATTAATTAAATTGCTGCTTACATTCTCTTTGTCTAGAAATAAAGCTAGTAAGAAATTAAACACACTGTAAGAATTTATTCAAAAGTGATTAGCTAAAAATTGCCTGTTGTCGCTTTAAAAATATTTATTAGTCACAGAGGGTTAATGGTGTCATACTGAACAGAGACATAAAGTGATTGTGTCAATATTATCAAGGTCAAATGAAGTGCCACTGACTCCAACATGGTTTTGACACAATGTAACCTGACTAATAAAATAAAAAACTAATTTTAAAAATAATTTACCTCCTGTAGACCTTAAAATGGATTTTACTAATGAAAACTAACATTTTTTTTGTTTGTTTCTTGATAGGGGAAGCAAATGAGACTGTGGAAGCAAGTATATGTTGACAGGGGCAAAAAAAATGTCCAATGAGATGATCTATCCAATTAGAAGTAATTTTGAACATTGTCCATCAGTGTTTAAACATAAGGGGTTTAGACTGCAGCCCAAAAAATAAATGCATTAATTGTTTATTTAGCAAGATGTTCATTAACAAGTCTACTCACTAGAACTGTACTCTAATGACCAAAAATGCTGCTTAAACCCATGAGAGAAAAGTGCTTTATATTATTTTCAACTGGCAGTTAAGACAGACTAAGAATTCAGTGAACTCTGTAGAAGTATCCAGCACAGTTCCTCAACATGACTTTGCCTACACAGAACAGTTAACAAGCCACAGGCAGAAACATCCACTTCCGAAGACATATTTTTACAATCACAGCTTCATTTACTTTATTCATATTTTTGCTAGGTTTTATTTTACAAAAGGAATTTAATGGAACTGAACCAGACAGTGTATCAGAAATCCTTCAGAAGACAAAAGGGCAATATCTAGACTCCTAATTATTAGCAGTTTATAGAGGTGACATCTGCATAAGAAAGAAACAAAGCTGACACACATAAGATAAAATACATTCTATATACTATATATGACATATGCCCACAAGAGTATTTTGGTTTAAATAATAGTAAGTGGCATAAAATTCCAAACAGGAACCAAAGTTTCAGGGTTTGGTTCTTTGAATTGCCTGTATACCTGAAGTCAAGTATTTAAATTCCCATTAAAAGATTAGTGTTAAAATGGTTTCAGCTGAGGAGGACAAAGCTGCTTTGTAAAATGATTTTCACACTTAAGAATAAAGTAAAATGAATCTTTCAGAGACTTTAAGTCCAATCTGTTAATATACAGACTGCATGGGAGTCTGCAAGATGGGTAGGAAACTGCTAAGGTGTTGCACTCAGTGAGTGGTGATCAGTGTTTATTATTCAGGCTGTCAGTCTGTAACAATTGGCATTCCCCAGAGATTGCCCCCATGTCACTCAGCTTTTGTCCTGGATTGGATTGGAAGCACCCATACCAGACTGCGTGGTGAAGTGGACACATCACTAGGGAGAGCCAATCCTGCAGAAAAAGCTGGACAGGATGGAAGAATGCGCTATCAAGAACAGTCTGAAGTTTAACAAAGATAAGTGAAAAGCCTGCACCTGGGATAACATAACCAAAGATCTCAGTATAAGCTAGGACTGTGAGTTTGGGGAGTAGCCTTGCTGGAAAGTCTTGTAGACAACCTAAATAAACATAGATCAGCAATGTACTACTGCAGCAACAAAGACAGAACTGATCCTGATCTGCATCCCTAGGGACATTATTAGCACAGGTAGAAATGGGATCATCCCAATCTTCTCACTGCTTGTCAGACCACACCTAGAATGTCATTTCCAGTTCTGGTCCCCACAATTCAAGAAAATCATGGACAGAAGAAAAGTGTGCAGAGGAATGCCACAAAAATGATAAAATATAAGAAAGAATTTTTTTTTACAGGGAGAACAACTCTTCACTTGAACAGGATGTCCAGGGGTATGTCAGTGTCCCTGTCCCTTAAGATTGTCCAAATGTGATTGGGCAAGGTGCTGAATAGTTCTCTGTATCTTTAATAGGAGTACTCTGTCCTATGAAAGGTTGGACACCATGAACTTTTGAATCACTTCCAACCTGGGCACTTTTATGACTCTATGATTCCATGAACTTTTCACAATCAGATTTGGACATTTTTGTCCACATGACTTTTTGTCAGGTAGTCAAATAAGTAAAATAAAATATGCAAATGTAGGGCATATGAAAAAAGAGAAAGGAGACACGGTTCTGTTGCTAGTGCAAACAATGTATAAAAAAATGTGGCTGACAAAGTCTTTCAAAGATTTATTCATCATACAGTTCTACAGATCATTTGAATTAGGATGTAGTCTTACATTATGAGATGCCTTTCTCAGCTGGGAAGCCATAACTTATTGCCAGAGTTGACAAAAAACAACTTTCTGAACACTCTCTTAGCTTTAACTTTTTAATGGTTTTGTTTGTTTGTTTGTTTTTAATGTGGCCACTTCTCAGTAGCTTCAAAAGAAACTTGAACAGGCTGTTCTAAAGGAGGGCTCTGCATTAAAGTAGACTGGTCACACCATTATATGACCAGGGGCAACATTTTTTTAATTTGCTCCCATTTCCCCATTACCTGACAATGCAGTAGCTCCTTATTGTCACATCTTCAAATCAAATTTCAGGTCCATCTATGAATGGCCGCATAGACATCAAGTAGTTAGCTTTGGACCTGAAAGTGTAGTCCACTCCTGTCTGCTAGAATGTCTAATTATTCATGTTAGCATGTTTTCAACCTAAGGTAAACTCTCCTAGCTCTGACACTGCAGGGTAAGACTCATGGAGGATGCTTGTGATCACAGAGTACTATTTGCTAGACAATGAACAACTTCTAAAGGATTGAATCTGCTGCTTAGAACAGTATTCCTTGCCTTTCAGTTACTGAAGATGAGAATTACTTTATATAAACCACTGTCTAGATTTAGCTCATATAGGGAAAAGATAATCATGGGATGTGTAATTGAAAGAACTGTAATTATACTGGATATGTAAAAGGCTAATCTCATTGGAAATATCAGCTGCTTCTTTGCATGCAAATGTTTTGCTTTTGTGGACATCCTTTCATATTAAATTGGAGAGATTGCTAATACTTCAATTTTGTTTATTATATTCCAGATTAGTTGAATAGAGTATTGTATTTTGGTATTTGTAATGAGAAATGCAGCCTTAAGAATTCTTGAGTTCTCTCTCAGAAATCAAAAAAAGGGCTTTGAATGACTTCTAGATAGATTAGAAGGGATGAATCCAAACTTGAATACTGATCCTTGCAAAACTGTGTTTCTGGCAAGTACACTGCACATCCATTCTGTGCCATAGTGTGGAAGCAAAGTTTAGGTATTAGAACTCTTGAGAGATCTCTTAGTTCAGACTATTCTCTGAAAGTTCTGAAGTTGTTAAGTACACATTCTATAAAAAATGAGGGGGCTTTAGTTTGCATTGTTTGTCTTCCACTAGCTCTTCTTAAAAAAACTTAAAAAAATATTTTGGTGATTTTTAAGTTAGTTCCTCCCTCCCTCCCTCCCTCCCTCTTCCTCCCCTTCCCTTTTCCCCTTCCCCTTCCCTTCTTCCATCCCTCTTTCCCTATTTCCTTCTCTCCCTCCCTTCATTCTTTCCCCTCAGACACACAGGACCTCTCAGTGCTGCAGCTTCTCATGCCTGCCATACTGAATTTAGACCTCAGTCTTTTATCTTGGTTTCGGTTATCTGATGCCTGGCATTCTTCACTAACATATACATTTACATATATAGGTTTTCCTGGCACTCTTTCAGTTTAGGAATTCATAAATGGTAGGTTCACCAACTGCATAGATTTTCTCTTTTTAGAAAAGGAGACATAAGGAGAGAGACAGAGAGAAAGAGAAGAAAAATATAAAAGGGTAGATGTACAGTACATGCATACAAATGCTTGATTAACCCTCTCCTAGAATAAACTTGGTTCAAAACTAGAGTTTTGCCCTTGTAAATTTCTTTCTCATCTATCTGTAATGCTTTCTAGAATATACTGTCATCTCCTGTAAGTACCAAGTCTGAATTCCAGCACTTCTGTTGATCTTTTAGATGCACACTTAGAAATGCTATAAACTCAAACAAAATGCCTCACCCACAAGACCCATGTTGTAAATTAGGAGTATCAGGTTCTTTACTGAGATAAATATTCAATCATACAAAACTTATCTGTTCAGTGACTTCTCACCTGGCTCCAGTGTGATATGCTTTGTCTTCCTATATGTCCTCAGTCAACAGATATTTATTCCTCAAATCTTAAAACACTGTTTGATTTAGAACCCCCAAAAGTACCCATTTTTAAATTTCCTTCCTCCAAAGAAAGTATTTTGATTTTTTATCTTCTCTTAAGCAAAATAATTCTATACTTTGCTATTGTTCTCTGTGCAACAAGGAGAAGTGTAAGCTTATTCTGAAAATGGATTTAATAATACTGCAGTGCAAATCTACTCAAAAGATTCTGTTTGACACTGAGATTAACTGACTGATATCCAGTTGAAACAATTAGTGAAAATGACAGCATAGGTGGCTGAAGATAAAAATGGTTAAGTTAAAATAAATAACAAATACTTGCACAGTCTTTCCCCACAGGATTTTTATTCTTTTCATAACAACATTATCCTGGTCATTTTCAATATATTTTATACACTGATTGGGGGAAAAAAAAGGTATTATTTTCTTATCAGTGATTTCACAGTTGACCTGTGTGTGACCCAGTCATAGTAGTCAGTTCTGGCTCTTTGTCACAAGCAAAAGTGAGTAGACTCTAATTTACTTTTCTCATGTGAGCTGTTATCTTCTAACAGGCGTGTAGTTTCTGTGATCTGAGAAATCTTCGCTGATTACACATCTCTGCCCTTAGAACATCAGCTCTGAATGAGCAACAAGGCAGACTGGATATTTCCTGAGAATTTTAGCACTATACCAAAGAATCGCAGATTAAATTAAGGCACCCTCCATATCAAATCATATTCAGTATTGGAACTGTTCAGTTGTACTCAACCTTATAATGAGAATGCTTCTGTGCCTTTTAGAAACAGTCTTTTAAAGTACTTGAGCCAGGAGATGATAATACATCAAAAAACAATACAACAACCAACCAACCAAACCCAAATAAACAAACAAAACCCCTCAGGAAGGTCATCTCACATTCTACCCCAGTGTAGTCAGAAGTGCAATTCTAAAGCCTATTCATAGGGTCCTCCTTCTTTCCCTTTTTGAAGATGGGCATAACGCTGGCTTTCCTGTAGTCATCAGGGACCTCTCCTGTTTGCCATTACTTTTCAAAGATGACGGACAGTGGCTTAGTAACAACATCTGCCAGCTCCTTTAGCATGCTCAGCATCATAGCCCATGGATACAAGGGTGTTGAGTCTGTCTAGCCAATTTCTTATCCAACTTTATGACCGAGGGGAAGTCTTCCTTTCTCCAGCCTTATTCTCTTAATTCTCTTAGTTTGGATTCATGATGGCCAACCTCAAAACTAAAGACAGAGGCAAAAGAGGGCATTCAGTAATTCTGTCTTCTCTGCATCTTCTATCACCAGAACACCTACAGATTCAACAGTGGTCCCTGTTCTTTTCCCTATTCTTTCCCCTATTCTTCCCTTTGCTGCTGATGTACTTGTAGAAGCCCTGCTTGTTGTCCTTGATATCCCTTGCTAGACTCAATTCCAAGTGGGCTCTGGCCTTCCCTGTCAAATCCCTGTGTATTTTGAGGATGTTCCAACAGTCCCATGTAGCCTGTCCCTTTTTCCACGTCCCATAAATTTCTTTCTTTGTTTGAAATTTACTATAATTCCCTTCTCACATGTGCAGGTCTCTGGCCCTTTTGCCTGATTTCTTACTCATGGGGATGCACTGGTCTTGAGCTTGGAGGAAGTGATGCTTGAGTATTGACCAGCTCTCTTGGACACCATTCTCTTCTAGATCCCCATCCCATGGGATTCCTCTATGTAGGTCTTTGAAGAGGTCAAAGTTAGCTCTCCAGAAGTTTAGGGATCTGGTCCTGCTTGCTGCTTTTTTGTTTCCATGCGGGATCCTGAGTTCCACCATCTCATGGCCATTACAGAGAAGGCTGCCCCCCAAACCTTCAGATCTTCAACCAGTCCCTCCTGGTTTGTTAGTACAAGGTCCAGCAACACATCTTGTTGGCTCTTCCACCACTTGTATCATCAGAGGTCTGTGGGAACTTCCTGGACTTTGTGTGTTGAGCCATGTTGTCCCTCCAACAAATATCAGGGAAGTTAAGTCTCCCAGGAGAAACAGGGCCTGTGACTCTGAGGCTAAATTCAGCTATTCACAGGAAGCCTCATAAACATCCTCCTCCTTACTACAGGTGGCCTATAGTAAACGTCCACAATAGTCACACATATTAATCTGTCCCTCAATTATTACCCATACATTTTCAACTATTTGGTCTGCTCCTGCAAAAAAATTCAATAAATTCCAGTTCCTCTTTCACATTTCCTTCTGTTCTTTTTTTCCTTTTCACTTGTCTGGATTTTTTTCTCATTTTTTCTCATTCTTTCTCTTTCTCATTCTTACTTCTTTCTCTTTCCTTCTGTTTCTTGTCCTTGCTTGCTTGCTTGCTTGCTTGCTTCCTTCCTTCCTGCCTTCCTGCCTTCCTGCCTGCCTGCCTGCCTGTCTTCTTGCCTTCCTGCCTGCCTTTCTTCCTGCCTGCCTTGCCTTCCTTGCCTTCCTGCCTTCCTTTCCTGCCTTCCTGCCTTCCTGCCTTTCTCCCTCTCATTTTACTTTTCTCTACTTCATATCTGTATTTTACTTAATTTCTCTTTTACTCTATATTCACAGTTATGTAATAAGTTCCAGATATACCATAATTAAGGCCCTAGAAACCTTCACAATAAAAGCTTCAGTGAAAGTAAATTTTAAGTGAAATTTAACCAGTAACTTGGTTTACTTTGTAAGCACATCATGTGTGTTACTTTTCATTAATAAAACCAGACACAGCTACCAATTTATAAATGTGAATGTATACATTCATAAACTTCCTGTAAATGTACAACAAAGCTATCTAGGCTGGAAAAGCATGCTTGAGTCTTGTCAATTTTGTTAATGAATAAATGAGGTTCAGATATATAAGAAATTAACATGCTACAAATAGCACCTTGGAGGAACTGAAGTAATAGTATGAAAATATTAAGCAAAAGAAATTAGAAGTATTTCCTATTTTATTGTTTCAGCAGAGCACTGCTAATCTATAATACAGAAACAAACAATTTTAAATTTTTAAGGATAATGCTTGTGAACAAAAAAAAAAAAATATTCAACAGTTTACAACAGTTTACATTACTTACTCATGACTGGACCTATTTCAAGACATTTTCCATGAAAGACTTCCAAGTGTTCCAAACACATGAGACTTAAAAAGTAGAACAAATCAGTCATCAAACAATCACCACTAACCTGAACTGAAGGACATCAACAGACAAATGCAGTCAAAAGGTGTCATACATGTCCAATATATCAATCAGGATTCAACTTAACATGATAACACAGTAGGTGAAGATACTACTAATGTGTCTTATCATCAATGAATATACCTTCTACTTTGGTAAGAGACACTGAATAAAATATATTTCTGTTTATAGAGAATATTCAGGATGTGCTAGGATAAACATAGCTTTCATATTTCCTGACTGTCCCCTTGAAACTGTTTCTACATAGAGATAAGTCTTCATGGGTGACCTTATCCTTTAAAAACCATGAGCCCCTTTCAAAGTGTACACTGTAGCTGTAAAGCTTATATAAAGTTCTTTGAGCTAGCAGCAAGGCTTTCATTAGTTTTTTTTTTTAACAGTTCAAATTTTTTCCCCTATTGCTAGAAGTACTGATAATACATACCTATGAGAAAAGTCATTCATATAAGATGTCATATTTGTCCTGGATAACAGTGATATGAAAAGGGGAGAAAGCTTGTCAACATAATTCCATTTCCATTATGTTCATTCCATACTGTTTTATAATGTTTTTAATTTAGGCTATTCCCTAAAAAAATCTTTTAGTGCAGAGCACAAATTTGGCACTGCGCCCTCCTCTTTCTAAGATATGTTCAAGAAAAAGTTCTGCATACATGCACTTTAATTTTGATGCAACACACACAAAATGAAAATTCCCATTCCTGCTTTTTGTTTGCAGTGTGGATTTGGAATAATTAGGATATTCAAAACCAGACTAATCTTCTTATGCTTATATTTAATGATGTGTTCATGATCATTTTGGGAGAACTCTACAGTGCTACCACGGCTTTGCGTTACTTTTCTCAGCCCCGGTCAGCTCTCGAGCGCCCGGCTTGGGCGTCTCAGCTTTTTGTCAGGGCCAGGGTTTTCCGCAATTCCCAGGCACTTTTGTTGCTGCGCTCCAGGGTGGGCTGCTGGCTGTGCTTCGCCATCGGCACAAGGGAAAAAACAAAGAGGCAGGAAATTCAGCCAAATCCATCCTTGTGGCAGTTGGATGCTTTATTTGCTGCGAGAGCTGTGGTGGAAAAGCTGCGGCCCGCTCCCAACTTCGCACGGACGCAAATGGCCTCGAGCATGCAGCGGAGTGGGATGAAATAGGGGTGGGACAGGGCAGACTGGGAGTCCTCCCACCCAACGGATACAGATTTCGTGGTGATGACGTGTGCTACAGCGACCAACGGGAACATGGCAGGCGTGGACATGGGGCTTTAGGGTTAGTGGGACTGTGAGAATGGGGAGACGGGCATGGAAACCACAGGAGTAGGGGAAAACCTGGGAGGTGCACAAGGGTACAGAGAACTGGAAAACTAACAAACAAAAAACCCATAATTTGAACCCAAACCCAGGATGCAACATGCTACTTTCTAGATTTACAGATTAAACTGAGTTTAACAGAGTGCTCAGTGTCGACTCTATTTGACTTTAATTGTCTTATTCTCAGTGTGTCACTGACATTAACTTGTATGTCTTAAATGACCCTTAACATTTTTAGGAAAACACCATCCGTCTGCTCCATGGTCTCCTTGCCCACATTTTTTCTAGCAGCAGTCAGTTCTAGAGTAGAGGCAACTCTTTTTTCAGTTGGGTTCCAACTAAATGTGCCAAGTAGATTTCTGTCTCATTCCATGGCTTCCATGTGAGAGGAGCAAGAAGTACACATTCTCCAATATAATTAAAATCTAACACCTCCTGAAATCAAAGTCTTCTAAACAAGGGATCAAAACATTTGAAGATAAAAGCGCTTAGTTTCCCTTCAAAATCCAAAGCTGATTATGATTTGTGGGCCAAATATTTGCTGACAATTATGAAACTATTATTTATTTTTCTGTCTCATGCTTTAGTTCTAGCAGTCATAGTGGGCATCTTAGCTGCTTGTAAACTAAAGGCTAAGGATGATAAAGAAGATTTAAACCAAAATTTTTGTTAGACCTATAGAAATTTTGTTTCTGTTTGACAGCTGTCTAGCTGCCCTGTGTTGCAGAAAAACCAGGCATGGTGGTAGACTTAGAATGTTTGGTGGGTTTTTTTGGGGTTTTTTTTTTTTGTTTTTTGTTTATTTTTTTTTTTGCTACAGTCTGCTTGATATCTTAATTTTAAAAAATTATATTTTTAAATCAATTTTCCAAACATCCATAGTACTTGTCTTTCACTCATATAACTCTTGTATACTATTGCTGACAACTTATGATCCCATTTTCCTAAAAAAAAAAAACAAACAAACAAAAACTCCAAAACACTATCTCTATGATGACTGTAGAATTAAAGCTCACATTGTCTCATAACTATTTAAAGTTAGTTGAGAGCCCACTGGCTTCTCCTGTGATTGAATTGTCATCCTCCCATAATTTTGAGTTCAAGGCTGTCACAGCATCTTTTGAAGCAGCATAATACTGTCAGAGACTGACAAATTATCATGCAGGCCACAATTCTGCTTAGGAAAGCGCTCAGCTTCTCCCTCATTAACATTCCAGATAAGGAAACACCTTTGCTTCTGATTTGCTTAAACCACACCTGCAGGCAGTGCACTAAACTCTTCAAAGGCAGCTGCCCTTAACCTTTTATGTTTCAGCATTTTTCTTTTATAATTTGTTTCAACTAAACTTAAAAGTTCCTGCTTACTTCATTGCCAGTCCCAGGGCAGGTTTGATATATAGCACTTCAGCCAGAATCTGTTTTGCCCTTCACAACTATTGACTTTTCCTATAAGGCTGCAATTCTTCTGAGAATATGTGTACACATAGAAACACACATGAAGACACTCACATGTGTCACAGATTTACAGCACCACAGTGCTGTATCTTACCTCAGGAGACAGCCAACTCCTGCTCCTTTTCAGAGCAGGGTCAGCTACAGCAGGTGACCTGGGGAGGAACATGTCCAGGCAAGTTTGAATATATCCAAGGATGGGGGGTCCTCAGCTCTGGGAAACCTTTGCCTGAGTTTGACTCTGCCATCTCCGTAAAAATGGGGCTTTTAAAGTTTAACTGGAATTCTGGATTATTTTTTCAGTTTGTGCTCTCCTCATATCACTAGACACCACTGAAAAGAGTCTGGCTTGCCCAATATAATATTAATATATTTTTATGATCTCTCTGAGTCCATTCTTCTTCAGATTAACTCTCCCAGTGCTCTTAGCCTCCCACCTCCTACTCCCCCTTCCCACATGACAAATGTTCCAGTCCCTTCAACATCTTTGTGATCCTCTGCTGGTCACACTTCAGTATGTCTGTTTGTCTCTGGGAAGCCCAGATCTTGATAGAGCCCATGGATGTGGCAGAGATGTGGCAGAGAATAAGAATGAAGTCTCTTGATCTGCAGACATTGGTCTTCCTAATGAAGCCCACAGGACTGCTGACCTTTTTTTGGGAAGGGTACAATATTTGACCATGGTCAGTATGGTCCCCACCAGGATTATTTGTCACATTACCTTCCTAGTTACTGAGGTGTGGCCTACTGCCCTGTAGTTCCATGGATTCTTCTTTTTACTGTTCTTGGAAACAGGAATGATCCTTGCATTCCTCAAGTCCTAGGATGATGTATAAACTGAGGCATAAAGATAAAATTCCTAGATGTGGAAATTCCATGGTGGTACAAGTAAAAAATAGCAGTGTTTTGTGGACATAGCTCAGGCTGTTAAGGATGTTCTGGTTGGTGAGGAAGTGGAGTCATTCACTCCACTCCCCAGAAAATTCAAGATGGCAGCTCTGAAGAATTAGTCATCTTTCCTAAATGCAATCACATATGTAGACTTGAAAGAACCATCTCCTCTCACTTCTTTATGTTATTAAGCATAGTCCTAAAAGTACATGTAATGTAGCATTGATTTATGCAGGTTTCTACATTTCTCAGCCAAGAAAAGATCCTCTTCAAACTGTAATTGACATTACAGTGTTTTACAGCTGACTACAGATTTTTCAGTTCCAACATACTGCTGTCAGCACAATTTTTTCACCTTTCACACTTTTCATGAAACCTAAGTCCTGCTACTTCATTTAATTCCACGCCTGTGGAAATAAAGGTGCCAGGTCTGGGTGCTTTTTGATCACAATTATGACCTAAGGGAGCTGAAAGGAACAGAGGAATGTTTTTTTTTTTTTGCATTTTGGGATTTTTTTGAAGTCACAGTATTTCTGAACATAACAGTTGGAATCAAGGTTGAAAGGGCTCAGATTTTATGCTAGGGAAACTAGTAGTTCTATACTTGGAGAAATGAATGAAACCTCACTTCCTAGACTGTGGCCACATTCTCTCATGTCTGATAGTGTGTCACAGCTGATAACCTTATTTTCTTTAAGTTAGATTATTAGTAGCTTCTCTGCTTTATGAGGCTATTATCTTTCTTAATAATGCTTCGGTGTATTCTATTGCTTTAACCAAGGGCATATTTCTCATTGACTTGTTTTCATTAACTCTACTCCTTTGAGTTCTGCAATCTTTTGTCAAGTTTCAAGGTGGGTGGCCACCAGGGATACCAATCCAGTGAGAGGACAGGGAAAGGAGAAACCAGGGGAAGTTTCACAGGGGAAGTTGCAGAACTGAAGTCCAAATGGGAGACTGCTTTTCCTCCCAGGAGGACTGACTCTGGTGAGTAGTTACTGCTGTTGCCAGGGCCGAGGACTTGGGAGTAGGCTGAGGTAGGAGAGTTCATGGGATGCTACACAGTAGGCTTTAGTCCATGCCTTACTTCTAAGTAGTTGCAAAGGGCTTTCCATGCTTTTGGATTACAAATAGATAATGCACAGTCTCAGCTCTTCCATCTTCCCTCACACAAACACAATCAGAGGACATTAGAAGTGGAGAGCTTTTGTGGCAGGTCTGATTTTTGGGTATACATGAAAACTAGTTTGGGTATAAATGGGTATACAAGTATATGTTCAGTTGTGTTCTGAACACAATTATTTCATGATTATCCTCAGAAAAGTATCAGCTGAACTCAGAATAAATACTTCCACCCAGTACCTTTACACTTCCAACACTGCTTCTCGGTGTTTGCTTCTCCCAGAAAGAGACAATTCTGTCCTGCAGGTGGGTTGTAGTCATGACAAGTAATCTATCTCCTTTCTTTGTCTTTCAGCTGCGTATATTCAGTATATGGTATGCTAACTAAAGTCTATAAATATTGCCTATAAGCTGAGAACAGTGTTATTTTAAGAAGAAAATGCTATTTTAAGAAGAAAAATATGAATATGGATATTTCTCCACTGGATATCCTGTACTGATATCTAGCTCATCTTTGCTGATTCTGGTGCTAGAATTCCTACTTTAGTGAAAGGAATACCTATTTTGAAATTTCTCTCAAGCTTTCTTTTCTTCAGTATGTTATATTGCTGACACTAACTTCAAGACACTTTAGAAACACAAATAAACTCTTCTATAGTGAAGAACGAGACAAAAAACTCCCCACAAAATAGAAGAGTACCACATAGTTCTAGCTGCTGTCTAGTGGGACTTCAAACAGATGTAGATTCAAACCCACCCAGACAAGAAATGACAACCCACAGCCAGAGTAAATTGTTTTCCAATACATATTATTAATAAGGGGTCTGATGAAATTCCAGACTTTTCCTGGTGGCTTCTGTGCCAACATGCCTTCCAACCTGCAAGTCATATCCTAAACCTGCAATACACATTAATCTTTCAAAAATTAAAACAGGAAAATACATTTCAACATTGTTTTTATGTCCAAGGCATCAGGGTAGAAACTCGTGTTTGCTGTTCTTATGAGCAAAAAACAAGTTCAGTAAACTTAAATAAATATAAGTTCATTATATAAATAAATATAAGTTCAGCAAAAATAAGTCCAGTATCAGATCAGGTCCACTGAAAATCTTAGATTTAGCTCTTTGGAAGATAATTTACTAGGTCAAAGAAATATGCAGATTTTTCTTAGTTATACAGTACCAACAGATTTGTATCTCATACATATAAAGACATAAATAAGAAAAATGTCCCTCATTTCCCTATAACCCTTTTTTTCCTGATTATGTTGTTCATAATCACCACTGTATGAACTCATGGATGACACCTGTCTTTTTACATTAAGAGATAAAGCTTCAATTATTATGCTGAATTGAAGAGAGAGCCCGATTTACCAGTGTTAAAATTGTTGTCTCTGTGACCCAGAAATAAGCATGATTACAAAAATTTAGTCCTCTGAAAACTTAAGGATAAATAAAAGCAACATTTCATTGTCAAAACATGCTTCAAAAGCCTTTGAACTAAACCCCACACCATATTAGAAAATACAGTATTTGAAGGACCAGTGGAAGTGGATGGGCTATGGACCTGAACTAATGCCAGTTTAAGTCAATAAAATGGTTTCCATTCTCAACAAAAGAATTACTATCAACCTTAAACCATCAAATTCCATGTCATAGATTTGTTAATAATTGAAAAGTTTTTGTTCCTTGCTAATACCTGGAAAACTGCAGTTTTGCCTGCCAGGAAATATAGGACTTTGTTACACAAACCATAACAAGGACTAGACAAAATGATAGTGAGGAGATTTCTATGGAAAAATAACAACTGCAGAGTTGTTAAAAAGTTTGCAGAAAGATGTTTGTTTCTGTCACCTCAAAGAGAAGGATGTTTATAAGCACAGGGAAATAACACATATTTAAATAGTTTAAATTAAAAATAATACAGAAAAGGAAGTCCAGTAGACCAAGGAATCTTTCAGACCTGTGATCTAAGCAAAAGGACTGGCAAATACAACTAAAAGGCTGCATGTGCCATTTTACCATTGAAAATTTTTTTTAGAGTAGGGGGAGACGACAGACATCAAGACCTGAAATGGCAGACCAAATTGAACTACTGTGTAGCAATGCAGTAACTGCCAAATTTAAGCTACTGATCTGGACCTTACTTATTGAAGGAAAGGATGACTTTGATTTCTTCCATTTCTCGGAAACATTTCCTGATCTCCACAGTCTCTCAAAGATGATTGAGTGTGATTCTCACAATTACATGGTCCAGCTCCCCCAGTCAGAGTGTGTACATGCCACTAGGACATGTGGGCTTGTGTGAAATCAACTTGTTTAAATGTTCACTGATCTGATCTTTCTCCAACTGAGGAAAACTTTCAAGTATGCCAACCTTCCCTCCTGGTCTCAGGGGCCTGGAAATTGTTGGATGCTTGTTTTACCAATAAAAACTGAGCTGAAGAAGGCACTGAGTATCTTGGCTTTTTATCCATCCTTTATGCCCAGATCTCTTCCATGTTCATTGGTGGATGTTCCTGTGAAGACCACTTGCAGCTGAAAACCTGTAGAAATCTTTCTTGTGTTTCTTTATGCTCCTCACCAGGTTTTATTCCAGATAGGTTTCATTTTTCCTAATCCCACACACTTCTGCACTCAGATAGTATCTCTTTCTGTTCCTCCCAGGTCACCTCCCTTTCTTTATATGTTTTCTTGGAAGCAACTTTTCCATCCATGCATCCTTCTGTAATCTTTGCTTTATTTCCCACAAATAGGGGTTAGCCATTCCTGAGCCCAAACTAAGTGATACTTGAAAAATCAATGAGCTCTCCTGGACACTTCTCCATAACCATTTTTCACAGGATTCTTCCAAGCCAGTCCTTGAAGATGTCAAAAGCTACTCTCATAAAGTCCAGAGCTGTGGTCTTTTGTCTGCTTTGCTCCTTCCTCTCAGGATCCTGAATTTCACCACTTTGTGGTCACTGCAGTTAAGGCTGCCTTTGACCTTCACAACCTCAGTGAGTCACTCCTTGTTTGTGAATGAAAGATCCAACACAGTTCCTCTTCTCATTAGCTCCTCTACCTTTTAGGTAACTGCTATTGATGCTCTTCAGGGATGTCATGGAACATGGCGCCTCTCTGTGTCTTCCTGGTCTCCGGGCAGCTCCAGCACCTAGAGCAGGCACCGCCTCCCTCCGGGACCCGGGATCGCCACGTGTTTCCGGGCTCGGCTCCGTGCCGCAGTCTGGGCGGGGGTGCCAGTGGATTCTCGCCACTGCGAGCGAGAGACACCAGTAAAGAGTGAAGGAACGTCCGCCTTTCCCACGCGTGCAAGGCTGAAAGTCCTTTATTGCTGCGGGGAGCTGTGCCGAGGCGCCGCGACCCGCTCCCAGCTTGCGCGTGAGGAAACACGGCGTCGAGCACTCCGAGGCACGGGATTATATCGGGGAGAGAGCGAGGAGAGCAGGGGCCCTCCCTCCCAATGGGGGCAGGCGCCATGGCAATGATGTGGACCATGGGACCCAACGGGGACAGGACCGGGGCGGACCCCGCGCTCTGGGGCGGACGGGGGATGGGAATTCGGAGTGAGGGGCACTGAACCCTCCGGGCAGGGCGGGGAGTGGTCACAGCAGTGGCTCAGACACAAGGGGTGCGTGGGGGTACACAGAACACGGCTAGGAAACAGATCAGAACCCCTAAAATAAACCCCAAACTGCGATGCAACAATGGAATGCTTTTTTTCTGCTGTGGTTTTTCTCCAGATGATATCAAGGTAGTTGAATTTACTAATGGGAAGTATGGCCTTTGAATTTGAAGTCACTTCTAGACTCATCTACTTGTTCTTCTTGATCAGGTGACCAACATCCATTATGTCACCCTTATTGATCTGCTCTTTAAGCCTTACTCATAAGTTCTCATTTAGCTTATTATCTGTCTCTTCAGGCAGAATCACTGAATAGCTTGGATTGGAAAGGACCTTAAAGAGATCTAATTCCAACCCTCTTTCCATGGACAAGGATGCATTTCACTAGACCAGTCTGTTCAGTGCTCCAGCCAATCTGTCTTTAAACACTTTCAGAGATGGGGCATCCAGAACATCTTCGGGAAACCTGATCCAGATCCTCACTACCCTCATAGTAAAGAGTTTTTTTCCTTACTGTCTAATGTAACTCCACCCTCTTTCAGTTTGAAACCACTTCCCCCCATACTTTTGCTAGGTTTTTACTTTGACATGCTCTTGTAAAAAGTCTCCCTCTCTTCTTTCTTTTGGGTTTCCTTCAGGTACTGGCAGGATGCAATTAGGCCACCCAAAAGCCTTCTCTTTTGTGTGCTGAACAATCCCAATTCTCTCAGCCTTTCCACATAGGAATACCTTCATCTTGCTTAGTGAGGTGTACCCCATCTCTTGCAAGTGGGTGCTGACCCTTGAAGAGATACCCATGGTAATAGAAACCAAAGTCTTGCTGCTGACAACAGCTCTGCAAACAATTATTGACACACAGTCAAGAGTCCTTAGGCTCTTTCCCATCACTAGAACTGAGGAAGACATTGCTTGGGCCCTCATTTCCCTAAATGCCACCATCAGAGCTCTCCAGTTATTTTTGATATACTGTGGGTTGCCATTGGTGTGCATATGGAAGAAAAGCTTGTTAAAAGTAAAAGTCTCCAGTACTTCTCACCTCTTCTGGAAGCAGCATCTGCTCTGAAGTTACTCAATTCCCAGAAATGCCGCAAGAGTCTTCAATGACTTTCCCAGATTATTTGGAGTGTCTTGAAGCGGGATCAGTGAAGTGTTTCAAAAACATCTGTGTTTATTGACTGCCTCTGTTACCAACATGGGAAGGGAAGAAATAAATTAAAACCAATCTTTGATCAAAAAACTTTTGATGCTTCTATCTAACATCACCTATAGCCTACTCTGACCTTCCCACACCTTCCTTTTCCCCCTAACCTCAAAACTTTCCACTCACTTAACCCAAGTGTGAGTGGGTATCCAAAGAGTGCTCCTGAACTACTCTTTGTAGGACCCCAACATACACAGACACCTCACTCATTCACTCTTTCCTCCTTTGCAGGTCAACAGGAAAAACTTCCATAAAATTTAACTGTGGTGCTTGTGTAGCACCACAAGCAAGCCAGGAAGTCTTAATACTATCTTGAAAGAGAGCCCTTTCTACACAGAAGGCCTTGCAGTTTTATTTTTAGTACATAGATTTCTACATATCACAAACTCCCTCTGATTTCTAAGGATTGGGATCACCTTTCCTATTTATCAAAAGGCTGCAAGAAGGCTGAGTTTGCTGGGTCTCACTGCTAAGCATATCTCTGTCACTTCTGACTGATTATACCAGCTCTTAAATGAGCTCTAACAGTTAACTCCACATAAAATGCACCCATAACAGCAAATTAATGAAAATTAAATTTGAAAACAAACAAAAGAATCCAAAAAACCTTCCCAACCCCCACCCCAAACAAAACCAAACCAAACCACAAAAACTGAGGAAGATAAAGTGAAAACATGAAAGAGAAAGAAACATGTATTTTTTGACTTTCACCACGATTAGAGTTACATGATCTCTCTTCTTACTGGCATAGCTACTTTCCTTGATCCTGAAATACATGGTTCTCTGGCTGTATTTCCCCAAGAGGGCCCATACTGCTGATATGCCTTTTCTCTTTCTGCTTTGACACCACTCAGAAACTGCAGTCATACTTTGTCATTTTGTTTTCTGCATTCTTTCCCTATTACAAGCCTATTTACCTCTACCTAATTGAGGAAGTTAGATTATAAAACTGGCAAAAGGAAGGACTAGTTATCCCATATGGTGGGGCAAATATTTTTGTGGTTAAACTGATGGCATGGCCATTTTTTCAGGCTCCCAAATTACTTTATTCAGTAAGGAATTAAACAACTCTTTTATCTTCCACAAACACTCCCCAAAAGATTAGTGGCAGTAAGTATACTTATTGATCTTGCTTACAAGTATACTTGTCTCTTGCTTACTTAATTGTTTATGCTTATATCAACCCAAATGTTAATTAAAGCACATACTAAATTTCGGCAGCTGGAATAGATGGATGGTCTGTGTGCTGGCTGTTATTGCGATGAGGTACTTTGAGATAAGGATGGCCAATGAGTATTCAACTCATTATTCTCCAAAGTCTTGCTTAATCTTACATTTCAAGGCTATTTTTAAGGAGACTGTAACATGTCCTAAGTCAAGTTGTTATAAAAATGATAGCTTCCTTTGTTATACTGGAAAACTGGTCTTATAGTAGTTGTTCGTACTATTCCCCTAAATCCCATTAATTTAATTATTGTTGCCAGCATCCTTTTTATTCTTAATGACATTCAACCTGTTGATGCTGTTGGCTTATTCTGTGCTACATGCTGCCTCACAACATTTGCTCTAACACCATCTTTTGTAATCAGGTCAAGTAACTGTAAAATATTTCCGTTATTGACTGATTCTATGGAGCCATCATGGCCTCTTAGTGCTAATTCTTTCTCTCCAGGCATGAAAGATAATTACTTCTATTACTGTCTAAAATAACATATTTAATTGACAGTCATTTTCTGAAGATGCCCATTAGTTCAATGGCACCTCAGCTTCCATGTGACAGGGAGTAAGTATATAATTTATTTATCCTTGAAACCCCAGTACAACAGTAAAACCTGATGAACAGTAAAGCACAATTTTCTACTATGTTTTTCAGCATGGTTTAAGAGAGACTAAAGAATGGTAAATAATCTTGACAGTGTAGAGGAGCTAAGGAGGGCAGAGGTACTCAGAAAGTTGCGAATGTCCTGCAAGATATTGATGGCCTTTGCCAGTGGTTTCACAAGGACAGGGAAAATGAAATTCTGCATAGCATGATATGTGAAAAGTTGAGAGAGATAATTCTCCTAGCAGATGCCCTAATTTATCTATGCATGCACAGATAGGGCCGGTTTCATAAAAGGTTAGACTTCTTGAAACATAGTAATCACTAAAATGTAGCTATTTAGATTTAGTTGAAGATTTTGCATTGTGCTGCCTCCCAGATTATGTCTTCAAGTAAATGAAAAAAAAAAAAAAAAACACATAGAAAATCCCACACCAAAACCAAAAGCAAAATAGCTCCTGTTCAAGTTTTAGACTGTGTATAATTTAATTTGTTCTTCCGGAGGTCTCCTGTGTTGTTTTTTACAAAACTAATTCCTTCCCTCCATGCCCCTTAACTCAAATCAGTACTTAGCCTGGAAGGATACCTGGTTACTCTGTTTTTTTAGCTCTGGAGGTTACTCTGGATTTGTTTATAAATGAAGACTTTATTTTGGGGGGTTTTGGAGTGTTGTGAGTTTTCTTTTTTTTTTTTGGTTACATTTGTTTGGAGTTTTTTTGATTGGTTGGTTGGTTTTTTAGTAAACCAGATCTATTCCTGTTCTCTGTGATAAATTTAGTATACCCAAAGCCTCATTTCTTTTTCTTTGAGTTTGACCAGTTTTGATAATCCTTTAGTAAGGCTTACTTTGTTACTGCCTAAAAATCTTTTTCAAGTCTCATCTCTTCTGCTGGCACATCCAATAATATAAAAATCACTAGGCGCATACACAGTCTAGCATATGGAAAACTTTATCATTGCAGAGGTATGCAGATTATTTTAAAGTGCAAATTAGTCAACAAGCATGCAGTTTCATATTCACCTATTTCCTCTCATCATGAGTCCTGGTGATATAGCAAAACAATATATTTTTGGTCTACATTTAAATTAAAATAAAATTAGATTAAATTAAAATAGAATCACTAATGAGTGTGTGTATGTATTTAGGTGGTATCTTTTATCATTTTAGGTAGGACCCATGTATATAATACATCCTCTAATTCAGAAATGTTGTAAACCAAGAATAAACACCAAAAGTAGAAATACATGATGCCAAAATGTTTATCATAAAAGGTGTACCTACTGCTTTCATTTCTCAAATTACAAGTAAATATATTTATTTATTATAAGCAATTATAATTCTTTCTATGTTTTATGATGTTTTACCTTCTTTCCCATCTACATCCAGTATTTTTTGTGAATAGTTAGAATAAGCGGTACATTATTTTTCCTACATTCCCTCCAAGACATTCAAAATTTACATAAAATTTTCAAGATAATATTTCTACTGCACATCTGCACAGACATTAAGCACAAATGGCTTATTTGACTTGGAGACAAAGAATGCAAAACAAGTGCGCTTTACCCCTAAACCCTAATATTTTCTTACATGATACCTGCCCTTGCTTATCCACTCTGAATAGAGAACTTGTTGTAAGCATCCAAAAGTTTTGGATGTCAGAAATGTTGGATTTAAAAATAGCTATCATTAAAGACTATGACAAAAAAACACCAACAATTTTGGAAATCATACAAAACAGTGTACTTCACATAAAAAAAGGCTGTCAGTAGCTAATGTAATTGCTACTATAATTAATGAATGCAGTATTTTGTGATGAGGGAGACCTTTCTGTACTGTCCTTTCTTCATTTTGCATCAAAGCACTTCACCAGACACAGTAGTCGTGGAGTGGATATTTCAAGCCTAATGTAGTATGAACAAAGTCATAACTAGCAAGTTTCTGATTAAGATATTTTGATAGATTAGACTTCCCTTGACACAGTTGTATTTTCATGGGCTTGATAGAGGAAAGTAATACTCCAAAGGAAAAAAAAAAATCACTGGTGTGATCTAGTTTCTTCTTAACCTGATTTTGGGAGGCATAATTAATTAGAATGTATTCCAGATTCCAAAACTGGAAAGCACTTCATATTGACAAATTCCATTATAAAAACGATGCTGTTGCTTGGGAGCAGTAATGATCTTTTTTTTCTTCTTACTACTGGAACTGCAGTAAGCTGGTAAGCTAACAACCACTTTTAAAGTTTGGCTATCTCTTCAAATTTCAATGAGTGACCCAGAGGTCACATAAAAGCTATAAGCAGTATTCCAATCTCTGTGAGACCTCTGCCTTTCTTGTTAGGTGAAAGCCCACAGGGAATGTGCAGAAGTTCATATTATAAAGGATTGCTAGTATAGCATTGCAGGGTCAGCTGAAAACAAATTCGTAGCAGTGTGTTAAAGTCTTATTAACAAGGATTCTTGAGGACAAAAAAAAAAAAAAAAAAAAAAAAAAAAAAAAAAAAAAAAAAAGGCAAATTAACGTTCTTTAATAAAATACTGGCAGGCCAGCCGTCTTATTTGACATCCTTTCTGTCCCTGGATGCCAGAAATACTGCCTGTACAGCAGCTGGTATTCCTCCAGCAGTAGTAATAACTACTAGCATTGGAGAAGAAATATTCTTCCTGCCTGTAGAGGAGTTCATTGATACTCCCTATCACAACTGTATGTCATGTAAAATAAAGTTAGTAATAAAAAGAAACTCTTTTGTGAACCATTTCAGAAGCCATTTCCTACAGTCATTTGAAGATGTGGTGTCTGGGAGGATTGAAGCTTGTTATCCCCTTGATGTTTTTGTGAACGAAGAAATCTTACAATGCGGGACAGAATGCTGGTGCCTCAAATGAAACCCTAAGGGTTCCTTTCCACTGCTGCAGGCAGACACAGGGCTCCATGCTGTGGCAACTATCTATTCAGTTGCCACAGCTGATATGTGGGTGGGAGACAGTAGGATGTGCTCCAGTGAGTCAAGAAAAAGCAGGTAAATGCTAAAAGTCAGAGGAGTGAGTCACAAGTCTCAGACAACATTGAATTTATGAACAGGCTTCACAAATATTCCCAGTTTGCTTTCTAAACTCTCATTCTGAATGCTCTTGGAACACGTCACCTCTGATGATTTTTCACCATTTTACCTTCTTTGTGCAAAGATGTTGTGCTCATCTTCATCTGACAGGGACATTGTCTCAAACGTGTGTCACAGAAATATGTGTCAGTCTTGCCCTCCCTGCCTCGGTAAGTTCTGCCTGAAACCTTAAGTTAGTGAAAATGCTACTGTTCATCTGATGAAAGGAATACATCTACAGACTGCCATCACAAGACCTGTTGCATTCTTGCCCAGTTTTCCTTCAGTTACAGAACTTGTATCTAGGATACTCTTAATATGGATAGACTCAATAGGGCTCTTGACATTCTAGGACAAGCTGGAGAGAATCAGTGAATCTGCAGCCTAAACAACACTGTACAGCTGGCCCACTCAAGTTTTCAGGGAGCATAGACATGTAAGGAAATGAATATATCAGCTGAAGTCTACTGTAGAAGTCTGCCTAATTCTTAAGTGAATATGAATGTTCATCTAACACATGCCAGACTCAACTTGACAACTTCTCTTGTTAAGAGAGCACAGCAGGTTAAACACTTCACTTGTCCCTGGTGTCAAAGTAGTAGCATGTGAGGATGACTACTGACAGCACTAAAAGTGGAAGCTAGGCACTCTTGATGGCTGTTGATTGTTGAACTGGCAGTGTGTAGTGCCTGTGTTAATCTGCATGACTTCTGATGACACTGATTAGAACTGATTTCCTAAATAAAAGCCATTTCCCATCAATAGCACAGTAATGAATCATGCCTAATGCTGATCTCTGTTTCTCTGACACTCTAACTACACAACTTTGAAATTCGGTCATGGGTAACCCAAAATGTTACTGTATTCCATATCTTATTGTGCCCCAAATGGTTGCAGTCTCTTTAAAGCCCTGCAGTTGGGAAGTTGGGGTGGAGTGGCACAGCAGGTACTTTTAAAGTCTCTTCAGGTGCTTTTAAAGTCTTCGGCAGGCGGCTCCTGCCCTTTTGCTTCATGGTTTCTGTCTTGCTGTCTTCTTGGTATTTTGCCTTAGGCAGAGGCTTTTTCCTTTTTGGGTTCCCTTTTGGGTGTTTTTTTTTTTTTTTTTTTTTTTTTTTTGTTTTGTTTTGTTTTGTTTTGTTTTGTTTTGTTTTCTCCTTTATCTCCAAGATTGCACTCAGTGGTTTTGAACTGCTTGGGGGTGAAGTCCACAGGTTCCTGCCTGTCTCCTGGGCAGAGAGCAAGTGGCCCCATTCCATCAAGCCAGTCCAGCAGACCACAAGTCACCCCAGTGCAGCCTCCTTGTCCTTGCCTTGACTGCTCCTGCTGCCTCCTGCCACAAGAAAGGCGAAGTCCCTCTGTGAACTCTAGCCCTTGAAGCTGGAGAATGCCAGCTAGTGTTAAGAAATGAGCTGAGTGGGCCAGTGGGGGAAGATAGACACCATCTTTCCTCCATCCTTCAAACCACATGCTCGGCTGCAGAACACTGTGTTGGTGGAGCACCTCTGGTGTTTTGGATCTCCCTTTGTTCTTGGGACTCTGTGAAAATTAGCAGTTTTGTATCTGGTGATTATTTGCTGATTCTTGACTGTTGCTATCCCACTTGTTAGCAAACTGTTATTTTTTCACTTAAATTTACTTGTATTCATTCCTTATTAGTGGAAAGGAGTTGGTTGAACCCAGAGAGGGAGGCAACACATTCCAGAGTGTTCTTCCAATTGTTTTAAAGCAAGACACACTTCAACTGTGGTACTTCAAATACTCGCAAAAATGCTGCTTAAGTTTCCCAATAAAACTAAATACAAGTAAGCATATGAAAACCTTTATGCAGCTGTCTTTTTCAGAGGACACAGGTTCCTTAAGCACCCTCATGTTTCTTTGCAGTCCAAAACACATACAGTGAAGGATGAATGACATAATTATCAGCATGATAGCAGCTTTGGAAGAAACACACACTATTAAAAAGAATTAAAAAGTATGAATAGTATTCATCATGTCACCTGATTTAATCTGAATTCTTAGTCCACTGGAGAGGTGATTTCTGTGACAATTTACAGCATTAACAGGTAAAGAATATCTGGGTAACTAATATGATTGATAAGACTGAGTAACATTCTGCTTATTTTTTTAACAATCTGCCAGCAGCTTTCTTTTGAGCAGAAAGTTGTATAAAAGACAGTCTCTAAGTTATCATTTATTAAAAGCAATATTTTATCTGAAAACCTGCATTTGTTCTGACAAAGTGTTGCAAAGACAGAACTTTAAACACTCCCACAAGGAGGGTACTTTCTGTCTTTCCCTATTTTTAGGTAATTAGTCACTAAATGAAAATCTTTTGTCATTTCTGAAGCTTAACAGAGACTTGGAGATCAATATATTGGGGCATATTAACTCAAGCTTCACCCAGCACCACCCATTCCTGTACATGATTCACTGATGACAGGCATGAAGAAGATTAACACTTAGAATACTTGTCACCACCTTGCTTTTTGTTGGGTTTTTTCCCCCCATTATCTGAAGGGTTTAGCAAAATAAGTCCTATACATTAGAAAAGTTTTGCTTATTGTTCCCTTTAGGATCACAGAATCTAGAATCACAGAATATTCAGAATGATGAAAAAGCGGGGAAGATTTTCAGACTGACTAGAAATTAGTCAGTAAATCATTGATACATTAATAAAACATCTATCATCAGTTTTGGTTTTTTTTTTTAATATCCTTAATTTAAGTTGTAATCCAAAATGACTGACTTGGATGCTCACTGATTATGGACAGAGATGTCCGTAATTCAAAATGGGTGACAGGGATGCAGAGACAGTCCTTTCATCCTAACTTCAGAAAAATACTCTGAACATATAATTTTCTTTTATGAATGTCTGAGAGAAAGAGCAATTGGCACATTACACAAACTGCTTTTTCTTTCTCAGTGACACCTCAAGTAAGATTCATGAGGACATATTTTCCCCTCCTTCTAGAAACAAATGAAGCAAAAATCTCCCCAGACCCAAATTTGAAAGGTAAAATATACTCAGTCATATCCAAGCATCAAGACTTATGGAAAGCAAATTAATCACCTCTTATGTGTACTCATGATACATGAGTCGTTCACAATATGCAGGTTTAATTTTGGAAACAGAGGTGAAAGTTCATTCTTAGTTAACTAATGCTTAGGTAAATATCTGATCAGTGAACACTGCAAAACACAGCACTTCTAACTACTTGGTAGAAAAACTTGTACAAATAGCATAATCCCTCCCGGTGAACATCAGGTTATTTACCCTGTGTTATGGTTTGACATAGAAGTGAATTTTCTCAGAAAGCTGGTACTCAAACTAATCAGTAGTTGGGGTTGGCTATTGGCATTTGGACTGACTAATGAAGGCATGGACATGCTTTTGAGAACACAAGGGGTTAAAAGCAAGAACTCTCAGGGGAACTCTCTCTTTGGTTCTGGTCATCTGAGAGTGCAGACTCTCCCCCACCCAGCCTGTGGCTGGGTGGGGGAGGGGAAGCCATGTAGCCTGGTTGAGGTAGGCTCAGGGTGTGAAGGACTGGAACTAGGCAGGTTTTCGGCGGACAGACCGGTGGAGAGAAACAGAGATGCTTTTGTAACTCCCCCCAAGAGGGAAAGAGACAGAGAGTCTGACGGCACTTGGAATTTGCTGCTAGAAGAAAAAGAGAAGCGGGGGAGGTGCTCAGTTGTAGGAGTTAGAGTTCTGGGCAGAGATTTTCGCTGTCCGGGAAGTCTGAGATTTTTAACCCTTTCTTGAGAAATGAAGGCTTTGTAAAATATTACTAGTCTTTGATTTAAAGTAGAAGAGAGACAGTCTGAGATCTGAGCTGTTATAAGAAGGAATTTTTAGGGGGAGGAAATGATAGAGTGGCTTGTAACTAAACTTTTTTTTGCTAACTATAAACTGAACTAAATTTTTTTGTAACAGAGACTGCATTTTTAGGGGGATACAATGGTAAGTTAAGAGACTTGCTTCAGTGACTACTAACACAAGAGTAAAGTAAACAGAGAAGAGTTGAGGAGGGTGTGGTGATGCCCTCTGTCTTCAAGAAGAAAGAGATCTCTGCTCTTGAGACCCTTGGCCCCAGGGGAGGAAGAAAATGGGGGGACTGTGGTCCCAAAATGAGAAGCTGAACTGTTATTTCTTTTGGTCCTTGGCAAAGCATCCTTAAAAGAGCCCTATGAGCAGTCTGTCCATGCACAGTAGTGAGAGCACTGTAACGTAGAAAAGAGAGTATCACACTGGCAGATTTTCTCCAGGCGGTTGCCATGTGTGACATGGAAACACAGAAGCGTGGCGATTGTGTTTCCTGGGGGGGGTCTATAGTGCAAAAGAGACTCCCCTCTCCCTTAACAGACTAAGTATTAATTATCTGAAAAGTAGCAACTTAATCAAGAATCCTGGGTAGTGTCTCACTGTAGTTATTTAGAAATTAAGTAGGGAGAAGAGGAGTGTTTTAGAGGGTCTTCATCCTGAATTTAGTATGTGTGTCTTTTATAGTAGTAATAGCTTAATAAAGTTTTTTTTCTTTATTTCTAAGCTTGGGCCTGCTCCATTCTGTTCCTGATTGCATCTCACAACATTTATTTTAAGAAAGTGTATTTTCATGAGGGGTGCTGGCATTATGCCAGCATCAAACCATAATACCCTGTTAAAGAATAATGTCAGCTAGGGTGCTTTCTGGTTAATTAGTAGCTGGAGTAGCAATGCCACTGCAAACATAGTGGCTCCCTTCAAAGAAGTAGACTTGCTGTGCAGGTAAATAGTCAACTTAATCCTTAAATTGTAACATTAGCGTAATTGATCCCACAATAGCTGATATATAGCCTCTACTTTTTAAATAAATTCTCAGTATAGATACTACATTAAAATTAAGGGGAACAGAAATAATATTAATAGTCATCCATATTGCATAACTTCACTTATGCAAGCCTGCATTCTGGCATAAAGTCTGTTGTGAAGTGAAAGAGGACCCTGCCAGAGTCATTATTCCTATTTATTGAGTAGCAGATTGGTTATAAGAACAAAAGATCAATATTAATGGATGGAACACAGGTTCAGCCTGACCCTGAAATGGACTTACTAAAGCAATGGCATTTTCCCTTTTTCTTTTTTTTTTTTTTTTTTTTTTTTTTTTTTTTTTTTTATTATTATTTTTGTTTGCTTGTTTTTAAACAAGACAAATTTATTCCTGTGACAACACTCTCCTATTTAATAATATCTGCATAGCATATACCTGTCTTAGGAAAAGTATATGGGAACTTTCAATTCAACAAATTCAAATGAAAAGTAGAAAGTCCAGTGTATCTGCATTTCCTTTGTGATTTCATCTAGCTATCACATACTTTTACTTCTGCCCTAGACTTTGTGATAATTAGGACCATGCATGTAATTGATTTTGACATTTTTCCACCAAACAGAGAAAGAAAATAAAATTTACTGAATTTTTCTTGTTTGCCACCTCAAGAAGGAAGAAAATCTCTCAGAATACACTGCTGTTATAAAAGAAAAGCATTAACAATCTGCTCATGCATTCTGCTGAAAGCTGAGCCATTATTTTCCAAGAAGAATCAAAGAAGTAAGAAGTTTAAATGGGCATATATTCACTAGTTTTCACACAAATAAAAATATTCTTCTGAAGAAAAGAAGTAGAGCAAGAAACCTAGCATGTAAAATCTCTACTTTTCTTTTTTTGTTGTTCTTGTTGTTTTGTTTTGTTTGTTTTGTTCTTATAGGCAAAGAGGAAGGAATTTTAACAGAATATACAATAATTTTATTATAGGATGTTTTTACTGGTACACAACATTGAATTTAGAATCCTATTATCATGGAATATCCTAAGTTGGAATGGACACACAAGAATTTAGAAACCGTTTCTTTCTTTTTTCATTAAAAAACTACAAAAAAAAAAAAAATCATAGCTATTCATGCTGTTCCTCATGCATACTTTTTTTTGCTGGATTTTATGTTTTTTGTTTGTTTGTTTGTTTTTTGGGGGGAGGAGAAGCATTTCTTTTCAATTCAACAAACAATTTATAACAAAAATATATGTCATATAAGAATATTATTAGTGTTTGCAAAAATGACTGAAAAATGATAGCTCTAGAGTAAAGCAGGAAGATGTATTTTGGCCAAAAATCATCTGTCACTCCTAATGATCTCTTTCTGAAGAGTTTCTTATTGTAATTCTTCAGAGGAATTTCTATGCAGCTAGTTCTGTTTGTATTTTTTTAAGGCTCTATTTGTGTTTCTTCTATTAATCTTTCAAGAGTCAAATTATTTCATTCAGTTTGGCCCATCAGATTCCAGCTCATGAAACAGATTTAGTTTGAATGAATTAAGACACATCCTCCTGACAAATGAAGATGTTATCAAATTTCATAAACTAGAGTCTAGCTATACTTGAAGAAAATCTTTTAATAGTAAGGAAAAAAAAATTCTCAGTTTATAACAGATTATGTTACAAGTTTTTCTTATGACTTGACTGTTGAGAAAAGAATGGATGTACATGGTATTCATGTAAATTAGACAAATCAGTGGGTTTGCAATTCGAAGCAATGGTTTCCAACTGAAATAAATGCAGAGAAACACAAGCTGTCACTGCAATGTACTTGCATTACAGATTAGCAGATTTGTATACCTTCCCTCAATAGCCAAGTATATCAATACCTTACAAGAGGAACTTTAAAATGTAAAGTTTAAGAATCAGTTCTTAAATTTGAATTAAACTTCCTTCATGTATGATGTTGATCAAGATTTGTAAGTACACAAGCAGAACTTCAAAAAGCTTTGATTTTAATTACCTTATTCAAAAATAGTAAAAAATCTCCTTAGACTGAGAGCAACACGGCTTTCATTTTGCAGTGGATAATTTATTTGCTCTTGGTGATGGAATCTCTTCCCAGACCAGGTTGAAGGGCTGAAGCCATCAGTCTATAATAAGATTTACATCTTTCTAAGCCCTGCCGAGAAACATTAGCTGATTGAGACTAGCGTTAATACAGTACTTTTCTTAATCAATTAGGTAAATGAAAAAGATATCCACTGAGATGACCCTGTGGAAGAAGAGTGATTCACAAACTTAAGCCCTGCTGTCGTCGTTTGACACGGAAGTGAATTTTTTCAGGAAGTTGGGTCAAACCAATCAGTGGTTGGGGTTGGATATTGGCATTTGGACTGACTAATGAAGGCATGGACACGCCTCTGAGAACACAGGGGGTTAAAAGCAAGAACTCTCAGGGGGATCTCTCTCTTTGGTTCTGGTCATCGGAGAGTGCAGACTCTCCCCTGCCCAGCCACAGGCTGGGTGGGGGAGGGGAAGCCATTTGGCCTGGTCGAGGCGGGCCAGGGGCTGAAGGACTGGAACAGGGTCGGCCCCCTGCGGATGGAAGGGTGGAGAGAAACGGAGATGCCTTTGTTCCCCACCCCCCCAGGAGGGAAAGAGACAGAGAGCCTGACAACACCTGGAATTTGCCAACAGAGTAGGAGGAGAAGGAGAAGGGGGGGAAGGTGCCCAGCCATGGGAGTTGGAGTTCTGGGCAGAGATTTCAGCCATCTGGGGAGTCTGAGACTTTTAATCCTTTCCTGGGAGAGGAAGGCTTTGTAAAATATTACTCCTCCTCGATTTGAAGTAGAAGAGAGACAGTCTGGGGTCTGAGATGCTAGAAGAAGAAATTTTTACGTGGGAGGAGTTGATGGAGTGGCTTGTGGCTGGATTTTTCTTGATAGCCATAGACTGAACCAAATTCTCCTGCAACAGAGACTGCATTTTTGGGGGGATGCAATGGTGGGCCAAGAGACCTGCTCCAGCGACTACCTACATAGGAGTGGAGTGAACAGAGAAGAGGAGAGTGTGGTGATGCCCTCTGTCCTCAGGAAGAAGATGATCTCTGTTCTTGAGACCCTTGGCCCCAGGGGAGGAAGAAAATGGGGGGACTGTGGTCCCAAAATGAGAAGCTGAACTGTTGTTTCTTTTGGTCCTTGGCAAAGCATCCTTAAAAGAGCCCTATGAGCAGTCTGTCCATGCACGGTGGTGAGAGCACTGTGACATGGAAAGGAGAGTGTCACCATGGCAGATTTTCTCCGGGTGGTTGCCATGTGTGACATGGAAACACAAGGGTGGCAATTGTGTTTCCTGGGGGGGGGGGGGGGGGGGGGGGTCTGTGGCACAGGAGAGACTCCTGTCTCCCTTGAAAGATTGAGTATTTGAATATCTGAAGGGTGGCAACTTGATCAGGATCCTGGGTGGTGTCTCACTGTGGTTTGTTGGAAATTGGGTGGGGGAAGGAGGAGTGTTTTGGAGGGTTTTCATTCTGGATTTCATGTGTGTGTCTTTTATAGTAGAAGTAGCTTAATAAAGTCTTTTTTCTTTATTTCTAAGCTTGGGCCTGCTCTACTCTGTTCCTGATCGCATCTCACAACATTTATTTTGGGCAGGTGTATTTTCATGGGGGGAGCTGGCATTGTGCCAGCATCAAATCATGACACTTACCATGTATCTTTTTTTAAAAAAAGGCTGAAAGTGGAGGCAGAAGGAAGATAACCATCTGTGTATGGGAACAATATATTTCTAAGTAACATCTCTATCTTCCAACAAAGTATTTCTTTCTCACATACTCTTCCCCATAGAATTACTGGATGATGTGCTTAAGAAGCGAAATTGAATAAAGTACATAACGCATTATGAAACTGAACACATATGGAAACCTGTTCTGAGATTTCATGGCTCAGTCATATGTAGAAAATAGGGGCTGAGAACTCAGGGAATTTCCTAATGTTATTTTGATCTTGAGAAAAGAATAATTCAAGCTATTTCAAACTTTCGATAAAACAAGACTTTTCACCTAAGATAACATTTGAGCTAACAATTCTGTAATTGATATTTATTTCTTTAATTTCATCTGCAAATTCTGTATGTAATTAGAAGTATCATATAAATCACAAATTACAGCCATGAAGGTTACTAAACAAAAATTGCTAAAGCAAGTTTCTTCACTTCCTATTTACCAGACTTCACCTATTAAATTGACTAACATTAATTACCTTAGGATCTTTTATATGTTTTGTATGATGCGCTACATTTTTCTGGAAGTTTTTACACAGATGTCAAAGAATTAACTCAATTAACTCAGTTTCAGAACTTAGCTTGAAACGATTAGAGAATATTTTTGAAAAAATAGAGATTTATTTCTATAAATGGGAATAATTAAGTCTACTCTTTGAGGATGGATTTGAACTTTTTAGGAGCACATAAATTCATTAAGGTAACTAAAGAATTAAAAAGAGTTTCCACTCCCCTCACATCTGAATAAGAAACTCACAAGCTATGTATTCAGATAAATTTGATTTATTATTGATTTATTTATTATTCCTTAATGTGCTATAGACAATTTTTAACAGCAATAAATAATCCAGCACTTTTTACCAAATAAACACCAACTTGTTTAGAAGGTACTTGGAGCAGCATTGTCTTACTGAAACATAACAAGTTTGGTTTCCAGAACATCAGCCTGAGGACAGGAGCACTTACAAAAAATGGTGATAAACTATAAAATAGAGACCCTTTCTTTGAATGTCTGCTTTGAAATTGGAGAGGGAGATTATCAGATATATTATGACTGCAAATTCAAAACTGACTTAAACAGTTGTATGGCTGGAAGATCAGAGCAGACTTTGTAAGTCTAGGCTAACAAGTACACTTACAAAAAACAATTTCAAAAATACTCTATCTGGTCCTATGACTGAGAATTTCAGATGGAAACCAATGAATTACAGTTGAATTTCTACTTGTGAGGGATATGAAAAGTTTTCACTTTTGCAGGGATAACACAGTCTATGCACATAGGTGTCAGGTATATTTCCAGAACAAGCTAAAATGAAATGTTGGCCCAAGACTCAGTTGCATCAAGCAAGAACAAAAAATAAACTTCACACAAGTTTACTCAGTGGCTTGCATTTGCTGATCTACATTTCAGATACCTGTTAAGATTCTGCTAAGTGCATATAAAATCAATTTCCTCAGGTGGAAGTTGTGCTTTGATGGAACACTTAATCCTCCTCTGGGAAAAACAGTTTTCATTATTTGGAGCTTGCCTTTTATAATACAACAGCTTTGACCTGTTTGGGAAGCAACTGCAGTGGGAAGATGAAGAAGGAAGAAACTGTGCCCATCTCGGTGAATGAATTATCTTTAGGCAGGGTACTATTGCCCAAGCTCTGCCTTTCCTAAAACAGCACTCTTCACACATCTGTCATCGGTTCCATCAATCTAAGCATATGGGAGATTGCATTATGCCTGAGGACTGAATAGGCTTATCTGAATAATATTAACAATTTTTAAAGTCTTAAGAATTTCTCACTTTGCACTGAATAACGATTTCTTGCATTTTTATCTTAAGAAAAGGATAGCTTTCTTAATCTTTTAAATAGTAAGACATTTATGTCATGTTCTTACAATTTATTTCACTTTAATGTATGTGACAAAAAGAGGAATAGGAAAATGTCACACCTATCTGAGCTGATCCCTTTACTTTTATTGACACCAATAACTATAGTCTCTCTAAAGGTTTTTTTTTTTCCTAATCTGACCCAGAGGAATCCATTAGTATCATAAATAGAAAAGTATTTTGTCCAATCATCAGTTGGTCTTTTTCTGAACCTGTTACAGTTTGAATTTATGAAAAACTTGATACATATCTTGTAATTTAATACAAAATTTGATTTTGTTTAATTTGATACAAAAGCTGCAAGCTTTTCTCTTCTTCTGGAAGTCTCTGATGTAAATATGCACCCAGTATTTCTTCTTTATTCTAGCATCATCATGGAGACATAATTACTTTATTTTTATTAAGTACAAGGGGTTTTTTCTCCTCTTCTGCAACTGCTTGCCAGTGACTCTGAACTTAAAGGAATATCACTAACCCCTAAATTTGTGAGCATGCTTTTATGGCACTGAGATTTCTCTCTCTTTTTTTTTTTTTCCCTCTTATGCTTGAGGTCATCTATTCTTCATACATGATATCTAATTGTACTCTGGAGTTTTAAGGCCTAAAGCTTTTCGCCAGAAATTTTCACAAAATTTGCTTATTTTTTTCTTTGAAATGCATTAAAATATTGACTAAATTTAGTCTGTCACTGAGGAATTTCTCTGGTAAACTTCTAATCTGCTGATATTTCCTTTAAGAACATAACATATAAATATCTAGTAATATTGAGTTCTTAATCCACTCCTTATTTTAAGTGGCATTGTAACACATGATTTATTGAGACAAAATTTGTCATATCTATAGTAAATTTCCAGAGTCTATTTATTCTTTAAATGGGGATCTAAACAGAGACCTTTTCTTTTTTTTTTTTTTTCTTAATAAAATTCAATTTTGCCTTAGTTAGATATGTTTCCCATCATATTTTAGTAATTCTTTCCTTCAACACATGAGCTTCAAATGCTTTAAAAGAGGTTCTTTAAAAGTAAATGTGCATACTCAAAGAACATTCTCACAGAAATATGAAGGATGTTAGAAATATGTAACCTTAGATTGAATTCCTTTTTACTTTTGAATTAAAAACTTTACTTATGACCATGAAAATCTAGTCTAGTTAATGGCAAACATTTCCAAAGCCATTATTTAGTATTTATTTAGCTAATAATTTGGCTTGTACTTCAATTCAGGTATGATTAGTAACAATGTCAAAGTATATGATTCAGGAAGATCAGCACTGTGGACTGAGATCTGCTACAGATCTTGAATTATTTTAGCTATATAAATACAGTGACTACAGTTGAGTTGCTTAGTTGTCAATATCTATTTCATGTTACCAGTAAAGACTGCATATATACCTCAGTAAACTGGGTATTATCGTGAGTGAACAGGATACACTTTTTTGCCTTTCTGCATATTTACCTATTCACCACATTATTCTGAATTGATTTGCATTAATAATGGTCACTATAGAAAACAATTTCAACTGCTGTTCTGTTTTTTTATCAGCACCAGAGTATTTATAATAGTAGTGTTATAGCTACTGCCTTCTACATAAACCTTGAATATTATTATACACAAGTCAGTTTTTTCATATGGGCTTTTACCACTACCAGCTGGTAAGAATTATAACTTTGGGAAAATATGAGTATTGAAAAACTCACTATCTCTGTCAGTCTACTTACATTTTGTGAGTTTATGTTTCTAAGACTCTAATAACACAGAATTTATTTGGTAATGGAATGTACCACATTGAAAATACTTATTTTCCATTCACTTGCTGCTACAATACTTTTAGCCAATATATTAGTAATAAACCAGCTTGAATAAAAATTAGATAGATTTTAGTTATATTATAGTTTGCTAAGCCATTAAATCTAAAACTGAGATGGTGTGAAAAGCTCAACTCTAAAGAACATTACAGAGAATGATATGTATTATTTGATTTCATACTTGAAGCTTTATGTAGATTAAGTCATTAGGTTGTAAATTTTACTACTACATAACAGCAAAAGTTAGCTCTGACCTTAGCTTCTTTGTGTAAAACAAAAAAAAAATTGCATTGAATTTCTGCAGTCCTCATGTCTGGATAACACTGTAGAATTATATAATATTCTTAAATATGCCCTCATATCTCAGAACCATCTAAAAGAGGAATGCATCCTAGTGAGTGTCCACTAAAAAAATACATCCATCCATCCATCACATTATCAAACAATGAAGAAAAGGAGACAGTGCACCACTGCCAGTCAACAGCATTAGATCTATTTGTCAGTGGTATCCAACAGTTAATATTATTTTGCACAGAAGCAAAGTCATACAAGCCTTAAAAGACTTACCATCTAATAGGAGGTCTCAACAACAAAACATTCTGCTTACCACAATTTCGCCACTATCCTTTTGCAAAGATGATAATTGCTTTCTTATGACAAATCTGATTGGTAGTTAGAAAGAGGAGTACGGATGAGGGGAATCAGGACCAAGCTCAAGAAAATGTCTAAACAGATCCTAACCATGGAGTTACTAATAATAACATAATAATGCACATCTTACAAGGGCCTTACATATTAGGTAGAAGCTAATGGCAAACTAGTGCACCAAAAAAAGTTGACTGACCAGGTGATCACAGATTATCTGAAGCTTATCCACAGATAGTTTTCCCTTCCTCCCTTCCTCCCTTCCTCCCTTCCTCCCTTCCTCCCTTCCTCCCTTCCTCCCTTCCTCCCTCCCTCCCTCCCTCCCTTCCTCCCTTCCTTCCTTCCTTCCTTCCTTCCTTCCTTCCTTCCTTCCTTTCCTTCCTTTCCTTCCTTTCCTTCCTTTCCTTCCTTTCCTTCCTTTCCTTCCTTTCCTTCCTTCCTTCCTTTCCTTCCTTCCTTTCCTTCCTTCCTTTCCTTCCTTCCTTTCCTTCCTTTCCTTCCTTTCCTTCCTTTCCTTCCTTTCCTTCCTTTCCTTCCTTTCCTTCCTTTCCTTCCTTTCCTTCCTTCCTTCCTTCCTTTCCTTCCTTTCCTTCCTTTCCTTCCTTCCTTCCTTCCTTCCTTCCTTCCTTCCTTCCTTCCTTCCTTCCTTCCTTCCTTCCTTCCTTCCTTCCTTCCTTCCTTCCTTCCTTCCTTCCTTCCTTCCTTCCTTCCTTCCTTCCTTCCTTCTTTCCTTCCTTTCCTTCCTTTCCTTCCTTCCTTCCTTCCTTCCTTCCTTCCTTCCTTCCTTCCTTCCTTCCTTCCTTCCTTCCTTCCTTCCTTCCTTCCTTCCTTCCTTCCTTCCTTCCTTCCTTCCTTCCTTCCTTCCTTCCTTCCTTCCTTCCTTCCTTCCTTCCTTCCTTCCTTCCTTCCTTCCTTCCTTCCTTCCTTCCTTCCTTCCTTCCTTCCTTCCTTCCTTCCTTCCTTCCTTCCTTCCTTCCTTCCTTCCTTCCTTCCTTCCTTCCTTCCTTCCTTCCTTCCTTCCTTCCTTCCTTCCTTCCTTCTCTTCCCTGCAAGTTTTCAAGTTTTCAGTAATCTCTCAATCAAAATTATAGCACATCATTACTATTATCTCAAAGTACATCTTTAAAAATAAATATAGCTCTGTTTCTGACATCAGGAATTGCAATCTACTCTACCCTTCTAAGTACACTAAATGGTACTTAGTACCTGCAAGAGCTTTCCAAAGACATCAGCTGCAGAATAACATCCTCAGTATTTTGACTACTCTCAACTCATTAAATACACCTGAGCTCTGCAATGTAGTGCCTACAGCTTCCAACCTCAGGGATAAAGTAATTACTGAAGATAGGATGAGAAGGTCTCTCAAAACAAAACAATTTAATTTAATTTGTTAGTCTATCAGATGCAGTGGGTAAAAATGGATGTCATGAAGGTAGACTCACTCATGTCCTGAAGAGCCCCCAGCTGAGTAAGAAAGGACAGTGCAGCGCGGTTCATTAGCATCAACACTGTTACACGTGAGACAGTAAAAAATGTCTCCAACCATCATGGCTGTCATCCTTCTTTGCTTCATATCTCTACCCAGCTTTGCATGCATATATCTATTTAACATGGACTCTAACAGCCTTCACTTCAGCTCACCAGATGCTTTCATACCATGGTAAAATACTATACCTTTAAGCAAAGATACATGAATTAATTCATTGCATAAATGCAAAGTGTATTTTATACAATAAAAAAAAAATCAATAATTAGAGCTAGGAAGGGACACGTCAGCGCGGCTGCTCGTTACTTTTCTCGGCCCCGGTCAGCTCTCGAATGCCCAGCTTGGGTGTCTCAGCTTTTCGTCAGGGCCGGGGCTCGCCGCAGTTCCCAGGCGCTTTTGCTGCCGCACTCCAGTGTGGGCTGTTGGCCGCGCTTCGCCGTCGGCGTGAGGGAAGAAGCAAAGAGGCAGGGAATTCGTCCAAATCCGTCTGCGTGGCTGGATGCTTTATTGGCTGCGAGAGCTGCGGTGGAAAAGCTGCAGCCGCTCCCAGCTTCGCACAAACGCAAATGCCCTCGAGCATGCCGAGGAGTGGGATGAAATAGGGAAGGGACAGGGTGGACGGGGAGTCCTCCAATCCCATGGGTAGAGACATCATGGTGATGACGTGTACTACAGCGACCAATGGGAACACGGCAGGGGCGGACACGGGACTTTGGGGTGAGTGGGACCGCGAGAACGGGGAGACGGGCACGGAAACTGCACTAGGGGAAAACCCGGGGGATGCACGAGGGTACAGAGAACTGGAAAACTAACAAAGAAAAAACCCATAATTTGAACCCAAACCCAGGATGCAACACGTCAGTGTCATCTTCTTTTAGTATCTTGCTTATCTTTTACTTCTCCTGCTACATCCAATAGAGACATTACAACTCTCAGTTTAAACATGGAAATTGATAGTCTTCAGTTGTGTCTGTGTACATGCAGAGTTTGTTCCCAGGCATTGTGTAGAATTTATTCAGTGATTTCACTAAAAATATTTCTATATTATCTTTTAGAGAATATAGATCTGTCTAGATAGAAGGACATACACTCTACCTCAAATAGCATAGCCATATATGTGGTTGTCACTCTTAAAGCAGTTCCAGAGAATTTTCAGAAATATGGCTTCTTCCCGTCTCACCAAACATCAATTAATGAAAATTCAGCAGAGGAAGATAAAGCAATTTTTACCATTCAAGTAAAGGATGATATCTTGGAGCTGACAGTCACATGAACCTCCTAAATTTCTCTTGTGAGCTGGCATTTAAACAAATTTATTGAAAATTCGTTTCTGCTAAAAAAGTTTGAAGTAACCAGAAAACCAAAGAATTGCCTTTCTCCAAATGCTATTCCTCTCCACTGATAGGATGAGAGTATGAATTTACCAACATATAATAGGTAGTCATATGAGCTAACTTCCTGTATATTTATTTGAAATTTTGAGATATATAAAACTATGCATAGTTCTAATACCTAGAGGAAAGGTAAAGCTGTAAGGTACCACAACAAATGATAAATCTTAAGCAAGTCCTTGAAGCAGCAACAGTGAAAGAACAACATATTCACAATACTTTTTTATACTTGGGGACAATGCCATGTCCTCAAGATGTCCTGGACCAAACTCATATTGCTGTAACTGCTGCACTTACGTAATTCTTTACATATTCCAGGACTTTTTTTAAGTATCACAGAATCTGAGTGGCTGATGTTGAAAAGGACCTATGGAGGTCCTCTGGTTCAACCCCATGGTTGGTCCAGTGCAACTGGTCATGCAGATTCACCTAGAGATGTTGTCCAGGACTATATCCACAGACTTTTGACTATCTCCAGAGATGACAATTCCACTACTTCTCTGGGCAACCTGTGACAGTGCCGAGTCAATATTACCATGAAAAAGTAAGTGGATTTTGCCACTGGTCCTGTCCCTGGACAGCACTGAGAAGAGCCTAACTACATTACCTTTGCCACCCTCCACCATCAGATGTGTATATACAGTAGTCAGATCCCCCTGAGCATTCCCTGCTCTCTCAGCTTTTCCTCATAGGATGGATGCTCCTGTGCTCCCGTGCATCATCATCTGTGTGGTCCCTTGCTGGGCTCTCAGTGTGTCCATGTGTCACCTGTACAAGGGAGCTCAGAAGGGGACAGACTAGTCCAGAGGGTAAGGATCCCCTCCCTTGACTTGATAGCAGCCCTTTGCCTAATGCATTTCTGGTGACAAGGGCCCATTTCTGTCTCCTGTTCAAGTTGGTATCCACCAGGAACCCCATGGCCTTCTCAGCAAAGCTCTTTTCCAGCCTACCAGCCCCCGGCCCATATCCCAGATGTCTGGGGTTTTCCTCCCTAAGTACATGGCTTTGTCCTTTGAACTAAGGATATGGAACGTATCTCTTATTTTCCTGATCATAATTTAGATATCTATGATTCACTTAGTTTTAAGCACAAAACCAGGATGAGATATAAATATATAATATATATAAGTAGAAATATATGTGTTTAAGTTGCTTTCTTCAAGAAACCAAAACCCACTTTTAAAAGACTCTGAAATCTTGTTGAACAGTAAAAGAAGAGGCTACTTGGCTACAGGAGTCAGCTGAATTTGCAATTAAGTCCTTAACAGATACTGGTATCCCTAATTGTCCATTTTCCTGATCAAGCAGCAGATATCTGACTTGGCACAACCTCTAACCAGACCAGGTGGAAATCAACTGTTGACATGGCCTAATTTATGAGAGCTTGGAAAACTAGGCATAAAACAGTACATAAAAACCGTATTAACAGCTTATTAAAGTATTTCACTTCCCTGAATCCAACTGAGATTTCATTGCAATCCAAAAGCTTGTTGAGACTACTGTCTTGTAAGGAAACATCATGGAGTTGGAACTGGCACCATATCAACAATGCTAAAAAATAATTTTTGCATCATTTTAACTTCTCTGTTTTCCTTCTCTTGCAATAGTCTGGAGAAGTACTCTCTACACCCAAAATTGTCAATAACTGTGAAAATTCACCAAATTTAACAATTGCTGTAGGTTTTATGAGTAGAAAAGAAATTTAAAACTCATCAATTCTGGCCAGGCACCACTTAGACATTTCTGAGACTGAAGTATTTGATTCACTATATTTACTGGGCATTCCCAACCATTAGTCTCGATTCAGTCTCCTTAGACTCGCTCTCTAAAATACAAGATCTTTACATAATAGCCCTTACACCAAATTATTCTCAATTAACTGCACAAGCAGCTCCCTGCCACTATCAGGACCAGAGACTTTTGCTCTTCCTAAAACACAGCAGTAGAAAAGGAACTTCTGATCCCCTGAATTTCTACTTGTCAGAAGGAAAATGTGTGGGAATGAAGGCTTCTGCAGTCTCAATTTTCCACTTTTAAAGAAGTCTCTCTTCCCTTACTTAGATGGTTGGTTTTAAATACAGCCTTACACATTGCAAGCCTTTAACCCTCTTCTGCCTCATTGCAGTTGTATTCATTCTCTCATAACTTCCACAAATTACGAAAACTCAACGTGTAACAGCAGGGTCATGCAAATACAGAAAAAGAAAATCCCTCTTTTTCCACTATGTCATCACTGCTACTACACAGTGCATGAAGTATAAAAATTTAGATGAAGAGGGAGAAAATTCTTAATTTATGGTGCGTTTACTCTCCCTTTAAACACTCTTTTTCCTTTGCCTAACATTTTTGTTTATCATCTACTTAGAATATAATGATAGGAAAAAAGGGGCAAATTCAGCTTCCTGCATTCTCACCTCCATCCCACCTACATACATATATACATACAGCTACATACTATCAAGTCTCTGTTCCAAGTTGCATTTTTGCCCTTTAAATATCTTTTCATTCCACTCTTTCTCAAGACCCCTTGGATTCTTGCTTTACCACTACAAAGCCTCAGTACCTGTGCAATGGGAACTTAGGTCCTGCTTGGTATATTCAGAGAAGAGGAGCCTTCTCCTCAGGACACAGGTCACAGGAAGGCTTAAGCCTGCATTCATACACAAGGTTGTCATCTGCCATGCAGAAAGTAAGGTGGCAGTGAAAGGAGAGGGGAGTACACAGCAGCGTGTCTGCCTATTATATCTCAGCATACCTGCTGGCAGACCAGTTGTTGTTTGTGTAAGTATTACTTTCTCCTGCTGAGGTGTTAGGTACTCAGAGGGCCCTAGTCACACTTATTTCTCCAAGAGTTAGTCCTGAAGCCTATACATCCCCTTTATCTTTTCAGATACCCTGTCACCATTCCTCCTGACAGAGGTCAACTTAGTTCTGCTAAACAGTTTTTACCAGCCTGTCAGAAAGGCAAGTAGATTGTGTCCTCAATACATTTTGCACTCTGCCAATCCATTTTCCAGAAGATTATTTCTTTACTTTTACCTAAAAATATAAAAATAAAAAGTTAGCTGTTATCTTTTCCCTTCAGTGTGCAGACTTTCTCTTCTTGTTCTATAAAAGCAGACTTTCTCTTCTCATTCTATAAAAGCATCTCCAAGCCAAACGTATATTTCTGCCTGTAAAATAAGGAGAGTATGTTCCCTAAAAATAATTTACTTGTGTCTTTCCTATAGCATGTCTTCTGTAATGATAACCTATTCCAGTTTTTCCCATAAATGAATGTCCTCTTGGCATTCTGACCTCTGGTTACTGGTGACATTCTTCCTCTTGTAACAGGAAGAAAAAAATAGAAAAGTAAGGGATGGGAACTAAAAAGCTGTTAGAAAGAGAAATGGGATGTTACAATATCTCTTCAATATGCAATTATCTTCTTCACTGGTAGTGTTTGGTGATGGAAGAAGTATCCTTTTCTATAATCTGACTTTATTTTTACTCAGTTCCTGTTTTACACAATCATCCTAAAAAGCACTTTGTCAGTTGCCACTGTTGGATGTACCTTCTCTTTATGTAGGTCCTCCTTTTTTTAGTTTACCTAGGTTAAAATTTCTGATGTGGAGGATACACTTAGCATTTTTTAGATCTGCATGTTTATTTCCTTTGCTTTCTAAAGGGATTGGGACAAAAGTAGCAGGGCTAGAGATTGTTTAACAGGACCCTTTAAGCCTTAGTTACATTCTTGAACAGCAAGAATGCAGGTACATTTAGGAAATACACATATTCAAAAATACAGATATCTTCAGAAACCACTGAGGCAAGGACAAGTGCAAAGAGAAGGGCAGGGCACAAATATATCAGGACCACACCTCTAACTCAGTAAGTGAGGTTGTCCAGGTGTCTAGGAGATGAGGGACATATATTCCATATCCTGGTGCTCAAGAAATTTGTGATGTTTGTCTGAATTGGTCTCCCTCAAAAAAGGCTTATTGTTAATAATTCTTGAAGCAGCGTCAATGTGTCTTCATCCTTCTTGGCAACATTTAGTCTTATTGAAATTTCCAACTGTTTCATTTTTAGAATGTATTTTTTTTTCTACTTACAAACTGGGGTATGGTTCCCATTTCAGATGCTTCTCTGAGCTTTCAGTTATGGCAAGGAAAAAAATTGAAACAAGAAACTTTCACTTTCTCCAAAGACTAAGACAAATTGAGATGGAAACCATTGCTGAAGAATTATTGTCAAAATAAAGTTGTGATTGTGAAAGGTTCATTTTTTTTCTAATTGTGATCATGCTGAGAGTACCTTCTGAGGAATACCTTCTGGAGCCAGCAGCTGATTTGTTTCAACATTTAGAAGCAGTTCTTTTATGATGCTCTTTTGCTTAAGCAAGAAAGTATTTAGCATCTGTGAACCTCATTCATTGGTCTTCTGCCGCCGTGCCAACCCTGAAGCCCCCTGGCTTCACGGGCAGGCACGGTCAGCTGCGGGGGACACTCCCCTGTCTCTCGTGGCAGATTCAGGGAGTGGCTAAGAGACCTTCGCTGTCTGCCTTGTATAGAGGAGAGATGGCGTCTGAGGAGGTAATGAGAGAATCGACTCACAGCTGGGGAAAAGTCTCAGGTTTAATGCAAGCTCCGGGGAGCTCTGAATTCCATGTCCCGGTAACCAAAAGTAGCCTCGAGGCTTTCGCAATCACCTTAAGTACCGGGGCGGAGACAAGGGGGAAAATTGCCCACCACCCAATGGGGGAATTCAGGGGAGTGGAAGGTAGAAGGACAGACAGAAACACAAACCAGTGGGGGAAGGTTAAGGGATGGACCCCTGGCCCTCGTCCACTCATTTGATGCCCAAGGTGGAAGATTTTGGGAGAGAGGGTTTAAGAGCTGAGTGATGGACAAGGTACCAGGGAGGGGTCAGGGGGATGACTGAGCATTTTCAGGGAGATAGGCACTGGGGGGAGGGTGAGAAAGCTCAGGGTGGAACCGTTGGGAGAAAATGGGGGGTGAAGGGGCAAAGCATTACAGAACTGTTACAAAGATATAAAAAACACAATACAACAGTCTTCCAGTAAATAGTATGAAAATAGTTGGTTTAGGTTCCTTTTGTGTATTTATTCTTTTATTTATTTGCTTTTTCCAGTTTTTTTTTTGGTCAGTTTTAACTTTGCAAAAATGTAGGTCACTACAGACTTTTAGAATAACAAACTAAGGGCTCTTGTCTCTTGGAGCCTGAAGGCAAATACATTATTTTTGTGTGGGTTTCAGTGTTTTTCCCCCTTGGGAGGGTTGTTTCATTATTTGTTTAGCATCAGTAAAGTTGTTGGGGACCTACTATACATTTCTTTGACAGTCTGTTAAAGTAGCTCTTTTCCTCATGAACATCTTGTTTGTCAACTTGGGCAGTTACTGTTTAAATTCCACTTGAATGGAATATGCTGTTATGCAAGTGATAGAAGAGGAAAGAAATTAAGCATGAAAAGTTAATCTCACGTGACCATCCCCGTTGTTTTTGACAGAAAGCCAGGTGAGAAGCCAGGAAAGAGGAGCTGACATCTGGATTCCATTGGTGGGGAAGTTCAGTGCACAGATTATGCTTTTGACATTGCATCTGCAATAAAGACCAATGTTGAAGGGTAGTTGCACACGTGAAATGTTGACAGTGTTCTGCATTCCCTGCAACAAATGAATGGTCAGAAGAGTAAGAAGCATTAAAAATGAGGTAATGTGTTTTGGAAGTGCAATGCTATTTTAGAAGTAAATACTGACCTCATAGTTTTGGAAATGCTGCAGATAGATTAGTTATGAAGAAAGGGTCTTTCACCTTTGTCTCTCTAGTAAGAATCCAGTATGTATCAACAGAGACTGAAGGCTTATTAATTTTTTAACTATTTCATATGACTTATGTGAAGTGAAGCAACAGACTCAGAATCTAATTTGGATTGAAACGGATCTCTTGAGGTCATCTGGTACAAATCCCACTCAAGACAGAGACAACTTCAAAGTTCCATTAGACTGTTCAGAGCCTTGTCTGATATCTCTAGCAATTGACATTCCACAGTTTCTTTGGTATATCTATTTTTGTATGTAACAAACCTCATTGTAAAAATGTGCTCAGCTTCTACCTGACATGCAGTTCCTCTGGGAGAGTCACATGCAAATTTTCATCAGGAAGGTCAATATTTAACAGGCAAAGAGGCTGACTTCTCTTGCTTTTGTATCAGATTAATGATAATGCCAGTGGACCACATGCTGCCTTTTCCCATGTAATTAACTTCTGTTGAGTTTTTCAAAAGCTGATCTTCTTTCCTTGAATATTCAGTTATCGTGGTAGGGGGGATGGGGCAAGGGGGGATGAGAACAGAGAGGGAGAAGACTTTTTTTTGCTTTTCTTCCCTTGCTGATTAGCTAATAAAGAAAAAATAATGTCTAGGAAAAGAAAGTTCTAACATACGAACAAAATACCTCTTACTCTAGAAGATCATCTATCCCACCAAATATATTCATCTCTGTTTTGAAACCTTTAAGGAGAAGTATCCTCAGGGAAATGTTTTCTTTAATTTCATTTAAGAATCACACATTTTATCATTTGAGTATCCGTTGGTCATATTAAAATTCAGACAAATATCTGCAAATTTTAAATGTCTGCCTGAACACTAAGATCATTTGTCAATGTTCTCACTGAATTGTTAGTCAGACAGTTGTGCACATTATTTGAGACAGCAAATGAACTGTTTAGGTTGCTATAGTTACAGCTATGTAGAAGATAAATTTCTGCAGCTACTATCTTTCTTGAGGGGCTGGGGCGGAGAAAGATAATTGAAAAACTAAAAGTTAATCCGACATATTAGGGTAGGGTCAGAACTGCAACAAAGCTTTATGTGCGCACTTCATTATATATGCAGAAGGAACAATGTATCCATAAAAGTAAATAAATATTGATGGATTCTTCCATTACATTCCCTTTCTCTAAATTTATGCTGCAATTTGTACCAGTCAGGTAGCAGTGATTGGGATTGTTCAACCAGCAGGAATTGTTAATTTGGACAGTTATCTGATTTAGAACAGCATGATGAGGTGATAATTTCCTCCAAAATAACCACTAACATTTTGGGTTCATGGAAAAGCCGAATCACAGAATCATTTAGGTTGGAAGGGATCTTAAGATCATCTATTCTATCCTCCGTGTTCAAGCAAGGTCACCTACAGCATTTTGTCCGGCACTGTGTCCAGTCAGATTTTCTGTGTAACAATGATGGAGATGACCTCTCAGAAGAAAAGGTTTCCTTGTGTTTACACTGAATTTACCAATTTTCAATTTGTGCCCATTGCTTTTTGTTCTCTGTGCCCCACTGAAAAGAGTTTAGTTCTGTTTTCTTCATTCTCTCCTGCCAGATATTTATAATAAGATGCTCCTTGAGACTTCTCCACAAGCTAAAGACTTGCAGCAGTCTTCACATATGATAAATGCTCCAGTTATTTCATCAACTTTGTGACCCTGAAGTGGATATGCTCTGTGAAGTCTGTGTCTTGCTTGAACTTCAGAGCCAACACTAGACATTGTCTCATCAGTACTGATCAGAGAGGAGGGATCACCTCTGTTGAAAGGGCTGGCAGTGCCTTTTCTAACATACCTTAGTACACTATTCTCCCTTTCTGTTGTAAGGGAGCACCACTGGTTCATGATCAACAAAGTGTCTAGCAGGACCCAGGGTCCTGCTCTGCAAAAGTCCTTTTCAGCCGGGTGGTCTCTTAGCTGAATGAGGAACTGGGGTTATTTATTTGCAAGGCAGGATTTTGCTCTTCCATTTGTTATACGTGACTTTCTTCTGTGCCAAAATCTCCAGCCTGTCATGAATGCTTTGAATGGCAGCACAATCATGTTATGTATGAGCAGCTTTTCCCAGTTTTACACCATTTTAAAACTCACTGAAGGGTACACTCTCTTCCTCATACCGGTTACCAATGAAGATGTTAAACAATAATGGAAAGTGTTGCTTGACTAACATGATTTCTTTTTACGACCAGGTGGTCCTCCTACTGGATGAGGGAAAAGCTGAGGGGAATATTTCTACCTGCACAGCACTCCTGGAGAAGCTGGAGCTGCTGAAGCAACTTCACCTGATCCTAGTAAGCTATTAGGTTCTGTAAGCATTATTTAGTTTTTGTAAATGCATGCTGGCTAATTCCAATCTCCTGCTTTTCTTTCATGGGTTTTCCAGATGCAATTGAAATAAAACACATTGAGATGTATTTTCTAGGTACTCCCTTGGCCTTCTTGAATATAGGAATGTTCTTTGCTTTCTTCCAGTCTTCTGCAACCTCTCCCAGTTGCTATGACTGTTCAAAGATAATCAACTGTGACATCACAATGATATCAGCCAGCTTCCTCCACACTTGTGATGCCAGGTGTCAGAAGCTATGTGTGGGAGTTCAACTGGTTTGGATAGATGGTGAGCTAACCTTTATTAAGAACAAACACATCAACTTAAGGTATAGGGAAGCAGGATATTAAGAAAGGAAACACCTAGTTGGGTTATGGCATGGAGAACAGGATTATGGCGCAACAGATGCAGTTGCCCCATATGAGATTATGTTCTGAGTTCTCATTTATGATTGTTCAACAGTGTTTTACATATAAGGCATTGTTCCTAGTTCTCATTGATGATTGCTTCCTTGCCCTCAGATCAGCCTGTATATACTGTTGTTTTTCCCACATTTTGGGGTCTTTGGAGGACACCCTGTACTATGCACAGCTTCTTTCCTTTGTTGTTTTGCTTGTCATTAAAGTTCTTTACTTTTCTGGGCTGCTCCCTCGTACCTGTCTCTATTTATTTGTTTTGCCACAGCCCCTGGCTGGTCTGGTCCTGAGGTTGCAATGCTGACGCGACAGCCGTGGACTTCTGTATGCCATTTAAGTGCTCCCTAGCCTGGTGCTATTGCACCAAGAGCAAGTCTTCCTTGTTCCCCTCCTTCCTTCTGCTGTCTGACTTGTGCATTTCCCGATGGCCAGTTTTACTGATAAAGGCTCAGGCAAAAAGGTGCTAAACCCATTTGCACCTTCTCCCTGCCCCTCACACATGGTGGGCTGAGAGCAGGCTCCTTCTTTTCATCCTTTTTTTTTCCCCTCTTTATCATGTTCTTTCTTAGGTCCTAGTAGACTTTCCTTAAGTGATAAAAACTTAAAAAGCCTAGTATACTCAAGTTGTTCAAAGAAACAGACTTGGCATATGTGAGGCATATTCAATTTGATATTAATACCTCATCTAAACTGCCAAATTTAGGCCATGCTTCATTTTTGTCTTATTTATAAGATGACCACATTAGTTCTGAGAGTCTGATCAATTTGGGTTTTGAAAACAATGAATTTTTGCCTGTTAATCTTTGCCAATTTTTCAACATTAAGCCTAAAGGGGAATCTCTAGGTATTTGAATTGTATCTTCACACCCCATTGTCCACTAAACAGGAAAAAAAGCATAACAATAAAATGAAGCAACCTAAAGACAAACAGTAATAAGCAGGGAAAGAGAGAGAACAAGAACAAGGACTGTTGCGTTATGAGTGGGTATTGGGTCTTCAAAGAGACAAGAGCAGTTGTTGGTTGTTGTAAAGTTGTTTATTGAATGAATACATCAGCCTTGAAGGTGAAGAGTTGAGAGTATTAAAGTCTGTGCTAAAAGCTTTCTGGCATAGAGTCCTGATGTTCCAAGCAGAAGTAGCAGAAGCAGCAGAAGCAGTAGCTGCTAGCAGAACCTACTACCACCCCCCTTGCACCCTAGTACTGGGGGTTTTATTCATAAATCATCCAATCAGCTAAAAACACAATTCTAAAGTGTGTCTGGCTCGCAGCGGCCACAGGATGGAGGTTTTCCAGCTCGCTGTCCCGCTTGTGGCCAGAGGGCAAACACACAAGCGGCCGCCCCCAAGTCTTTGCCGAGACGGTTGCAGGTGGTGGTGAGTGCTGCGGTGTGGGCAGCACAGCAGAGGCACAGAGCACAGGAAAACCGAGGCAGAGGAATAAGGGAAGGACACTTGTCTGAGTCTCCAAGGATTTAGTTCCCTAAGGGGGGCAGAGCAAGTGACGAATCTGAACCTGAAGGGGCTACTTTTAAAGGGTAGAGGGAACACGGGGAGGACACAACCTTTGACCAATAAGAAGGCATTATGGGCAGGGTGCAGGGTAAGGGCTCCCCAGTAGAAGCCAACATGGGGAGGGAGCAAACCTTACAATCCAGTTCTGCTTTGAGGATGGGATGAAAGACAGGGAACACTCCAGAAGCAAAGGAGTGTGCTATCTTTGACAGACAGGGGTAAGACAAGAGAACAAGGGAGGTATACAGGTGGACTGACATGTGGATTGACATACATTTTAGGGGGGGAAACTGTGGTAAACAACTCAGGACTGAACCATTAGGGAAGCCAAATGGGGTACATAGAATGAACCATTACAAATCTATACAAGGAATATCAAAACATACTACAGAATAACAAACTGTAAAATAACAGACTACCACACCTAAAGCATTCTTCCTACACCTATCCAAGCTTAATTCTAATGTGCAAAAGTAGCGTTGGTTCTTACACAAAATCTATGCATACAGTTCTTTCTGTTCATGCAAATACTTCTATGTGTTCTACCTAGCAATGCAAGCAATGTTCTGTTTTTGTTATGTCTGCATGTAAGTCAATTTTGTGAAAGGTAACACTGCTGAACTTTAAACTAGGCTTTAGGGATTTTTACTAGCTAACACAGTCTCTTAAGGCACTTGAGATATATTTCTACGTACTTAAAACTAAAACTTACACTTCTACTTCATGTCTGTGTGGCATAATATATTTCAGTTTCTCTAAAGGTTCCAAGTCAATCCTTGCATTCTTTTCTGTCTCTGAGGGACTCAGAGAAGCTTCAATTTCATGCATTCCATCAAAGGACCACACAGGACTTGAACTCATGAACCTCTGGACTAGCAGTGTGGGGCCTAAGTCACTGTGCCACCACTGGCCTCAGACCAAAATTTGCCACTGTAGTACTAAAACTCGACTCTTTCACGGGGCATTACCCCCTATTTTATGAACAAATGGGGGTAATGACAAACAAATGAGAACCCCCTCCTTGGATCTTCTCAGATCCTTCCACACACCAAACAAAATGAAGAGCTCTCTTAACACTAAACCTAAGTGCTAACAACAAACCACTGTTTTTAACTCGCTTACTTATGTGCCTTTGTGTAGGATGTGGAGGATTCTTGGCTCTGACACCACCTGGACTGTGGCCACTGCCCCCTGCAAAGTGCTGACAGTGGTCAGGGAGCAGCTGGGTCTTTCTCAGTCCAGAGGATTTTCCAGAAGTCTTTTGTCCCATCTGGGTTGCCAGAAACTGATGCCTCTAAAAACAGAGGCCAGACAAAATTAAGGGAATAAAAAATGGTTATATTTATTGAAGGGCCTTCAGGTACACCTTGGCCAGACAGAGCCTCCCAGGGGCTATGCCCAAAATGGATGATGGATCATGAGTTTTCACACTTTTATATGTTTGATCCATTTGGATATTGGGGATTAATCTTCCAATTACAGCTTCTGGTAATTAAGTAATTTTACTCCAAATTTTCTCCACCCAACTCACTTTCATTTACACTTCTCTGGGCCTGAGACAGTAAGGTGTCCTTGATTCCCAGGCCTACAGAGGAACTGTTTTCTCTGACCAAAATGGGAAGACAGTAGCTAGCACTATATATGGAGTTTAGAGTTATACACTAAAAAATTACAGTATTACAAATATATGAAAAATATAAAAGCTAATATCCTAAGGCATCAAATAACTTGACCTCTTCTTTATTTTTCATCAATGCTCCTGCTGCTTTCAGCAGCAATCCGACATTTTTCTGAGTTTTCCTTTTTCTGTTCATAGACATATAGAAGAAGCCTTTCATGTTGTCCTTCACAACCCTTGCCAGATTCAATGCCAGCTGGCTACAAAGGTCAAAGCAGCCTTTCTAACTCTATTGCTGCAATATCAGATAGCAACTCCTCTTGGGTCATGTATCTTTGATTTCATACCTTGTGAAGTTCCTTTTTATGTTTGAGTTCAGTTAGGAGCTTTTTGCTCATGTAGGCATGCTTTGTCACAGAATCACAGAATCATCAAGGTTGGAAAAGATCATGGAGGTCATAAAGTTCAACCTATGACTGAACACCACTTTATCAACTAAACCATGGCACTAAGTGCCATATCCAGTCTGTTTGTTAATATCTCCAGGGACAGCGACTCCACCACCACCCTGTGTGGCCCATTCCAGCGCACAACTACTTTTTCCATAAATAATCTTTTTCTAATGTTTAGTCTAAGCTTGTCCTGGCACAGCTCAAGGCTGTGTTCTCTAGTCCTGTTGTTGGTTTTCTGGGAGAAGAGACTGACCCCCACTTGGCTGCAGCCTCCTTTCAGGAAGAAAGTGATGAAGTCTTCCCTAACCCTCATTTCCAGGGTAAACAATCCCAGCTCCCTCAGCCTTTCTTAATAGGGCTTAGGTTCTAGACCCCTCATCAGCCTTGTTGCCCTCCTCTGAACATGTTTGAGCATGTCAGCATCCTTTCTAAATTGAGGGACCCAGAACTGGACACAGCACACAAGGTGTGACCTCACCAGTGCCAAATACAGGGGGACAATCACTACCCTGCTCCTGCTGGCTACACTATTGCTGGTACAGGCCAGGATGCCATTTGTCTTCTTGACGACCTGGGCACACCCTGGCTCATGTTCAACTGCTGTCCGTCACTTCCCTCAGATCCTTTTCTGCTTGATTGCTGTGCAGCCACTCTGTCCCCAGCATAGAGCACTGCCTGGGGTTGTGGTGGGCAAAGTGCAGGACCTGGAACTTAGACTTATTAAACTTTGTATTACTGGACTCAGCCCAACAATCCAGGCTGTCCGAGTCCTTCTGCGGAGCCCACCTACCTTCCAACAGATCCACTCTAGGTTCCAGCTTGGTGTCATTTGCAAATTTGCTGCTGGTGAACTCAATCCCCTCATCCAGGTCATCAATGAAGTTGTTAAACAGGACTGGGCCCAACACAAATCCCTTGGGGACACCACTGGTGACCAGCCACCTACTGGACGTGGCACTGTTCACCACCACTCTCCGGGCCCAGCCATCCAGCCAGTTCTGAACCCAGCAAAGAGTGCTCCTGTCCAAGCTGTGGGCTGCCAGCTTTTCAGGAGCATGCTGTGGGAGACAGTGTCGAAGGCCTCGCTGAAGCCCAAATAGACAACATCCACAGCCTTTCCTGCATCCACCAGGCAGGTCACCTGGTCATAAAAGGAGATCAGGACCTGCCCCTCCTAAATCCATGCTGGCTGGGTCTGAGCCCTTGGCCATCCTGTAGGTGCTGTGTGGTGGCACTCAAGATGATCTGTTTCATAACCTTGCCAAGCACTGAACTGAGGTTGACTGCCCTGTAGTTTCCCAGATCCTTCTTCTGGCCCTCTGTGTGGATCAGTGTCATGCTGGACAACTCTCAGTCATCTGGGACATCCCCCATGAGCCAGGACTGATGCCAGATGATGGAGAGTGACTTGGTGAGCTCTTTGGCCACCTTCTTCATCACCCTAGGATGGATTCCATAGACTTGTGACATCTGTGTGGCTCAACAGGTCTCTAACTACTTCCTCCTGGATTCCAAGGGATTTATTCTGCTCCCTGACCCCATCTACCAGCTCAGGAGGCCCATTGTCATAAGGACAACCTTACTGTTGAAAATTGAGGCAAAGATGTTAAGAACCTCTGCCTTTTCCTCATCTTTAGTCACTAAACTCTGTTTTGTGTCCTACAAAGAATAAAGGTTGTCTTTTCCCTCCTTTTGCCATTAATGTATTAATAAAAACATTTTTTTTATTATCCTTCGCAGAAGTGGCCAGATTAAGGTCTAATTGGGCTTTTCCCCTCTAACTTTTTTCCTACATGACCTAGTAACATTCTTAAACATTTCCTGACTTACCTGCCCCTCTTTCCAAAGGTGATATACCCTCTTTGTTTCTTTCAGTTTCTTCAAAACCTCCTTGCCCGTTCAGGCTGGTCATCCTTCCCATTGGCTCATCTTTTGGCACATAGAAATTCTCTGCTCCTGCACCTTCAAGATTTTTTTCTTGACATATGTCCATCCTTCTTTAATCTCTTTGTTTTTAAGAACTATTTCCCAAGGTACTCTCCAAATCAGTCTCTTGAATAGGCTGAAGTCCACCCTCTGGAAGTCCAGAGTGGAAGTTTTGTTGATGTTCCTCCTTGTTTCACTGAATATTGGGAATGCTATTATTCCATGGTCGCTGTACCCCAGACAGCCTCTGACCACCACATGTCCACCAGACCTTCTCTGTTTGTAAACAGCAAGTCTAGCAGAACCCTAGCCCTGTTGGGCTTTCTCACCAGCTCTGTGAAGAAGCTGTCCTCCATTCAGTCTAAGAACCTCCTAGATTGCCTCTTCTCTGCTGTGCTGAGTTCCCAGCTGATATCTGGCAGGTTAAAGTCTCCCACAACAACAAGGGCTGGCGATCTTGAAACATCTTCCAGCTGTTCACAGAATAATTCATCCACTTCTTCATCCTTGTTGGATGATCTGTAACAGACTCCCACCAGGATGCTGGCCTTGTTGTCCTTCCTACCAATCCTCACCCATAGGCACTCAACCTTAAGTCGAGTCCTTCCAATCCTCACCCATAGGCACTCAACCTTAAGTCGAGTCTTAAGTTCCATGGTGTTGAGAGCCTCTGTAATATACACAGCCACCCCCCTTACTCTCCTACCTCACCTGTCCCTTCTGAAGATGTAGCCACCCATTTCAGCACTCCAGTCATGTGAGTCATCCCAACATGTTTCTGTAATGGTGGCCATGTCATAGCTTCCCTGCCATACCTTGGCTTCCAGCTGTTTATCCACGCTGCATGCATTAGTGTACATGCACTTCAGCTGGGCTGCTGATTTCACCCCTGACTCTGGCTCTCAATCAGCCTTGCCTCCTCATGGGCTAGAATCCTTTTGTCCTTGTTAGATAGATGGAGTCTATCTAACTCTGGCAGGCCAGGTGCCATAAAAGTTGCCCCATGATCAAAGAACCCAAAATTCCACTGATGGCACCAGCTCTTAAGCCATTTATTAATCATGTAGGTCCTCCTGTTCCTTTCATCATTCACACCTGCTACTGAAGGGACTGAACACAGCACCACCTGTGCTCCTGCCCCATTAACCTTGACCCAGAGCCTTGAAATCCTTTTTAATTGCAATGGTGTCCTTCTTGTCAACCTCATCATAGCCAGCCTGGACAATCAGCAGTGAAGCAATAATCAGAAGTGAAGTAATATTCAGAGGGCTGGATAAGCTCAGGGAGACTTTTGCTGATTTCCTGTACTTGGGCCCCAGGCAGGCAGCAGATTTCCCTGTGGGATGGGGCCAGTTGATATAGAGGGCCCTCTCTTCCCCTCAGAAGGGAGTCACCTACTTTGACTACCCTTTTCTTTTTAATACAAAACGTTGTGATCCATCTGACAGATGAAGTATAACAGGGTGACTCGCCAGGCGGATTATTTTCTTTGGTATCTTCTGCCTGAACCTCTGGATCCAGGGCCTTGTACCTATTTTAAAGCAGCACCTGAGAAGGTGATGGGGAGGGGTAATTTTTTTTATCTCCCTGGGTAGGGATATGTTTCCATTCCCCCATATCTACTAGGTCTTCAACTACATGATGATTAGAGACATAAGGCTTATTTGAATCCTGGTGGGCTTTTCTCAGGGATGGAAGGGTGTAACTCCACCAGACTATTTCCGTTTCACTTTCTCTAATACTCCCTACTCTTTCTTCTTGTTGCTTAAGCTCTGCCACCAGACAGAGCAGATTGTTCACCTGCTTGCACCCTGTGTAGGTGTCTTTTCCTCTGGTACTACCACCAGGCTCAGAAATGTTCTGTTTGTGTTAATAGACTTTTACTAGCAATGGCTTTTGATTGTTCAAAAACCATTGCTAGGAAAAAAAAAAGTAAAAAATGACACAACATAATCCACCACCAGGAATGCAGCTGCAACCCTGCCTGCTTGCCATGCCGGCTGCCATACAAGCTGCCGTGCCATGCCCTCATATCCATGCCACACCCCTGTTCACCATGCTCCAGGCCACTCAGACTCCCCATGGCCTTTTCTAAATTGTCTGTAAAGGCCTGAAGATGGCCCTTCCCTTTGCCTGAATGGCTGACAAGAGGGCCTCATTTTCTTTATTCTGCAGTTGCTGGGAGCTTGAGGGGGTTGTCCTTGAATATCAACAAGGTCTTCCAGACCTGCCTTCTTTCCAGGGCTGCATCCCAATAATTTTTCCAGGCAGAAAATGTGGAAGTTTGGTTTGTGGTCCTACTTTTGCTTTGTTATCTTCTTTTATGTCCTGAGCTCTGCTATATCATCCTAGCTGTAGGCACATGCTGACTTCCACATCTCTGACCAGTTCTCCCTTGTTCAGGTCTAGCCATACATGTCTACTCCTAGGCAACTCTGTAATGTGGTTTCAAGTCAGTGTGTAGTACGAAATATCAACTACAGAAAGCAGAATCCCAGATCTATCCTTTCACTAAGTGTCCTAATTACTAAGTCTCTGGAAGCTGCCAGATTGGTGCGCTCTTGATCCTTTTGCTGATTGGCCCTCTTTCTGGTCACTGGTTGGTCTATAAGTTGGTGCATTCCTGGCCAATCATTCTGGAACTACGAGGCACTATTGGTTGGTTAGTCCCTTCAATCACAAGCTGAGCTGGTGACATCACTCTTCGATGCACCCCATCCTCTCTCCCTGGATTGACAGCTATACACACACTTGACTAACAATACATTTAACTTTGTAATTTACAACAATTCATTACATTAACAATTCATTACATTAATTAGTAATTCCTCACAACTCATTTGAAACAATTAGCTATTGTTAACCCCACCTGCTAAAACAAATTTATTTATAATACTTTATATCATAGCACAGGTGAGGAAGAAGCTTTCTGTTCACCAAGTCAGTCAAGAGCAGACTGAAGGAATGCTGGCATCTGAATTCAGGTTCTTGGTCCTCCAAGAATAACCTATGGCAATCTAAACACCTTCAGGAATAAACAGTTACATAGGGAGGAGTTTAGAGATCATTGCCACAAAATTCAGATAGTATTGGTCTTTCTCTTATTTGGTATATTTCAGTTTAGTACCTAGAAATACAAACTTACCAAAGACATGAATGAAGTTTGAATTCAGTTTTCTGCTGGGAGGTCTTTTCTGCTGTCATCAGAGGTGCCACTTAGGTCAGAGAAATAAGGTCATTATATATAACAAGTCACTGAAACCACTATGAATATATTATTTGACACATTTATTCCTATTGTGAATTTTTTATGCAGCAGTCCCGAAATCTTACAATGCCAATGTTATTTGAAGCCATCCACTTGTAGATTACTATGTAAGCTAATTTCATGGGAATATTTGCATGCTATTCACCACTGGTCTTGGTGATTGCTAAGATGTATCTGCCAGCTCATGATTACCTTTCTTAGAAAAAAACACCCCAAACATTTCCCCCCCCACCCCCCCCAAAAAAAAAAAAAGATGAAGAGTTTCCAAAGTTACTCTGATCTACTAAACACAGTAAGAGGTTTTGACACTGTGAGAGAAATTTTTGGAGTTGAGTAATAACTGCAATTGCTAATGTTCATTAAACATGTTGAATGAATAAGAAAAGATATTGCTGAAAGGTCTACAGTTGTCAAAACATTCCTAAATTCTGAATAATCACCAGAAAAAAATATGTGTCTTTACATCACCACTATTTTCTCCATATTAATTTGCTTTAGGAATTGTATTAGTGGTGAACTGTACTGATGAAGTGCTTAATACTAGGTTTTGATTGAATCAGGTTTAGTAAGAGATTTAATGAGCAAGATGGTTTTTAGAAAAAAAATCTCTTAAGAACTAAATTCATATTAATAAAAACTTCTTCTAGCAGGCAGGATTATGATTACCCAAATCTAAATTAATACCTGGAGTCCCTTTTCATACCAGTACCAATGTTTTTAATTTATTTCTTAGGAAGGATTATGTCAGATATCAAATCAAATTATATTAGACAAATTTTTTCTGCACATAGATATAAGATGATAATAAATTCATCTTCAACAAAAAAATCTTCTGGGACAAATGAGACCTCAAGAATGGTGTGGGCTTTACATAGCAGGGATTGGCAGCTGGATTTATCCCACTGCCCCAGCAAGGAGCAAGGCAGGCACGAGCACTGGGGCTTGCAATGATGTTGCAGAGTTATTTAAGTGCTGTACATTTCCAGGGGCTATTTCAGGGGATGTAGATCTGGAACCAACACAGGGACCTGGGTGCACGGCATGAGAGACTTGAGACTGGAAAAGTAGATTCAGGTTTACCATGAAGAGCCCTGGAGGCCAGGTGGGCTGAGGATATGATGGTCATCATGTACAAGAAAATACTCTGCTGAAGGGTCTGCATGCTTTCTCTTCAGAGACTCCTCTTAAAGGCTATTTTAATCAGTCATAAAGCAGTTCCTCTCCAGATAGTAAATACAAAGTTCCAGAGCTGGGAAAAAAAAACCAGTGTATTTTTACTTCAGCAGATTTTTCTTGTTTTGGTTTTATTTTCAGGTGTGAAAATAAAGCCAATATGCTGACATTTTTATGACAGTGTTTTCCTATAATAAGTAAAAAGTCACATTAATACAATAATTTCATTTTCCAGTTCACTGGCCCATAAAGTGGCTTATTGCAATTGGGCATTTAATACAAATACAGAAAAGTATTTACTTTGATATATTTTAATTCTATGAAGAGTTGTGGTGACACTTTAACAGTAAGAAGTAGCAAATGGGCTGTTTAGACCATTCATTTCCCTTCCACATCAGCATTAAAATCCAGCTGAGGGGAAAACACAACATATTTAAAACAGTTTTTGTCCAGGATCTGAAACAAAATAATGTACAGAAATTTGGAAAAACCTTGCTCCTTGGGAAGCCTAGGACATATTATTGTTTCTGGATATAGATGCTGAGTGGCCACACAGGGCTGGCAGGGGCCCTTCTGCAGTTCAGCTTTGGGAGCTGCTCTGCTCTTCCTACACTGAGCTACATCTGCCCCAGGATCAGTGGAACAGTCTCTAATGCGACCTTTGCACTCCTCCCGCTGTCCCCAGACATTCCAACCCCTCCTGACCTGTCCCCCTCCCTCCCCCTAGCTATCCTTTTAGCAAAATAGGAGAAATTACAGTAGTTAGAACTAGCAAAAGGACAGGAGAGAATACAATTTTTATAGAACAAGTGGGTCAGAAGTCCTGGACCCTCACATGTTGAGTGATACATGGAAACTCTTGTGAATTACTGCAGATGTGGTCCATTCCTTCTCCCTTGCTCCCCAGGTATTTAACTCTCTTTGAAACCAAATATTTCTCTCAATCTTTGTGAAAGTAACACTTTTCACAACTAAGTATGAAATGCAAGTGTTTCCAAACTCATTGCTGTGCCAGCTTTCAAAACTGTAAAGCCCTAAGACAAGTCATTTGGTAATTTTTGCTTTTCCCTTTCTCAGAGGCTCATACAATTTTCTGGCTATGAGCAGCCATTACACAGACGTATTCCCACCTTACCTGCCTTTGGAAGCTAGTCTTGGTTTTTGAATCTGAGGGAAGAGAAGCTTGAAGGTGGTGAGAGGCTACAGGTTTGAACTGTGTAAGGACCTAAGGAAACAGAACCACACTTCTTTAATGCTGATCAACCACCATAACAAAGTGGTAGGTGTTTTTTGAAAGGGAGCACCCTGCTGTTTGTGAAGGGCTTGTGTTGCTGAGAAAGGGCACAGTACAGAGTAAACATCTTGCAGAATGGTATCCTTTGGGGAAACTTAGGCTGAAGAATATCTTGATCCCTCCTCAGGATGTGACAGATGGGACTAAAACCTCTGCACACCAATAATGCTATTTGTGCTCAGACACATAAATCTCAAGTTATGAATCAACACCTTCAAAAGACAGATGTTCTTGAGAGATGTACTCTGTGCAAAAGCTAGGATGAAACAAAGATCTAGAACTTCTATGCCATATCTGAGGGGTTTCCTATTTTGACTCTGAGGAAAGCATTTTTTGTTATCTCATTTTAACTATTTTTTCTTAAGAGCTTGTGCTTCTGATGTTATGAAGCAATACATCTGGCTTTACAGAAATTAGCCTATCCTGTTTCATATAATTTATTCAACCTTTGTCATATAAGCCAGGCCACAGGAATGGTAATTTTTTACCTTATATTTTAAGAATTTATTTAACCTGCTAGTAGTTTAGATTCATTCGTTTACTTTGGATTCATATTTGTTTTGCAATAGGTAAGCTGACAGTCCAAAAAGGAATCGGATCACATGATTGAAGCATGAATGATCATTTTTCCTGGGGTAATAAACTTCTCTTGGTGAAAGAAATTGCAGATTATTATTAGTTCATATGGCAGAAAATTTCAAATGAGAGAAAATAAAAATACCTTCAAGAAGACTGTAACTATACTTGGTTCTGCAGTGCAAAAATCTGAAATCTGACTTTTCAGAAGATGTTTCAGCACAATAAGTAATGTGGGTATTTTCCAACCAGATAAAGTTAAAGTAACTTTTTTTCCAAGGATAGAAAACTTTTACATGGCTCCAATACTCAACTCAGCCTGGCAGAACTGCAGTAACATATAAAACTTCTATGGCATTTTGTAGGAAGGAAGAAGAGCAAGACATATTCACAAAATCATGTCAAATAGCTTCTTTATTTGCCTACTTGCTTTTTATCCTTATCTTTCAAAATCGTATCAGGTATGACCAACAGAGAAAGAAACTCACCACACATGTAGTACCTCAGTCATACTTTTTCAGTTAGGAGATGTCCTTGCCTTCTCTTCCTAGTATCACACCTGGTCCTTCGCCTTGCACAGTCAACCCTTGTTACTACTGTTGGCAACAGGATCTTTTGATAAGGAGGATGCCCTGCCCCCACCAAATAGAAATGAAATAGAGTACAAAAATAGTCTACAGAACCATTCAGGTTGTAAAAGGATGATCCTTTTCTTAAATCAGACATACTTATTTCTTTTCCATTAACTTCCCCACAACAATAAGTAAGCAAAATGCTGTGATATTTCCCTTTGGTCACAAAAACAAACAAACAAGCAAATAAGAAAAAAAAAACAAGGAAAAGAAGCTATTTTCCTGTGCCTTGTCAAGTTGGTTCTCAATTATTCTGTTTCTTTTTTTGTGGGTAAGTTTCTATTTTAGATTTCTATCTTTTTCATCTGATAGTGACACAATTAGCTGGCTGTTCTTCAATTGAAAAGACTAGAGTTTTCTATGTTTTGTTATTTGTATCTGATTGTAATTAGCAAATTTCTCCTGTTTTATAACAACTTTTATCTCTCTAAATCTATCTAAGCCATGAAAGAATAGAATTTAATCCTCAAAATAAAGTATACAATGACTCCTGAAAAAATCCAACTAATAAACTAAAAAAAGAAGAAAAAAGGGGGAAAATGTAGTGCAAAAATCTGCAAGCATATTAAAAATATTTATAGTGCTCTTTGTTTTTATTAATGCTTATTGATGCCTTTGTGGGATGGGATGCCTATATTTCTTTGTTTTCAGCCTGGCATCTGTTCTATTCTCACTAAGCAGGTAACTATCACCTCCAGTGAATTAAAAAGTAAAAGCACTCTTGCCTGTCATTTCTCACAGAAAGAGATACACTCGACCTGCTTCCACCTGTGTCTCCTATCAATCACAGCACTTACAACACAACTGGTTTTTCATCTTGGTGAAATATTCTAGTTGTGCCACACACAGAGAGATATTGATATTCGCATTGGTCATCAGGTAGAGTTTGTCCCATGATGTCGGTCTTTCAGCTAGACCATATTTTCCAGAAGTATGAAAAAACCCAAACCAAACAAATGACGCAGTCCTATCCCACCTGTTTCTGTGGAATATCTCTCCTCTTTAGTTGTTGCTGAATTTTGCATTGTTGTCGTGGTTTGACATGGAAGTGATTTTTTTTTTCAGGAAGTTGGGTCAAACCAATCAGTGGTCAAGTTTAGATATTGGCACCTGAAGTGACCACTGACGATAGGGATACGCCTCTGAGAACACAGGGGGTTAAAAGCAAGAACTCCCAAGAGCTCGCTCTCTTTGGTTCTGGTCAGGGTGCTGTGCAGACCTCCCCTGCCCAGCCATGGGGCTGGGTGGGGGAGGGGGAGCCATGAGGCCTGGTCGAGGTGAGCCGAGGGGTAGAAGGACTGGAACCGAGCAAGCTCCTGTGGACGGAAGGGTGGAAAGAAGCAGAGATGTCTTTGTCATTCCCCTCCACCAAGAGGGAAGAGATAGAGAGTCCGGACAGCACCTGTAACTTTGCCGGCGTGGAGGAGAAGGAGGGGGGGGGAAGGCGCCCAGCCTTGGCCTTGGGAATCGGCTGCTGGGCAGAGATATCAGCCGTCCAGGGAGTCTGAGCTTTTAACCCTTTCCTGAGAAATGAGGGCTTTGTGAAATATTGCTCCTCCTTGATTTGAAGTAGAAGAGAGACAGTCTGGGATCCGAGATGATGGAAGAAGAAATTCTCGAGTTGGAAGGAGATGATGGAGTGGCTTGTGGCTGGACTTTTCTTGTTAGCCATAGACTGAACCAAATTCTCCTGACAGAAGCTGCACTTAGGGTGGTGCGTTGGTGTGCCAGGAGACCTGTTTCAGTGATTACCAGCAGAGGAGTAGAGAGAAGGTGTGGAGAAGCCCTCTATCTTCAAGGAAGAAGAAGAGGAGAAGAAGTCCTCTGTTCTTGGACCCTCAGCCCCAGGGGAAAATGGGGGGGACTGTAGTCCCAAAAATGAGAAACTGAACTGTTGTCTCTTTTGGTCCATGGCAAAGCATCCTTAAAAGAGCCCTATGAGCAGTCTGTCCATGCACGGTGGTGAGAGCACTGTGACATGGAAAGGAGAGTGTCACCATGGCAGATTTTCTCCGGGTGGTTGCCATGTGTGACATGGAAACACAAGGGTGGCAATTGTGTTTCCTGGGGGGGGGGGGGGGGGGTCTGTGGCACAGGAGAGACTCCTGTCTCCCTTGAAAGATTGAGTATTTGAATATCTGAAGGGTGGCAACTTGATCAGGATCCTGGGTGGTGTCTCACTGTTAAGTTTGTTTAGAAATTAGGTGGGAAGAGGAGGGGTGTTTTGGAAAGTCTTCATCCAGGATTTAGTGTTCGTAGTTTTTCTAGTAGTAGTAGTTTAATAAAGTTCTTTCCTTTGTTACTAAGATGGGCCTGCTCTGCTCTGTTCCTGATCACATCTCACAGCAATTATTTAGAAAAGTATATTTTCATGGGAGCGCTGGCATCGCGTCAGTGTCAAACCATGACAATTGGAAAAACACATTTCACCTAATACAATGAGACATCTAGACACATAGCCATCCCTTTTTCAAGCATGTAGCCATATTCTTGGTCATATTTATCCAAAACTTCACATACTTTTTCAGGGTATGTACCTGACATGGTACTAGTAATTATGTGAATCTCCAGCTTAAGCTAAGAACCTAGGTTAAGAAGCCTCAAAGGATCTGCTTTTAAAAAGGTTGGTTCCTTCTGAAATGAGTATTTGAAGTTAACTATTAAAACATGCATGAGACAAAAAGTTCTCTGAAAATCTGAAAAATATCAGTCTGTGTTTACAGACCATATTCCAGAATTTCAAAAGGGAAAAGGAAGATGAGGTGTTCTAGGAACTACTCTTCCATGTTTCAATGCTGCATTTTCATTATCTTGAAGTACAGACATGCAAGACAAGCATGTCTGGCCTAATGTGGTTTTGGAAGAGTGAAAAGTCCCAGTGGAGCAACAGTTGAGTGCAGATACTGTTGCTTGCTTCTCAGATTCCTGGATTATGCTACTTCTAGTTGATACACATATGTGGATCAGAGATCAGAGCTTAGCCATTGTGAAAAGCTATTTTACATCCATATAAAAGACCTTATTTCACAAATGAACAAGCCAAAGGTTTAGCTTATTTGAATATCTGAGATCCAAAACAGATTTAATTGAATAATCATTTCATGCAGCTTTAGCCAACTAAGTTGCTTAAATGAATTGATTCCATGAATAACACTCTACATATATGGATACTTAATGGCTGCACTGACAGAAACCTTCACCAGTGTCCTGCTTAAAGTGGCAACAGAGTGGTGAAAGACTAATTGGAACCATAACATGCAACAGTTTTACAATACAGTATGAGGGTTGTGGAAGTAATACATGAAACTCATGTTTTACAAGCTGTCTGTGTCTATCGAGGCACCAAGCTGCTGCCATGCCCATATTGCTTGCCATACAGATTCACTTTTTTCCTCAGGTGCACTGTAAGTTTCTCAGTGGGATTTAAGAATGATTTCTCATTCCCTTACTGTCAGCATACTTCCGAGCTCCCTTCATCCAGATATTTGCAGTCCCCACCATGGAGCAGTGCAGCAATGTCTCAGCCAAAGAGGTATTTGCAAGGGAATGCATGAAAATGCATTTCTGAAATTTTCTGCTATCAGGACTTTTGGGCATCTTCTTCTGTTTCTTTGGGTTAATTATTTTTCTCAGATGGCTGAGATGAAATGAAATTAAATGAAGACCTTATTCATCCTCTGACTTTGGAGAGCAAAGGAAGGGGATATACTTCATAGTAGTGCTGTTCTCCATACCATGTGATTCTCACCTTTTAGTGCTTGCTACAAAATCTACATGGCATAAGAGACAGTGTACTTTCAAAAGAGTGGTAAAACCCAAATATTTCTCATTAACCTATGTAGTTGGTTGACCTTGGCCAGCTGCCAGACACTGACCTAGCTGCTTTTGTCACTGCTACTCCTCCAGCACGGCAGAGGAAGAAAATAAGATGAAAAAGCTCATGGGGCAAGGTAAATACAAGAAAATTACTTGTCAATTACCACCACAGGAAAAAGAAATTAAACCTGTGGAAATTATTTTAATTTTTTGCTAATTAATATAGTTTTGGATAGTGAGAAACTAAGAAAAATTTTAAAAGCCTCCACACATACTTCGCCTGGCTTTTCTTCCCCAGGCTCAATTTATACTCCCTCGCTTACATCTCCTCTTCCTCTTGTCCAACCCTGGGAGGCCAGGAAGATGGGGAATTGAGTTTTGGGGTCAGTACATAATCTGTCTTCTCTGCAGCTACTTCCTCCTCACACATTTCTCCTGTTCCAGCATGGGTCCTCCACAGGGTGCATTTCCTTCTGGAAATATGTACCTGCTCCAGTGTGGAGTTCCCCATGGGCTACAGGGTATATATTTGCTCCAGAATGGAGCAGTGCTGCAATGGAATCTCTGCTTTGGGACCTGGATAGAAGGGCCTCTTCCTCTTGCTCCTTCTTCACTGACCTTGTTGTTTACAGGGTTGATCATCATACAATTTTTGTTCCTCCCTCCTCACTTTGATGGCTGGTATTTTCCCCTTTCTTAAACACTTTTTCACAGAAGTGCTGCTTCCCCATGCTATGAGGTTGATGGCTTCAGCTGTGTCTTGCATAGATTCAATTTGGAGCTTGCTGGAACAGGTTATTTCCAGCATAGGGCGGTCCCTGTCCTCTTGCCAGAGACAGCGCCCCTACAGTCCCCCACTACCAGCACCTGGACACAGACACCCACATAATCCTGACTGACTTTCTGTCGGTTGCGTGCTGTCCTACTTTCAGCAGATGTAACAGCCGTTTCTTTTTGGGAAAATGTTGGTATACTCCAGGAGACAGTCTGTCTCAAACACAGGAACATGCCTGTGAGCACTCAGAAATGCTAGCTGTAAAAATATATATTTTTGATACAATTGTTTTATTAATCAATAATTGAATGTGAAGGGAAATAGACATATAAACAGAACATGAACCCTGGAAAAATATGGCTAAAGGAGTCTGAGGTTCATACATTTTGTAGCTGTAGAAAGAATCAGCAGAGTGAGCAAAAACTTTTGTTGTCTGATAGAGGTTCAGAATTGCAAACAACTGCTGTGTATCTTTCTTTTTGTTTGTTTGTTTCTCTCATTCAGTTTTGTGCATTTACTGTAATATAAAACCCCAGATTTAAATATAGGTGTCTGTATTTTCAGTTTCTCTTTTAACCTAATTTCTTTTTAGTTCCTTGAAAATAACACTGCTTCTTTGTAAATTCATGCTGACTATTCACATCCACTTTCTTATCCTTCATGTGTCAAGAAAAGATTCTCAGGACTACTTGCCCCTTCATTTTCTCAGGAGCTAGTGTGAAGTTGGCCAGTCTATTGGTCTCTTTTACATCTTGATGGCATGATTTACTCTGCTAGGTTCCCACAGTATGAGGAAGAAAAAAGCCTGTCCTATTGTACACTCCACTGGTGAAAAAAAAAAAATTGGTTCATCTAACTGGCTGTAGGAATGGACCCATTTCTACAGATCAGTACAGTTTGGAGCAAGGACACTCAGAAAGAAATTAATCATGATAATCCTTCTTTTTCCATGAAGAAACATTAGAAATTAGGCTGGAGAGGTTTTCTCTAGCTACCTGTTTCATACCACACCTTCCCTGTTGCAGCCTTTTTTGTCCAAGCTGGAGGTTACCACTCAGCAGTTGGAACTTGACAGATCTCAGTTCTGTGGGACATAAGTCTATGCATGACCAATGCATAAACTGCTTTGGTCAAGGTAAGGACTTTCTAATTTATTTAATGCAACAAGTCTCTTATCTCCCTAGAAACCCTATATGTTCTTCCATTCTTTCCCCTGAAATCACAAGAGATAGACACTTATATTTCTCATTTGAAAAAAAAAGAAATTAAGACAAAGATAGAAAAGAAGCATAACCAATGTATACATTTGGTGCACAAAATTAAGGCCATACTAGCAGTGCTACACCCTACAAAATCTAGAAAACACGAGATCCCTGTTACTCTAGGATGTGGTTTGTCAGAAGCATTCAACAGTGAAAGAAAACTGTGCAGATGTTTTAATTAGGTGGCATAAGACTTCAGTTTGCATTAGTCTTTATTTTGGCCACTGGGCATATCTTTAAATCAGGTAAGTACAAAAACCTATGGGTCTTCATCTATGGCAAAAAATACACCTCCAAGGAAATTGCTGTCAATTTTCCCTCTCATCTGCACAGGCACAAAGCCAGACAATGTCCAAAGAGCCATTGAACAAACTTCCTCTAAACCACCAATTTTTATGGATATCAAATAGCTAATGAGAACATGAACAGAAACATGAACGAGAGTGGAAGGGCTGAAGTATACCCCATTTCCTCATGCTCATGAGACATTAAACATGTTTTTTCAATCATAAGACTCTCTCCCATTAGAAAAATATTGGAGGAACTCTAAAAAGTAAAATAGAAAGTTCTGGGCAGATGAAAAATTGAAAATTAGGAAAATTATTTCAGTTGTTTTCTTAAAAATACTGACTCATCTGTGCTAGAAATGTATATAGAAGTGCTAATACTGGACTAATTTTCAGAGGTAAGAGTAAGGATAGTATATAATCTGCTTAGTGTTATCTGGTTCCACTAACCTCACTTCACAATTGAATCATTATGGAAAACATAAATGCCTTCTGAGAAGGAAAATGTGGTCAAGGGTTTTACAAGACAAGAAATTTTCCTTTGTAAACAAAATGACTCTCAGAACCAAGGAGAAAGGATGAAATAAATGTTCTAGTTAAAAATGATGCCACTAAAATGTCCTGCTTAAACAGATCAAGCACCAAAAAAGAAAAACATGAATGACACAAATTTTCTGAAAAGCTAAAATAAACAGAATATCTTTGAGTACAAATTTTGAGAACAGTACTGTGTTCATGCATGTACAATAAATACATATTTGTAGAGTTATACATGCATGTATATATGACTGAAGATAGTCAACACTAATTTCTTGAGAAACAGAAATGTGTGTTAAGTAAAAAATTCTTCTGTTTGCCTTCTTAAGTTTTGAAATTCAAAAACTGAAAATGACATTGAGTGACATAAGAAACTTGACCTTAGAGAACTTACTGTTCATCTCTAAAATGCAGATTTTATGTCTCATATATAAATGGTTACAGTTGGAAGAGACCCATGGGTGTCACCAGGTCCAACCCCACTGCTCCAATAGGAGCATAATCTCCAATAGGATTACCATTTACAAGTTGCCCAGAGAGGGGGTAGAATTGCTATCCTTGGAGATACTCAACTGGATACAGTCCTGTACCAGGGCTCAGTCAATCTTACCATGAAAAAGTATTTATCTGACATTCAGACAGAATTACTTGTTTAATTTTTCCCCTTTGCCACTGGTCCTGTCCCTGGACACCACTGAGAAGAGCCTGACTCCATCACCTTTGCCACCGTCCCATTAGGTATGTATATACAGTAGTCAGATCCTTCTGAATTTTATTTTCTCCAGGCTGAACAGTCCCAGCTCTCTTAGCTTTTCCTCATAGGAGAGATGGTCCTGTGCATCATCATCTGTGTGGCCCCTTGTTGGGCTCTCAGTGTGTCCATGTGTCACCTGTACAGGGGAGCCCAGAAGGGGTACAGAGTACTCCAGAGGGTAAGGATCCCCTCCCTTGACTTGATAGCAAGCCTTTGCCTAATGCTTCTCTGGATACTATTAGCATTTCTTGTGACAAGGGTCCATTTCTGGCTCCTATTCGAGCTCGTATCCACCAGGAATCCCATGGCCTTTTATGTAAATCTACTTTCCAAATGAATTACTGAGATAATTTCTTCTCAAGTGCAAGTCTTAGCAGTTCCCCTTGTTGAACTTCATGTGAGTTTTGTTAACCCATTTCTCTACTATGCTGAGGTTCTGATGATCATCACAATTGTCTGGTCACTACTCCCAACTGGTGTCATCAGCAAGATTGCTGGAGGTATATCCTGCCTCATGATCCAGGTCATTAACAAAGATATTGAACAGGGTTGGACGCAGTACTGACTGAAGTATATCATTAGCTACAAGCCTCCAACTATATTTCAGTAGTCCTAGTGGAAACAAACTGAGTAGTAATTTTAACAGGATGTAGCTCCTAATCACCTCTGGACTAAATATCACCTGGGAAGGACAATATTCAATTTCTTGGGTGCCCTGAAACTTGCTGCAATCCTTAGCTATGACTCCAGTATTTATGACTTTCCTGAAATATATCAGCTTAAAGCTAAACTATATCTACGAGGAGGGTGGAAACTCAACTGAGTTGCTCTGGTCATACCTGAATGGACAGATGTTCCTGCAAGAATAGCATATGCTTTGAGAGGAAATTTCTCAAAATCCTCTGAAAATATGAGGTAGGTTTTTCTCTATTTTATGCTTATGTAGAATGGCCCTTATGTTACTGCTAAGAAATGGCCGGGTAATTAGTATTTTCTTCACTTGGGCAAAGAGAATGGTGGAAAAAATAAGTTGCAGCTATCCCAGAATTCTCAGTAACCTACCAGTTTGCCATGGGGTATCTATGTTATTCAGCAAATCTGCACTCCACCTCCGACTGCATGTTGTAAGTGAAGTTTTAAAATTTGTTCTGAACTTACCTACAGTATTGGAGTGAACTGGAAAAGAGAGCATGGGAATAATCACTTTGAGAATTGCTCTGTAGGATCCCCAGTTTGAGTTTGAGCTGCTTTGTTGTATTAGATGTTAAATACACTAGCATCTGAAATAGCTGGAAATTGAGGATAGTCTTGAAGAAATTTAAATGTTGACTTAAAATATTGCGTAGACAAACTGATATGTTCATACATAGGCTAATATTGCATAGTTTAGAGGCACAACACAGAAATAATATCTTAGCTTATCATAGAACTCTTAAAGAAAGAGCCATTATGGGCTGTGAGGTACAAATATCACAGAATCATAGAATCGCTAGGTTGAAAGAGACCTTCAAGATCATCAAGTTCAAACCAATGCCCTAACACCTCAACTAAATCATGGCACTGAGTGCCACATCCAATTTTTTTTAAAACACCTTCAGGGATGGTGACTCCACCACCTTCCTAGGCAAGCCATTAATTTATCACTCCTTCCATAAAAGACTTTTTCCTAACCTCTATTTCCCTTGGTGCAGCTTAAGACTGTGTCCTCCGGTTCTGTCAGTTGCTGCCTGAAGAAAGGGACCAACCCCCACCTGACTACAACCACCTTTCAGGGAGTTGTAAAGAGCCATAAAGTCACCCCTGAGTCTCCTTTTCTCCAGGCTAAACAACCCCAGCTCCCTCAGTCGTTCCTCAGAGGGTTTGTGTTCCAAGCCCCTCACCAGTCTCGTTGCCCTCCTCTGGATGTGCTCAAGCATCTCAACGTCCTTCCCAAACTGAGGGGCCAGAACTGGACACAGCACTCGAGGTGTGGCCTCATCAGTGCTGAGTACAGGGGAAGAATGACCTCCCTGCTCCTGCTGGCCACACTATTCCTGATACAGGCCAGAATGCCATTGGCCTTCTTGGCCACAAGGGCACACTGCTGGCTCATGTCCAGTCGGCCGTCACCACTACCTCCAGGTCCCTTTCTGCCTGGGCACTGTCCAGCCACACAGTCCCCAGCCTATAGTGTTGCAGGGGGTTATTGTGGCCAAAATGCAGAACTCGGCACTTGGACTTATTAAACTTCATCCTATTTGACTCTGCACATCCATCCAACCGTTCCAGGTCTCTCTGCAGAGCCCTCCTACCTTCCAACAGATCAACACATGATCTCAGCTTAGTGTTATCTGCAAATTTGCTAATGAAAGACTCAATCCCCTCATCCATATCATCAATAAAGATATTGAACAGAACTGGTCCCAGCACAGACCCCTGAGGGACACCACTGGTGACTGTCCCTAGCTGGATGCAGCACTATCCAGCCAGTTCTGAACTCCTGTCCAAGCCGTGGGCTGCCAGCTTTTACAGGAGTGTGCTGTGAGAGACAGTGTAAAAGGCCTTGCTGAAGTCCAAGTACATAACATCAGCAGCCTTTCCTCCATCCACCAGGTAGGTCACCTGGTCATGAAAGGAGATCAGGTTGGTCGACCTACCACTCCTAAACCCATGCTGACTGGGTCTGATACCCTGGCCATCCTGTAAGTGCTGTGTGAGGACACTCAGTATAAACTGTTGTATATATAACATGGAAAAGGCTGAGAAGTCTGTCATAATTCTATAATGAGCAAAACCTTGTGTTTATGAGAGCCTTCAGCTCTGCCATGGAGAATAGGTACACCACATGATTCTTTTGGGTCAGAGTTTTGGTTCAGATGCAGTCCCTTCAAGTTTTCCTGACTCACGGGAATCTTTAAGTTATTCATCAGTCATTGTATACAACTTAGAGAACTGAACACACTCAGCTTTTGCTTTATGACAAATGTTCTGACATCTGTTCTTTTTACATCTTTTGCTTGTCTAGAAGATACTGCTTTCCTCTTAGAAAAATTATTGGTTTTCTTGTATGTTCATGCATGTCAATGGAAAAAAGCTTTCATCACCTTTTTGAAACCATTCCATTCTAAGTATTTCCATAAAGCCATCAAGTTATCTGGTTCAAAGCTTCCTCCCCAGCTTCCTTTTCTGCCAGATACTGAGAATGATTAACTAGTACCAAGAGGGAAAAAATTAATTATCTCATTTGTTTTTTATTTATCTTCCTTGTCTCCTCCATTTGATAAAATAACTTGCTTCAATAATAGTTTTAGTATCCTATTACATTGATAAAGGTGGGAGGGAAGAACTTTGTGAATTTTGTGTTGACATTAAATTTTATTGCCTCTCAATTTTTCAAGGATTTGTCTGAGCTTGTTGATTTTGAATTTATGTTATTTGATTCTGTAGCATCCCATGGAATAATATTCTTTTGTATTTTATAATGATTGATGCAGGTGTGTGCTTACTGGCAAGTAAAATCTTTGCCCAAAGGCAATTTCTGTCAAAATAGCCAGAGCACATTGATATTAATCTGCCTCTTATAGCTATTAAAAGGGGAGCAAGGTCAAAATATAAATCATACTGAAGTGATGCCAGCAACTACCTAGAGTGGATGCCATCAACAGAATTTATTACATACATATCTCTCTCTCTTATTTTAGAAAGAAAAACAGAACAAAACCAAATCAAACAAAACAAAACAAAACAAAACAAAACAAAACAAAACAAAACAAAACAAAACAAAAATGCAAGTGTGCAATTGTGTGTTGCTTCTGTAAGTAAATTCACTTAAAAGTCTTGTAACATGACTAAGCTTTTAACCATCCATTTGATGAAGCACTCCCAAAAGCCTGTAATACAAAAGCCTATCGAACTTTTTTCCCTGCAATATCTTGTGTAGAATAGACCATGTATATGTATAAAATAATACAACTTTCATCAGGTAATTAGCCTTTTTGTCCTTTCAGAATTTACTCCTAGCAATTCTGAAATTAGCACAGTCACACAAAATGTTATTTACTTGTTTAAAATAACAATTTTGTAATCAGGCAAAGGAGTATGTCTAGCTGGGTCCTCAGAAGACATTGTCAAGAAACAGTAATGTAATAAAACTCTTTGAAGGAATAAATGAACAGTATTTCTAAATCCATTCTATGTCAATAACTTTCAGTTTGAACACTGTCAATTTTAAGAGATGAAAAATCCTTCCTGTGCATAGAGCCCTGATGATCATTTTCCATTACTTCTAAAGAGCACGTGCTAAATGAGTCAGACATAACAAGTCTACACAAACTTTTTCACACGTCCTTAAATAATTACCAAACATCAGATATTTACCAAAGGTCTTGCATTTGGTATATTACTTATTTGATATTACTTAGCTAAAATCCCATTAGTAGGGAGATCAAAACAGGAAATGGAAATCTTTTCTTAAAGACAGGATTTTTTTCTTCTAGATGGTTAATTTATATATATTTAAGAAATAAATATTCAAAATTTTAAACTTATTTTAAAAGGCTTAAAATTCTCTTATCTAAAATGTATTTGTACATGCATTTGATCTAAGAAGTAGCATGCAGGAAGGATAGTAAGTCTTTCACTTGAAGAGGCTTTCCACTTTGGATTAATTCTTCAATTAGCTAGAGAGACCAGTGCTGGTGATGCATTCATGTGAGTGCCATGTGTAAGAGCAATGTCTTGACTGAAGCATAAAAGTCCTCTCTGTGAGGTTTATTTGTAGACTTGTAATTTTTCTATAGTATTTACAGAAAATGACTTTTACTCAGTTAAAGTTGATAGTGTTAATATCTTTGTTGCAGTGTTTATCCCTCGCACCTTATCTAGATTTTCGACAGTAACATTCTGTTTCCCATTTTGTAACCCCTGTGCGTAACCATTGTTTTCAAAAGCATCCTATTTATAGTCTAGATGCAAAATGATCTCTATTCACTACAATGTATCATTTGCAGGTTATCATTCTGCTTTCCTCTGAAAGCTAGTCAGCCGATGTTTCCTTCCATCTTGACTCATTGCATTAGTGATAGAAAAACATTTTCCATCTTAATATGGTAGTCTTCATAAGCAGATTTGGATGACAGAACCAACTTGATGAAAACACAGGACAGTATAAAGAGAAAATTCTCTTTAACATTAGTATAGCTACGATATTCAAGTACTTTAGATTTTGAATCAAGTAACTTTTCAAACAGTTGCTAGCACTGCATTAATAGACCCTCCCTGAGAAAAAGGAGGAAAATAAAATGTAGTAAAAAAGTAAACCAAAATAAATTTTTAAAATACAATAAAATGTTGCCACAGATCTTTGCATGAAAATTTGCTATGGCCTTACACCCCATCAGTGTTTTATTTCCCCATGCAAAGTGAAATAATGCCAAAAATACCAGTCTTTCAAACTTCTGAAATTACTTTAAAGATATTCTTTGACAGTGAAAGTAATATTGATACCATTTGGTATGTTCTGTGGACATTTAGCCAATTTGATCCAGTGCTGTTGAAGTTTCATTATCTAAAGCTATCATATTTGAAGGTTTCAAAATGCAAAGCTATTTCATAGAATTCAGCAATTCGATGGGCAAGATACTTTTTTTTTTTTTTTTCACATTAAGTGTTGTGGAAGAGGAAGTGATTTATCACTGGTATGTTGGCTTACACATCAGCAAATTTGTTGGTTATTTTCCTCAATATTCTAAAGTCTGTGAAAAATCATTTCAATCAACCTCATTCTGCTTACAAAACTGGTTAAGAGGTGGTGGGGGTGGGGGGGAAAGTGCATGTTTGCATCTGAAGTAAAAAAGACACAGCAATTTTGAGAAAGATTTTTTCCTTTTTTGACCAGTGATGGCTAAAATGTTTTTCAGGGATCACTAGGTACAGATCCAGTTGTTAATGAACTCTTCTGGGCACTGGTTAATGAATGATTTATTTTCATACATTCCTTCTCATTACTTTTTCAATACTTTGTTTATTCCATTACCAATAGCTCCCTTCTGTCCCACTTCTGTCTGCACAGACTGGGAAAAGCAGGCAATGGGTATATTTGTAGATGGAAATCCCTTATTACTTTAGAATCAGGACTGACCCATTTGTAGAGATACTAATGAACGATAAAGATTCTGGGAATCTTAGAATTTGGTCCAAGAGATTGGATAATATAGAAAAGATGTAAATATTATTTTGTTTGAAGGTCTGTAGCTATTGCTTTGCTTTGAGATAGGTTAATTTCACATCTCAACAGCATTTCTGAACAGTAATGATCTCGAAGTACATGGCATCTTTTTTCTGTGTTAAGCATGAATTAGAACTTACTTTGTTAAAACCCCATTAACTTACAAGTTATTAAGCCATACACAGCCAAATATTTTTTTCAATACTCATTTTCACACTTTATTATGGTCCATGCTAGATGCACAGAACAGGAAAATCCAAAGAAGTCAATGCTGACATTAAAGGGTACCATCTAAAGCCACTCAGATAGTTAAAGAAACCCTTACATAACACATCTCTAAACCACCTTGCACAGACTATGCATAAAAAGTTAAAGTCAAAGGCAGTCTGCAATGCAGTAATTGTAAAATCCACAGAAGTCAGTGGAAAAACATTAATAGGCCTCTGTAAGAATATCAAGGCTTCACATTTACACTATTATCACCATCTTCAAGTGGAAATTAGGCCAAGAACAATACACGTTCTTAGAAATCACCCTAATGTTAATGTCTTGCACATCCTTCCAGCACAGAGAATTCTTTATTAACATGTACTTAATACTAATTGCTAATAGACTGTATTCCCTTACAAAGCAATCTTGGAGACAGAACCTGCCTTCTTTCAAAACAAGCAGACAGAGCAAGACTTGTTTTCTTTGAATAGATTGCCATGCCATGCCCCTTGTAGCTTGCCTTGATACACCTGTTGTGTTTATTTATCTAAAACTTTTCCAACGTGTTTAAAAACTCTACCATAGTATTTGGATAGTAGCCTCACAGACTCACATTTGCACTCACTGCATATGCAGTGCATAACAGAAATCAGTCAAAAGTCATGACAGCTTGCCACAATTTCAGGAACTGAATTCTGACAAGCGACTTTGGATTTACCCCAGAAGATGCCAAATCTGCAGGAATTAAAAATTCACCATTTACCTCAAATATATGGATATTTTGCCCTCTTAGAGCTGCACTTATGAATGGAGTGGAATCTATTTTCTCAGTGTAGTGATACATTTCTAAAGCACAAAGGGGAACTCCAGAGGCATGTAAAGTGTGGTAATTTCAATTAAGCTCATGAAACTATGAGAAATTATGCCAAAGGGTTTGCCTATGCTGGCTCAAAGCTTGCTCCTGAAGATGATATATATTTGCTAACATAAGAATGCATTTTCCACTGTCCAGCAGCTAGTTAAGAAGATTAATGACTGCTTTGTCGTTTCAATTAAACTCCTTTATCACCAAGAGGGACCAAACAAGCTTTGATTTCAAAAGTACTGCTTAAGAAAGAAGACCAGGGCTGCATAACACTGACATTTTATTAGAATTCGTCTGTAACAAATGGAACTTGTGTCAGCAAAGAACTGATTTTCATACAGACTTCCTTTTGCCACCAATGTAACGAAGTAAGAAAATAAAAAGCACGCCTTTCATTCTGTAAAACATTTATGCGTACTACTAATTAGAGGTAATTGTATCTTTTTTAACAAGCCATTTTACAAGGTAAATTTTTTAAGTTTTTCAGTCTATGCATCCAAAACAAGAGCAAAGAACACAAGTTTTTATTATTTTTGTAAAGACACTCCAAGCTTGAATGGCAAAGCCACATAACGGATGGTTATAATGAGACCTGCAGCCTTCTGATATCTGTGGAGTATCAGGGCACCAAGGGAAAAAAAAAAGAAAAAAAAAAAAAAAAAAGAGAAAGAAAAATAAACATAAATTAGAATGGGAGAGAATAAAAGGAAAAAAAAAAGCAGTTGTTTTTTTCCTTTTTACATGTTCTCTGTCTTTTAAATACATACAAGTGGATTTTGTAAGCAATTTCTTACAGATGGGTTCAAGTTATTATTGGGTGTAGAATCAATAGGGCAGTGCATAGTACAAAGGTATATATAGAAAGTGCAAATCTCCTTAGAAGGTCACTCCTTCCCCCAGCCATCTTCTCCACTATCTAACCACTCAAATAAATTTTTAAAAAGAGCTAAATTAAACTTTTGCATAAATCATATTTATATATTTTGTGTTTTTTTCCCCATTGCAACTAATTACAAAATTATTCATAACTACACATACAAACGTAAATAATAGCACCGTACTGGTTATGCTGATGAAACCAATTTTAAGCTTGGAAATGTATGATGTATGTAGACAAAGATGCTCACAATTTAAATTAACTGTAGAATGCATATATTAGAATACAGAAAGTGGAATGCACATCAGTGATGCTAAGACCTATCATAAGAAACAAAACCCTGAAAGAAGTATTTAGTTGTACTATAGTTTTTCTCACAAACTGGCTCTGCTTTTTTGTGTTTCTTTTACTCCCTTATTTTTGTTGGAGTTTTCAAGACAGTCTGCTATGGAAAATGCACTGATCTGTGTACAGATTCAGTGTGCAAGAACCTTCCTTAGTCTATGTTTTCAAAATGACACTTTGTTTTCTATTTCTGATTTCCTATATTTGAGTTGAAGAACATGACCACACTACATAACCTGGCATTTCAATTATTTCAACATATAAATCAAGAAAAAAGAAGAGAAACAAACATAGTGCACATTCTTCTCTGGTTCAGATGTAAGTTATAGAATCTCATTCTGAGGTAGCCTTCTATAATACTTCTATTCCATATATATATATATATTTATATTTCTGTTTTGATTTTTTTGGCTTGGGCTTTTTTTTCATTACAAAAGTGCTCAAATACAATTGCTGGAGTTTGGTCTTTCTTATTTTTATTTCTCATAGGAGTGGGAAAATTGGAAGAAGAACTAAAAATGTTGAGGCCACATGGAGAAGCCACAGCAATGCTCCTATTTGAAACCCCAAGAATACATCCTTTGATGTTGATGTACTAACAATGGCAGAACACAGGGTGACCAAGGTCATTGTAAACAGCATTCTAGAAAGAGTCTCAAAAAGTACTTTGTGCTGTTTAGAGAATTTTCCTTTTTCCTAGAATAAAATCTGTCAATCTCCAATATGTCATGTGGGCTCAGTCTTGCTAGCCTTGCATGAACCTTCCCACTGAAAGCAAGGGTCTGACTTTAGCAATCTGTTGACACAAGCAAATGAGCAGGACTTGGCCCAAAATAAATTTGGAAAAAAAAAAGAAAAAGGGAAAAAAAAAAAAAAAAAATAAGATGCAGAACCACTGCTGATGTCAACTACTGCTACTGTGCTGCTACAGCTCGGCAATGACAGATAACACTATAACCAGTGAGAAAGTGGGTTCGAAAAGCCAACCAGAAATAGATTTCAAATTTGTGGGTTATTCTGTTATTAGAAATATGGAAAGATAAAGGGCCTTGACTACCTATGCATTTTGGGTTATCATTTATTACCATCCATACTTGAATAGAAACTGGAAATGCATATTTTTCAAAATTGTCTGGTACATGTATTAAAATGTTTGAAAAGAACAACAGAGATATAAACAAACTAAACTAAATACAAATGAAGGTTAACTTAAAGAAATACTATTCAAAATAGGCATCAAATATAAGGCACTCTAAATGTAAAATTAAAATAAACCCCAGCATCCCCAAACAATGCTGTATGCCACAAAACGTTTGATTTCACAGAGCAATGTGTGTTTGGCTTTGCCCTGTTACATACAATAAATGTAAATTATATAGCGCACACTATAGACAGTATACTATTGAATACAATTTTAAAACATTTTAATACCTAGTATATTACAACATTCTCCCCTCCTAAAGGGATATGCACTGACCTTTCCCACATGCACACCTCCTACATTTAATAATATGATTTCTTATTGCACTATAGTGTTACAAATATTGAACTTCACTTGAAGCCTAAATCACATACTCTGTGTGCGTGTGTGCATGTGTGTGCTCTGTATGTGTACATATGTGTGTGTGTTCAAGTGGAAATGTGGATAGAAATATTATTTGGGATAGAGATGGCATTCAAATATCAATGATGTGCATTCCTCACTTCCCTTTGAAACAGAAGTTTATGGACCTTAAAAATGCAGAGATGATCAAACTGTAGTCGGATATAATTGTAGTATGTGGGAAAACTTGCCCAATGCTTTCATAAATCCAGGTATGTAAGGACTTATATGTTCATGTGCATGTGTGTGAATCTCTATTTGAATCCATCTGTATTCTCTGCAACTATACAGAGAGTCAAAAAAATGTAGACAGTAATACATATATATATATATATATATATAAAAAAGAGAGAGGGTGTGAGTGTGCATGTGCATATGTGTGCGTGTGTGTGTGTATGTGCTAGCAGCATCTTTATACTTTGCGCCTCCCTGTTGATTCCAAAATAAACCAAAAGCCCCATTTTGATTTAACTGATTACAATGAATATTTTCTTAAAGGAAAAAAAAAACCCAAATAAAGCTACAAAATTCATATCTAACAAGACTGTGGTACTGTAGGACTGCACAAAAATGTGCAAATTTTTTTCAAAGTATCTAACATTTCTACAGCACAATATTACAGATAACAGTTCTACAGCTTAAAAAAAATCTACATTTTAAAACAAAAATATTAACAGTTATGCAACCTTTTCTTTAATTCACTTCATTGAATGATAAACTCTTGTTAAAAAAAGGAAAAAGTTTACACAGTTAAAAATGAAGCACAGGTCAGCAGTATCTTTACAATACTAAAAAACTAAGTCAACGACTTTCTTTTTAAACATTCCCACATTTTCCCTTAAGTGTTATGATGAGCAGTTTGATGGGAAACGGTGATGTTGAAGTAAAGAGTCCGCTTTGCTTGAGAAGCCAGAACCCAACCTTGCCACAAACATCTTGCACTGAACTGCAGTTCTCAAAACTCCTCTTTGCAAAATCATGTAATCCTGAAGAAGATGATCACTCTTTCTGATTAAATTTCCTCTTCCCTTTAACTTCAACCAATGTCGAACCCTTGAGGTATCTGTAAATGAGATCCTTTAGACGCCTCAGTGGTCAGGATTCTTTTATTATGGTTAGGTTATTAAACTGTGAATTCTTGGTCCACATGGAATACTTCTTGTTGGGTGGGGTATTTTTTTTGTTGTTTTTTTTGTTTTATATATCCCCAATATTTTGTTCATTTGTTTTTTTTTTAATTATTTTTTATTTTATATATCCCCAATAATTGCTCCTTAGCTAAGAGTTAAGAAGTACTTCTAAAGCACATTGTATGGCTCAGAAGCGGCTCTCTGGATCTTAAAGGGCCTGCAATAAAAATCCACAATGGGTTTTTATGTTGCATAGTGATCAAAGCTGCCCAGATACTCCAGTGCGGCTCGATAGCAGAACTGGTATTGATCCTAGAGAAAGAAAAATAGAAAACAAATGCATCAGAAAGTCAGCTTGTTGGTTGATTTCTAGTTTCTTTCAAATAATAGTGAGTATCTTGTAGCTACAAACAAATATACCGCAGAGGCATCTTCAGTTCGGCAATATTCACTTACTGACACCAACAGAAAATCACTCTGGGTCACAACAGATGAAGACAGACACTCATTTAATGCAACAAAATTTTTCACAGAATGCAACTTCTTTTTGTGCAGAGACTATATACCCACCTACGGACAGTCTGTTATTCTGGATTAAAACATTATCAGCATAAAGCTTTCTTTCTGATAGGAACATGCTAGGATGTTTTCCCCCCATGTATTTGAAAATAAGTAGCAAAACAAACAATGAATTCTGCAGCTAATACAACACACTAAGTAAAAAGGTCCATCACAGTTTGAATATGGAATTCTGTATGGAAAACCATCAGGTTAAAAATCATGTAAAAAAAGCAAAGGGAATCCCAACCTTTCAGTAATAAAGGCTTTGATGAAGATGTGAAGATACTTTGGCCTGTGTCAAGAAAAGGACCTAAGGAGATAAATGGAGCTAAAGGACCTTATTCACATAAAACAGACTTAATTTCAACATATACATGGAAGCAGAGAGAAGTTTAGTGTGGTGAGAAATTTTCTTGTACATCAGATGAATCCAACATTTAAAGTTTGTGTTATTCTCACCTCTATAAAGCAGTCCTTTTGCACATTTATGCTACACTGCACACTTACACTAAAATGGCACATCTACGTATTTATTTCTAACTGCCATTCTTGGTTTAAATAGTAAAATGTAAAAAATTAAAAAAAAAAATAAAGGAAATTGCTCAAAAATACCAGGGATGTCTGTTTACTTTTCTGATATTGCTATGAGGTAATTGCATAGGCTGCAGTTAAGATCACAATTAAAATTCTTTTGGAGGCCAGGAAGCTAATCCAATATTTGCTTCACTGAGGTGGTACGATTACTCATAGTTAATTTCTGTTAGTTGGAATAGTTAGAAAAGTGGCAGAATACATTACACATATGCCTGAATTTTAAGTGTATGTGTGGTCCACATGGAAGTGCTTTGTTTAATAAGGATTAGATTTCCTGGTGGTTTATAACATGAAATGAGAGATTTGTTTGCCACAGAATCCTGGAAGAAATGTGTAGAGAACACGTTTGCTTTCAGAAGTGGGGATGAAGGGTAGCATACAGAAATAAGTCAAAATAGGGGGAGGGATCATATATTGCAGAATTGAACTCTGCACTTGTCAGGTAGGCTCAAAGAAGCATAGTTTTCTGTATACTTTAGTTATTTCTTAGAGCGAAAATGACAGAAAGCAGTAATTTTTTATTTTGCTTATCCAGAAGAATGATGGTAATGGAAAAGAAATGGAATTAACTCTTCAGTATGGTCACAGTGATTTACTTGGCTGACAAGATTAGAAAATAAATATCTGTATTTTTCATATAAGCTTTTATGAAGTTGTCTTCTTAGAAGTAAAACTACCCAGCTTCTACTGAACAAGTTAATTTTCTTGTGGAAAATGGCAAACTCTGGGGAACCATCTTAAATTTCACAGGCCAGTGTCAATCAAATTATACTAAATAAATGTTTGATCTAAAATGTTTCCCTGCTCTTGCTCTTTTTGTTGGTTCTCCTAACCTATTGACTCTGGATTAGTCCAGGTCTTCTGCTTAGAAATTAAGGCAAAAATTAAGCACATTAACTGATAATGTTTAAGCATTCTTTATGACATGACAGATTTCCAAGCATACAAGCCCAGGTAACTGGTTTGTACTGCTTATGTCTTTCTATATTTCCCTATGCCACACTTAATAGCATAGAAATTATTTACACTATAGTTACCCGGAATGCTGAATTTACCATTATGATTTTCAGGCCAAAGAGCCATTTGCTTAGTGACACAAGAAACCATTAAAATAATACAGTGTCAGTCTGCAGACATAATCAAGACCTTGCTCCCAGGGGAAAAAGTCAGTGGATCCACCTGCAGAAACAATTTGCCTGCTTCTTTACTACCACACATTTCTGCCAGGGAACAAGGATCAAATAAAAATGTGTGATGTTTCACAAATGGATTTTCTTAACTACCATAATTTAGGATCCATTATGGAAATTATTTTTTTTCTTCCTCATCTTGCAGTAACTACTGCAATAACAGAAAATCGTCCTTGAAATACCTTCGTGGCAGATTCTACCCTGTAGTCACAGGGCCAATACATGGCTTCACATATAACTGTAAGCATGTTTTATACAGTCTCTATCTGTGTATATTTTTGCTTGTGTAAATACCACTTCTTTTCCATCACCATTGCATAAGGATACTGTTTTGCTCACCTCTGTCTGTACCATGGCCGGCCGCTGTGTCCTTAACATTTTGACAGTCTGGAAGATGTCTACAACACCTTCATATCTCATTCTTTCTAACACAATGCTCAGGGTTATGAATACTCCAGTCCTTCCAACACCCGCACTGTTGAAAAAAGTGAAGATAAAATAAAAGAAAAAAAACAAATGTTAATTGACAGTTAATGCTGAAAGAATTGGCTGACAAATTCTTTGTAGTTACAACACACCATATGTGTATAAATTTCTATATGGGGAAAGGCTCACTAAGCAAAATTCCACAGCAAATTACCATATTGCATTCAAAAGAATAACTGCACTCAAGCTAACCTTACATCTGCTGAGTACATCCAGACTCTCCAGTCTTCCTTGCAAAGTGACTTGCTTTGTTCATCCAGATATACAATAATCAGTGCATGGTGAAGGCAAATGTTAACATTTGTTGCCAGTAACATACATTGGAACTGACAGGAGAAAATGAAGCCAAAATGCATTTTACTGCTTGCTTTACTTTAGTTCGTCATGTATATGCCGTTTTGTATATCTTCACTGTGTTATTTTACCTTCTACTTTAAGTTAGAAGTATGGATGTTCATTTAATATCAAACTTGTTCATACTTGCTCCAATTCAAATAATGGACAGAGAAAAATCTCAATTCAGATCTTATTCAAGTCTGGCAGTTTGGATCTTTGCTTATATACATTTACCATGTTTGTCTACATTAGTCTCAAAAATCTTTTTTGAGTATATATGTAGTTTGTTTGCTCTCTGTTCTGTCCTGGGTTTATACTATTAGCTTTAACCCTCAAGAAGTGATGGAAATTCTTGCCATGAACAGAGCCAATAGCTGTCAGCTTTTAAAATTAAACAATCACTTACTCATGAGGATTATCCTTTGCAAAAGAGACAGGTAATTACACAGAAAATAAAACTTTCTAAGTCCAAACTTCTATGGATAGAAACCAAGCACCTCATCATCTCACTGTTGATGCTAATAATTTCACAAGATTTTCTCTAGCCAGATAACCTTGGAAAGCTGAATATTTATGAGACCTATTCACCAGATCTATGAATGGAACAGCATGAACAACAGGGAAATCCTGAAGAACTCTTGAATATTCATATGAACTATGACAGAAATCCAGCAAATTCACAAAACTAATATGGAAATTGAATGTTCAAATTGTATGATGGTATTTTAGTGCTTGGTCTAGGTCAGAGCTCTTCTAGGGCTATTAGACATATGCAATAAATGTATCAATTTTGCATGGGCTGTGGGCCTTCAGATTGCTGAAGCCAAGGACAACTCACACACCACTTGACAGAGTATCATGTTGTCAGTGGTGATTTACCTATATGGTGTAACAACAGTCCTGGACATCTAAAGCAGTTGTAGTGTAAGGTACCTGATGAGGTAAATTAGACAGCTACTACTTAAGAAACATCCTGAAAAATTCTGGAACCTACTCATTGGAACGAGCTTGAATGGACCTGATGACCTTACTGTGATCTAAACTAAGTGACACACTGACCTTAGTGTGATCTAAACTAAGTAGCCCAGAAAATGACCAGGAGAATGAAGGCAGACTACCATTTTACATTCTCCTGCTCTGCCATTTGAATATTAAAAAAAAAAAAAAAAAATTAAATTTGTGATAAGATTTCTGGCCTCATATATTAGACAAATCTTTGTTACTTTTAAAAAATTACTCAGAAATCTCAAGCAAAAGGAAGAAATTTATTTGTTTTCTTGGGTACTTAAAAAAACAGCAAGACTCTCCAGGAGAAACTTAATGAGGAAGAGAGACTAATATGGAACCATCTCAATGCTTGCAAATCCTAATTCATCATTAAGTGTAATGTCTTGAGAAAAGCCTGCAGGAAATTGATCCTGTTCCTCTTAGAGTGGCAAACATACTTTAACATTGGAACAATTCCTATCCAAAAATGCTTAGGATTTCTAGAGCAAAGAAATTCTTCATGATGCATTATGACTCCCCGTGATTTTTAATTTAGACTAGAAACTAAAGTTGAGATGCTTTAATTAACAATATGGATGTATTGATTTTTTCAAAGAGAGAAGACTTTATTATTACAAATACATCTTGACTGCATTCTGGAAAAGGTCTTCCGTCTTCAGCTAAAAGCTGGAATAAAAAGACTATAAATATCTAATACCAGTTTAAGTGAAAATTTTGCTTCAAGTTGACTAGCCCTTTGCTCTCTTAAATAGTTTTAACTATCTGCCTCATGAGGCTAGAAATTTTTTAATTCAACACACTGACCTATTTGTAAAAATGCTATGGAAAAGGATTTAGGATTGTGGATTGTGAGGGTTTACTGTGTAACAGATAAAGCAAGCTTGTGAAAATTGTATAGAATGTAAAGAAGACCCAAAGGAAGTGACACTAGGAGAGTTTTAATTCACTGTAAAACTCATCATGGTACAAACTGGAGGCATTATTTCAGTAATCCCTCAGAGACTAGGAAAGCACAGGTATCCAGGATCTTGTGTTTCCTGAAAGAAATAAACAAACGTACTAATTTGCTAGGGACACTTCCTATTCATGTAAGTTGACTAACACTGGCAATGATGATTAGCATTACCAGTCCCTAAATAGTCATTACAATAATGATAAAGACATTTAAAACCCAAGCCATGATTAGTTACACTGCATTTGACTTTGTTTCTAGCAAAGTCAATGATAAAAGTCCGTAATTTTACCACGAAAGATCACATCCATTTGGGAGGGATATGCAGTGTACTGTAAGCAGTATTCACTGTAGTCACAAGTGGACAAGTCTACATGGTACAAAGAACCTAGAAGAAAAATACCACTTTGCTTTCTTATCTGCATAAAGGCATAAATATTGCTTATTATTCCTGTCCTCTCAAAACTCATTAATGTTGAAGAATAAGGCTTATTCTCATCTGGGTTGTTCTTCATCTCCCTCGCATAATGAATCCCAATCAGTGCTCTGCAATGCTATTCTCCTTAGCAGCCTATAAAAAATTTTAGGCACACAAGAAAAGTAGGATTCAAATATTCCAATGCATTTATTTTGTCTGTCTTTCAGATTAGAGGATCATAAAGAACTCAACTTCTGTTTACCCCTGACTTTGGAAAGATGAAAATTTCTCTCCCTCTGTTTACTAGGCTCTAGTAAACTCATTCGTCTTCATGATAGTATTGGGGCACTACTTGACTTGCTGTAAGGACTTGCAACTTGTGTCAGTATTTTGCATCTGTTATATAAATAATAATATTTAATCTACAAAAATAATTTTGTATTACAAAAATGAGTATCTAAAATCCTAATGAAATTTATAGAAAACAATTTATTAAATAAGAGATAAGAGATAAAGATATTTTTGGCCATCTGCTATAGCCTCTAGAATACTGTAGAGGAAATAAATAAAAAATAAAAGAATATTAAAAAGTCCATACTGGATTATTTCTAACCACCATGCAAGCCGTTTTCATCTGCATATCAATTGCCAAGGAATTGAGGGAAGTCATCACATCAGAAATGAGCACTAAGTTCTGAAGCTAGAACTCATCAACTCAAACCTCAATGATTTCTTTGACAGGCAAAATTTCTAAACACCACTTTCTATTCCATTCCCTTTCTTGAGATAGCTACCTTTTTTTTTTTTTTGCCTCATCTTGATTGCTACTAATGTGCCACTGAGGTGTAACTAGCTTATTTGCAGCTAATAATTCCCACCAAAGTAAAAGCCTCACTTTTAATTTCTAGTGGAAAAAATATCAGATGTAGCAGCCTGTGATAAGGCTCTTCCTATGCCTTCTTTGTGCAGCACTGACCAGACTGCTTTTATGCTGCATTAGAGGCATTTATAAGTGAAAAAAATTATGTGTTTCCACATATTTCTGAAGAATCATTTCTGTATAAATGGAATATCACAGAACAGTCCCCATTTCATAAAGCAGTTAATGCTGTTCCATTTTAGATCCTCTATTTGATTACATTATATGACAGTTCACCTCTGACACATTGTTTAAATATACACGTTCGCCACAATCAGCAGTCAACTTTAGAAAAAAAAAAACAAATCTGCTTATCATATCATTTGTTTTCAAGCTTTGTTTACTTACCTGCAATGAACAGAAATTGGTCCATCCTGACCAAATTGCTCTTTTGTTTTATGCACTTGGCCTATGAAGTCAATAAATCCTTCTCCAGACTTTGGCACTCCTTGTTCTGGCCAGTCAGTGAACTGGAACTGCCTCACTGTTCGGGACTGACCATCCTTTAATAAAAGACACAAATAAAGCATCATTGCTGTGGCCTCAAGTTGGTCAGCAAATAATCATAAAGACAATCACAAACTAAGGATGTTGAGAGGAGCTGGGGAATGGCTCAGATTACATTTATGGAATCTCTTTCAACTGCAGTACTACTATCGAAGCTTTTGTATCAGCCCAGATGTATTATTATGAGTTTCATTGACAATATTGCATGAATTCTCTTCCACACTGCATAGGAGAGTTATCTGGCATTCTGATGATGTAAAAAGTATGCCTGAGGCCAAAGGTATAACAGACATATGCAACTGACTACATATAATATTCATATATAATTGAATATACCCCACCAGGGTAAACTACTTTTTTGGTATGTTATGTTTTGAATCCTGTGGACTACAAATTCCTTTATATAGAGATCGGGTAGAATAAGGTCATCTAATCTGACTTTCCATTTCTGAGATACGCTCAACTACTTCACAGCAGAAATATCTTTACTGATAAGACTTGCTTAGTCATTGCCCTCCTTGCAGATGTTATCTTCAATAATAAGCTGCTTTGTATGAGGTGAACATTTTTCCTGGAAGAAGATGGATAAACAAGCCAGTTGTTTAACAAATTTCCCTTCAATAATGGTTCATTTAATTCACTAACAGCTTGGAGTTAGTAAAAATTGAGAGGAAGGGCTTCCTTTCTCAAAACAAGCCATCTGAAACTTCTCAATCCCCGTGGTTAGGAATACTAACAGTATTTATTTAAATTGCAGAATACAGCATCATAGTTATTTTTATAATGAAGCTAATGGAATTACTAAATGCCAACTTGGGCTATCTGCCTATTTAACATGTAAAAAAGTTAGGACACAGAAAAATGCAATACAAACGAATAAAGCAAATTTGTTCTGCATTTTCAAACATTGATGATTATGACACTGTCAATCTGCACAACTGTAATGTTCAAAATCATGGCAATATGAGCTACTGATGTTAACTGGTGCCTCTAGACATCATGTTTTCTAAGCACCTACCCTGTCATGTCTTCAAAATGGTCTTCTATTAAGTGAAACTCATGAAAAATTGAACTTTTTCCTGAGTAAAACTCATGAAAAATTGACATTATTACTGGAGATTCCCATCAAAAAGCAGCAAGTTATGCTGGAGGCAAGAACAATCTTTCTCTCTTTTTCTTTAGACCACAAGCATTCTGCTTTTACAGACCTTTGAAATGATACAGAAGTGATTTTAAATATAACCAAAGGAAACACCAAAAATTTCCTCTGGTTCTGTGGGATTTTGCCTCCTGTGTCTCAGATGAGTGAGGAAAAAAGAAAAAATGTGTGTGTGAGTGTACCAGCAACTACTCCATGAGAGGACACCCATACTGTGTACTTCCACTAGACCACTGTAACAATTTAGTGGCCTGTATCTGTAAAACACTTTTCTCCAAAAAATATGTAAAGTTTGAAAATATTCACCCAATTAGATTTCTTGTGGGCATCAACAAAAAGAACTAATGTTTACTTCCAAAATAGTATTTTGTTAATACAAACATCTCTGATAATGGTTTCTGTAATCCCATTTTCTCCAAAAAAGACATAATGAAATCACATCCTCCAGACAGCCTTAGGCAGATGATATAAATTTATCAAGAAGACATAAGTACAGGTTCATTCCCTTCAAAATAACCTTCCATTTCTTTTAAAGTAAAGAAAGAAAACCTGAAATCTGACTTACTTGCAACATGCTCTTAAGGAGATGGAAAGTCTTCAGCAATTTCTGACCCTGATAGGACTTAGACTAAATAACAGTAACTTTTTCCAGGTAGAATAAGTAAGGAAGACACTAATTTATTTAAGTCCAGTCTGTCTGGACTGGAAATTTAACACATTTCTCTTCACATAAATAGATCTAATGGTAAATATTTCTTTTTTGGTGTGTATATATCAACTGTATTAGTATGTTTCATGATTTCAGTAACTCAGTATTCCAATGCAAGTCTGTGAAATGACAATAACCTCTGCTATTTAATGAGCAGAGTATTCAAGTTACTTAGTCTATGTTAGACTAGCATTAAGCATCTTGGGAACTGATCTGCAATTTCTTACAGCTCCTTCTGCTACTGACATTATAAAGAGTGTTGATTTCTTTTAATGAGATTCTTGGCAACAGTAGTCCAGATACAAATGCCGAATTTTAATAAAATCTTTACTTTCAAATACTGTGACAGTTTGCACAATTAGTAATCAAAATAAGTACTTTCAGATCCCTGTGTGGCACAGGGGGCTTTTAATGTTTTATCCTATTTAGTGGCTGACCATTTGGATTTATTCTTGCTCCTCACAGGGGATATTCAATTGTCTTTTGATTATGCTTTAGAATGGATAATACTATCTTACAGCCATGATTAATAGTTTAGCCTTAAATAAGAGTGTCCCAATTATACTGACTTCTTGAGTTTCCAGAGAAAGTGAGTATAAAGCAGTTAGAAGTAATAACATGAAACAGTTACAGAGGTCAATTTCACCTAACGACAACTCACAGTTCAGTTTCAGAAATAAAAGAGAGTTCCACACCAGACACTTGTTGCTGGTGCCTACAGAGGTACAGTGCCTCATTTTTTGTCCCAGAGGAATAACTGGTCATCACTCTTCCATAGAATGGATGGTATTGTAACAGTACAGATGGATTTGGAGATGAGAGGGAGAGAGGACATTTGCAATCACTCCAGCATTTACTCTTCTTTGAGTGCAACAATTTAATCAAACTATTTCAATTACTGGGTGTGAAAGCCACAAAAGCCTTACTAGAGGAAAATTATAACGTACATTTCGGTAAGTATTTCCCATTTCTTCCAGTAAATTTGGAAGGAGCTATAGTTTTCCAGCATAACTAGAAAACTTAGGATGGTGCTGTCAGCTCTCTAAGTAGTTTAAAAAAATTTGGACCATCAAGATAAACAGATTTTTAAAATTTGAGAAGCAACACCATGTGATAGTAAAAGGTTATATCAGAACTTTCAATGTGCTTAATGCTTTCCAAAAGAGAAATTACTATCATGTCAAATAAAATTAGTTCTGGTAAATTTAATTATTTAATTTATATATTATTATTATATATAATATATATATATATATTACACATATATATATATATATTACACACACACACACACATATATATATATATATATATATATATATATATATATATATATAAAATTTATAATTTAATTATTTTATTTGCCCCTTTACTGGTTTGATAGCTGTAGGTAAGCAGACTTTCTTAAATATTCTACTTCAATACAAACTCTTGAAAGGAATTTTTTAAAAATATACAATATTTGAGGACACTTCAATTACAGCTATGGCTTTTTGTTATAACTGTAATTTTGTGATCAGAGCTTTGCAAACTATGTAACATAATAACTCTTCCAACTTGAGACAGATTTTTAATAGAAAATCAATTAAAACTATCAGGATATTTGCAGTGAAATTGGATTTGACTATCTCTGCTTGCAAGTGTGTTTAAAGATTGATGCTAGGAGCCTGTTCTCCACTTTTCTTAAGCACAAATAGGCTAGAGAAGATATGAGTCATATGATTCTTATTACATTTCAAATAGAATGAAAATCAGATCCAATGCATCTACAGTTCCTTTACAAAAATCTACACCTGAATCTCATTTGCCAAACAAAAGGTTCATATGCTGACTTGATACAATACTAACAATACTATCCAGTTTTACTTGAAGTTCACATTAAAAGCAGTGGTCTAGCTAACCATGAGGAAGTCTAGTATTTCAGATGCTGACAGGCAACTCTGAGTAGCCACTCATTCCTGGATATTACATCCTGCGATTTTGCTTGAACAAGTAGTATTCCACAGTGCCTACCGAAAGAGAGGCAGACAGTATGTTTTCCTGCCACACAGACTGAAGTGTTAAAAATCAAGTCTGAGAAATGCCAAATACATATTAAAAGTTTATGTATGTTTAATCTTATATGAGTACTTAGTTTTGGACTCAGGAATTCAGATAAGAAATGAAGTATGAAGATGAGGATGCTAAGGTCACAGCTGCATGTATCTACTCTGCAGATATACTAGAGAGCTAAAAATATACTACATGAAAAATCTAATTATAATGTGCAAAGCTTGTCCAGCTTTTCTTATGAATGTTACTTGCTCTGCAGTTTTACAATCGCAGAAAATTAACCTTCATACTCACTCAGCCTAAAGGGTGGTGCAAAACAACAAAACAACTCTACGTTGCAAAAATTGTACCCAATAATGGTCAAGTGAAAAATTAGGAAAAAGAGGAAAAAAGTCCTCAAATAATCAAATGTATTTTGGCACAAAGAGTTCAGAACTATGAAGTTGTGCTGCCCAGATGCTACATCTGAATGAAGTCAATCATTCCTACGGAAAGATCCCATTTATTTAAAAACTTCATCTGATTTTTTATTATTGCTTGTAGAAAGTATATCTCTAGGGTTTTCTGTATAATAATAAAAATTCTAAAAACCCTGAGCATAGAAAAAAGGAAGACATAGACATTTTCTTTTAAACTTGTGGGAACAAATGTAATGCTATGTTGACTTACCCTTGCATCTGTAACCTTGAATTCCCTCAGAATATACTGTGGCATGTTGTACTCTGCCATTGGATCTACCACAAAATACTGATATCTGGCTGAGCGCTCTGCAGGCCAGTACTGATGGCATTTTTCCTATGAAATAAAAAAGTAAAGTACATTTTCTATTATTTGAGAGGACTACCATAAACTGGTATAAACCCTTTTTTACTCAGCTAAGTATAATATTCATGGAAAGTGCCAATAGTGACAGGAACATGAGCTGCTTGTGTTGGTGAAGAGTAAAATATTATCTTTAATACTGCATTGCAAACGGTTTCTCATTGGTTGCTGTATACCTGAGCTTGCTTATACTTCTGCTCAGTTTTATTGTCTATCAGTGACAAGAGCTATCCTTAATCTAATTTTCAATGGCAAATTTTTATCTCAATTTACATCTTGATACCACCTTCAGTTTTCTTCCTTTTTGCTTGTTGGAGCAAGTCCCCCTAGCCTCAGTCACAACTCCATCTCTGCATCCACTAGCCATGTCCTGAATAATCTCTTTTCTCTAAGACACATGGCATAACTCATATTTCACTCATCAGATGCCAGCTTTCTCTTGATGTAATCCTGTCCAGATAGTAGACTGCTTCGTTCCTTCCAGCAGACAGAGTACCAATGAAATGAGTTTAGAATTGTAAACTGGGGGATGAAACATTAATGTGCAGCACAGAATACATAGAAGACATTCAGATCTAAAAAATACCATATTTTCTTTTAACATTTTTACAAGGAGATGCTGCAAAAGTGAAGTTTCCAAATAAGATATCTTTCTTTTTCAGTAGTCAGCAATGGTCTCTCTTGCTGAATCTCAGTGTGTCCTACAAAAAAACATCATGTTTAGCTTGTCCATTGCAACATATCAGCAGATTGGAAAAATTTACACCTATGACCACTCCTATTTCAAAAGGAGAAGGAACCAAAATCCTCATCTTTAGATATTCATAAGAATGAAATATTTTAATGAAAAGAGCTGTTGTAACCAACATTTTAGTAAAGGAATATTAGAGCAGTACTTACTCTGCCCATTTCTCGTAGTTTAGTGAGCATGACCACAATTGTAGAGTTATGCTCCCAGAGCATTCTCCAGAAGTCTTCAGTTGTTTCTGCTAAAGGACCCTGTGTAGCTATGTAAGCTTTTTGTTGTCTATGTTAAAAAAAAAAAAGGTAGATTAAGAGTATTATTTTAAGCAAAAAAATGGATTTATACTCATGTTCTTTGCTTATATGAAAACATTATCTGGAGACAAAATGTATATTCTGTTAATAATGAGCACATTAAAACCTTATTATGATTGTTTAATCAAATTATGGCTTTTTATTTTTAGAACTTTGAGAGGAAAATTACTATGTTAATATTATGATGTATGACTTTATCGTTATTATTTAAATTTTAATGCAACCCTAATTGCTCAATTTTGTGTGCTGTAAAAAGCACTTAAGAAACACTTAGTTGTGCTGGTTCATTTTATAGAAATAACTGTCTAACAATCTATTAAGTTTAGGAATTATAACATCAAGCAGTTTCTTTATTAACTTCATTTCAACAGTCTGATGCCTCCAGCAAAAGTAAGGCAGGAAGAAAATTTGGGAATGGAGTGTGAATTTCCAGGCCCTAATATTCTACTAGGGAAAGCTATCACCAAAATGTTAAAAGATTGGATCAACAGCTTTATAAGATGATGACCAGTTTGTGTTGCTCTTGCTTCTTTCAAGCAACAGCAATACCTCTGTGGGTGTTAGTGGAGATTAAGTTTATTTTCAATTATGAGCTGAAGCTCAGAAAATTCACTCTGTGGATATGGATACTCAGGCACACCTAAACTATGGCAAAGATAGGCAAATGATGCCATTTCCCTTTCATGTCTTTTTCAACCAGCTGCTTTAAGTCAGCTGAGGGCATATTGCTCCATGTTGTCATGCAGATGCCAGTGGGCTGCACATCAGTTTATATACTAAAGGCTTTTGGTAGGCAGTGTTCCAAGACTGTAGGTTATCACCTTGACACACAGAGTGTATCTCCTGTATCTTATTTCCATATTTTATTTCTATATTCTAATAATTTCTTATTTCTATACTTCTTATTTCTATATTTTAAGCAGAAAAACTGTGAAGAAATAGGGGTTCAAATCATGATGATGCTTAAATCTCATTAACTTCCAGCACGTAAAGCATACTGAGAGCTCTCAGTGGCTTAAACACAGGTAAAAATATAATATTTAAGATTCTATGTAATTTACAATTTTTTTTTTATTACATGGGGAAAAATATAAACCCTTTACGAAAATTTTAAAAAACACCCAAACAAGCTCTGAACAGACAAAAAATTACTCAATTTCAATACTAAGTTTTGCTATTTTCAACATAATTACATAAACAATTTTGTAAACTTTTAAAACAGTAAAGATAAGAACATATCACTATTTGTACCTGTATCCATCAATGAAACTGGCATTAATATAATCAGAGCCTTCTACTCCTCGGATAGGCTGCAAGCATACCCTTGTGGATTCATATGGCATAATATTGACAAGGCGATTTTTGAATTTATTACATGGAAGATTGGCACTGATGAATCTTGAAGTGTGAGCCTTAGAGCTAGCAAGACGCTGTTGAAAACAAAAAAATTAAGGCCAGGTATAACAAAGACTAGTGATGCTATCAGGTTTTATAATCTCTGCTCAGTAAGCATCTGAATAATTTCAACTTCAGATGCTTACTTTTCCATATTCCATTGCATTACCCAAATATTTGTAAAGCTTCTTTAATACCTACAAGTACAATGTCTTCTCTATTAGTGCATTTGGATAAATTCCAGTATTAAACCACTACGCAAACACGTATTTCATGACACAGTAACAATAAAGGAATAGCATGGTTAAATCACCCGCAACTAAATGGTTCTTGTCCAGACACCCATTGAGAATTGAATTGTACTTTTTACAAAGAAACATCTTCCTGATTTAAAAATTTAGTCTAATGGTGTCTTTTATCTTTTGATTACTGGAAACAAGTGGTGAAGAACAGAGCAGCTTCAGTGTTACATTATTTGATTTCGGTTACCCATAACATAAAATCCCAGTACCTTAAATTCCAGTTCCATTCCTGTGACATTTTCGCCTGTTTCTATCTGTGTCAGCTTCTGGATATATGCATACAGGTTTCTGGCTGGCACTTCAGTATTTCCACATGTCACTGCTTCCAGCAGTGCATCATGGATAAAGATGTACTGGTCCTCAGTTTGAACCATGTAATTCCTCTGTGCTCTCATTAGAGTTACGTGGCCATAAATATCTACAGTCTTTTCATGCTTTATTCTCTCTAACATGGCATCTATCACAATGAAACAGCCAGTCCTGCCGACTCCAGCACTGAAAGAAATGAACACAGGAGAGAAAACATGGACTGTTTCATTCACTGTGTTTATTTTTACATCATTCAAAATTTAAAGTTTTATAATGCTGATTTAAACAGCACATGTTTCCGAATATGAACATCAGCTTTTACGAAAGAGGTTGGTGTCCTGAAAAAAGTAAATGCCTTAAATATCCATTAAAAGCAATTGAGAACACAGAATGCTTTCCTATGAGGTCTTTGCATCTTGCAGTTTCAGGTTTGACTATAACAGAAATAAAACACCTTGCAGCATGTTCTTAAGTTTATGTTCTTAAAAATGGAAATTACTGGAGATGATAAATCCTCTAAGAATTCAAGCTTTATTTGTAGCATGATTTCTAAGTCATTAAACATGCTGTTGTTGCTATTCTCTTTACAGAGGTAAATTTATTGGCAAACAATAACTGAACAGAAAATGGGTCTTACATATTTCTATTACACTTTGCTGGTAAACTTTCCACCCATCTCCCAACCCTGTTGATGTGGCTTCTGTTAACACAGTTTGTTCTGTCCTCTGCTGTTTCACTTGGCTAGGACATACTGTTAGTCTTTGCAATGCAGACCCATGACTAGATAGCCGTGCTAGCTGTAGGCTGGGGAAAATCCGAGTGTTTGGATGCCAGCTGTAGTGAATCAAATCAGACCATCTTTTTGCATGATTGAACTTTACGAAGATTTGTGCCAACTACTTGCATACATGTAGCTAAACTAAGCTAAAGTGTAAAATGTGATGGGATTTGTACATCATTTTTCTGTCCAAGATAACATCATGCCTGCAACAATGACTTATAGTCCCAGGCTTTCTAAATACCTAATTTTTTCAGTTAGTGGCTGAAAATGAAATACATAGTGTATTAAGCAACAGTTTATAAACCCTCAAAACACTGAGATTAGCTAAATTAAGAATATTTAAGAACCCCATGAACTGCAATCTTTTGTGTATAAATAGAAAGAAAGAAAAATAATTATACCCGAGCTTCTAGAGGACAACTATATAAAAGTCAAAACTTCTCACAGCTTCTGCATTTTCCAGAGATATTAAATATCTTAAGTCCATCCTGAAATCAATAGGCAAGGTCAAACATTTATTTCTTGCATTTATTTCTTCTTTCTTATTTCTTAAGCATTTATGCCAATTACCAGCAAACTGAATTTCCTTATAACCAAATCAGAAGGAAGTACAGAACAGAAAGCTATTTTATTAGCATAAAGCAAGACTTCTTTCTAAGTCAGCAGATTTACATATTGTTAATCACGTGTTCTTGCCATGGATTACTCCACCAAGCAGCAGATCCCCTTCACACAGCTGAAGATTTCTGCTAAAGACCAAATGCATCAATCTCAACTTTCTTAGGTGCCACTCTGACAAGAATTAACCCGTATTCTGAGTTAAAGAAAAATTACCTATCACTGATATTCATCAGTGGGAATTGTAGAGAAGGAAAAATAAAAGAAAAACCAAAATGATGGTTATCCTAATGAAACAATAGTTCATTTACCTTGTATAATGAAAGCACTGCATTTCAGGACAACCTGTTGACACTAATAGTGCTATAATCATGGAGAAAACCTCAAAAAGCTGTCTCACTATTGTGATTTTCTTTGGGTTTTTTTTTGTTCTTGTACTGAAAATCAACAGAAGTAGCACACATTTGTCTGTCAGACTGGTTTATATAATATTTTAAACCATTCCTTCAATCAATAAGTACTCTTCAAATTCCGTTTTTATCAGTTTATTAAGAGTGGGCCAAGTGAGAAATATAAAAGTTTGGCAGTGCAGATTTTCTCAGTAATCTAGAATATGGTTCTTTTTCCTATAACGTATTAAATTGCTGTTCCAACATCATGTTTGTAACTGGATATGCCATTTTTCAGATTGAATATCTAAAAGGTCACTGGTACCTGCAGACCACAACTGGAAAATCCCGAGCCAGTTAAAAGCTTGCACCTTCAGCTGGAATGAGCAATTTTCAGTTGTTCTTTTTATGTCTTTTGTTATGATTTATATATTTATTTTTTCTCTGAGCAAACTCAAAGAGAAATAGCTATTAGCATACTCTAGTACAGAAGATATTTGCTAGTCTACAGGATTATACAGAAGTTGTGAAGATTATGATCTAAACACATTATTATGCACTTATTTCATGATAAGGATGAAGGGGCTGATACACTACATTTATGGAGTCATTTGGGCTCCTGACACAAATCACTCTGGACCATTTTATCCAGTGGGATATTTTACTCTTTTAAGGTGTTCACTACATTCTAGTTCTGCCCGTAATAAATGAGCTGTGTATCTACCAAACTACTCTTTGACTTTCCACATTAAAATGGAACCAGTGATATGAAGATTTTAACTTAACTCTTCTTTGAAATGTGCTCTTCCTGCCCCCAATACCTTCTAACTCCAAACAACAATAGCTTATTATATAAAGAAACTATCCTATCCTAATTTTTTATCCCATTTCTCCTTCTCTTCTACTGTTACACATCCTTCTTAATACGGGAAGCCATACAGTTTGAATCCTCACTAATAAGCCACTGAAAAAAAAAATTCCCTGTCTTTCATCTGCTAGCCATGATAATTCAACTAATAAGAATAATTTCACAAATAATTTCTACTTTTGTTATTGACTTTCTTGCCCTTTTGGTTTGCATCTTCTGGTGTTGCTGTCAAACTTAAAATTTTCATTTCAGTTAGTGAAAGAACTATTGCATTTTCAATCTGAAAACCTAGGTATCTATTAAATAGACATGCCTATTAGGAAACTGTTACTGCTTCAAATATTGTAATTTACAGTATTATAACATTTGTTTTCAATTTCTAAAATCATGACTGACTCAGTTCCATGAGCTGAAACATGCTTAATGTCCTGTGATGCAATACAGCTACAATAGCCACAATTCAAAAAAGGAAAATGAAGAGGCATAAGGGGGACATTCTGAATTCAAATCACTGTATGGATGTGTTAAAGGTTGGCTTTTGTGATTAATTTATAGCTGTTTAAATGATGACCCTTTACTGATACTTCAGTGACTTGGCAAAGGAAGGCAGTGTAATTACCAGTATTCACAGATCATTTTATTGGAAGCAAAGACAGTAAAATATGGACCAAAAGTCATGTAGCACATCTTTGACTCATATCAGGGGAAAATTTTATTGAATATTACTGTTTCAGATTGAATGAAGCTTGCATTTATAAACTGAAAGTACATGAAATTGCTTGTGATATAGGAAAGATATAAAAAGATCTGGATTTTATTGAGGAACCTTTAATGATTGATTAGATTCCAATCCCACAGAAATTCTGTGGTAGTTCTGACAAGAGCAATATTTAGATAATTTTCTCATTTTGTGGTTAGCAAATTAGAACAGAGCAGAAAATCACCCCCCTGGCCAGGAAGCAGGAAACAACCCCATCCTTTTAACATCCTTTTGAAAAGAAACATCTGATCAAAATAAGATAAAGACCTTATGCAAAGATGTAAATTGAAAGTTCATTTGAGAAGAGATATTGAATTGCTTCAAGAATTATATAGCAGCTTATAAGAGACCTTTGAGAATTTATCTGCAAGTTTACAGTGACTTTCTTTCCTTCTCACTGTGGTTATGGTTGAACACCAGACAAGAAGAATGGTGTTCAGCACTTACATAGATGCAGTGCTTTACCAAAGACTTCATTGACTGAATTTTTTCATCCCTTCTCACTGTGGTTATGGTTGAACACCAGACAAGAAGAATGGTGTTCAGCACTTACATAGATGCAGTGCTTTACCAAAGACTTCACTGACTGAATTTTTTCATCCCTAGGCTATGCATGGAGGCAACCAGACTTATCACTGAAGTCACATATAATGTCGGAAAAAGAACACGGAATAAAAATAAATCAGAAAACAGGAAAATATTTCACTCTAAGCAGATAAAGTTCAGTCTAGAACTCTCCCTAGTTTTCATAAGTAGTAGACAAAAACATGGGATAATCATAACCCAAAAGCCAGCCTTATATCTTTCCTCCTTTATGGAGTTTTAATAAGACTTTTCATTTCAGTCTGTACATTCTCAGAATTCTAGTATTACCATAAATTCTTCAAATATAACTGCCCCAGATTTAAGTCCACACTTTTTTTTTTTGTAATATGCACCTGCAGAAGTATAATAATACTCAGGAAGTAAATTTGCTCTTCATCTAATCCCAAGTACAGCTCTGGAGAGATCAAGGTTTATACAGCTTATGACGCTGTCTTATGAGATTGGAACTTGAACACAAACAAACTCTCAAATATTAAAACACAGAAAATCAAAACTAAAAATTTCTCTAACAAATCCCATGTACAGGAAATAACTGTTTACTAAAATAATTTTAAAAGATGAATTTTTTTCATGCAGGCTAAAAATGTAGCATTAGTAATGTTCAACAAAACAAAAAATTTAAGAGACCCTTCTAACAATGACATTCCATTAGAGCACTTCAAATCCTCTCACCAGTCATAAATTAACGTTACATAGAAAAGATGAAACAAAAATGATTTTTTCTTTACTTGCCAAAGATAAATTAGGATCATGAAATGAAATGACGAGACTTTCAAACAAACAGGAAGTAATTTTTAAAGTAGTAATAATTTTTAAAGTAGTAATAATTAAATTTTGAAAGACATTGTAACAGAATATCATGTATGACAAAAGAAATTCAGAGAGAAAAGGCTCAATTAAGGGTTATTAACCTACATGTTACAGACACAACTTCCCCAACAGAAATCCTTTTATTAGATTTTGCTGGGGTTTGGATAGGGACTCTGAAAAATAACATCCTAGACATGTCCTGGGAGAGAAACTAAAATGCACTGTCTAAATTTGGTGTTGTGATCCTACATATTTATAAAAGGCATAAGCATTCCATTTCCCAGCTATAAAACAGATCATCTTAGAACTCTACTTTTGAATCAACACTTCAGCCTCCAGGTACTTGACACCTTTAGTAACTATACCATTGAAATGGCACACCATTAATTGTGATACTTGCTTCTCCTTTCCTGAAAGGGACAAATTATAACTATTCTACCTGCTTCTTTCCTGAAATAATGAATTGTTGATTAAAAAAAAAAATCTCTTATTGTTCTGTTTATGAGATGGAACAGCAGAAACTGTACATAACTGAAAAGTTCATTGACCTTATTTCATACCACTTATTTTTCTCATTATGGTTTTCCTTCAGAACTGATTGTTGATTCTATGTAACAATACATGCCATAATCCTACTTTTCATAGAGCATTTTTACATATACACCTTGCTTAATCACTATGTTATCGATTTCTTCAATTACTCAGACATATAAAAAAAAATACATTAAAATCAACTTTATTCCTCTGTACTTTTTTATCTGTGTACAAGGGTTTAGTGTGATTTTTTATTTCAAAATTAATTCAGTTCTCATATATTCTCCTTCTTATCTTCCTGCTTCTCTAAATACAATCTTATATATGAATGTACTGATTTCTGTATTTATCATCAAAGAGTAACTATCCTAAAAAAATCTTCTGTGTGATAATTGAGTTTCAGTGTATACTTTACATTTTTTGTACTGTACAATGCCTTCCTGACATTATGCATTCCACTAAAAAAAGAATTATCTAAAATTGACTGAAATAGAGTTTAGAAGAAGAAAGCATTTTAAGGTTAATTTTAAAATCACATCTTACTGTGACTTGTTACCTTCAATTAAAGATAGATCTATGCCTGAATAGCTGTAGTAAATATAAAAAATGCAATTGCTGGGTAATTTAGCAGAGGAAGTACACTGTGATCCTATAGTCAATAAATAAAAGTGAAGCACAGCACAGCAGAGAAACCAATGGAGAGAAATCATGCTGCTTGCTGCTAACAATTATTTGTTCCTTTCTTTGCAGTTAACCTACTTTTCATTCTCAGGGTGGAATGTTTTGAGAAGTAGCTTCATGCTTTTGGAATATTTCTTTCTGTGCTTTGATTACATTTTCGTGGAGAAGAGCTATTAGGCTATCCATGCGAGTAACAGAAGGTCAACTGATGCTATCTGGATAACTGGAAGACCTTGAACCTACTTGCTAGCCACTAAAGTATTCCAAGTTTCAGAGTCCTCTGGACCCCTCCCTGATTCTAGGTGTTTCTATTCCTATTGTGGCCAATAACTGCTTCTTTTCTTAACAGCAGCTGTCCTCAGGACTTTTTCTGGTTGGGTTTTAGACTGATGGAACAGTGATGAAGTCTGAGGTTGTCATCCAGACACAGGACTTCATCTTGTAAGCACAGAGTAAAAGGAAGACATTATCACCACGACTCTTTAGTCCACACAGGCTTTTTGTTGTTGTTGTTGCTGTTTTTGCAGTACCAAATGTAGTTCAAAGCCCTAAACAAATCTGTGTACAAATTTTTTTTAAAGTTTTTTCTCACTCCACTGTTCCCCCTTCCCCTACTCTGAAAACGTGGAAATAAACAGCAATTTAGTCCTGAACCTCGAAGCTGATACGACTTTAGTAGTGGACCTATTGTTCTGGATCTCCATCTCAGAACATCTCTTCCCTTTCAATCGAAAACTGATATATCTAGAGGATACATTCAGAGGATGAGACAAACTTGATGTTGCCACCTCTAGATCTGGTTTAAAACGAATTGGTTGCAATACAGTATTAATGCAGTGAGATGCTACACAGTATAAAACAGAGTTTAAAAAACCTGAAGCTTCTCTGATGAGCTCATATGAAGGCTACTCCTTCATAAATACCCTTTGTAATATCTGACAATATTCCACTGACCACTGAAGAGCTTGGTTACTGGTACTAATTAGAATATTTCTTAACCTCTGAAATCTTTATACCATCATGAATTCTCCATAATGCAGAAAATCAGGTTGTGAAAGGTTAATACCAATAAGCATTTCACATTTCTTAATCACAACTTTCCATTTAGAGGTTAGACAATAATCTCTTCCCTTTTTTTCCCAGGATTTTGAACTTATGTGCAAAAATTGTGGGCAAATTATAATGGAAATCATGGGAGTTTCAGCAGAGAAGTTTCAAGGTAGCTGTAAAACAAGCTTGGATAGTATTATGACTTTCTTAAAATTCAGGTGACAAAAAAATAGACACCATAATGCCGAATTTACTTGGAACAGCAGTGACTGACAAAATCTGATAATAAGTGATGAGACCCTGAATTAAGTCTAAAAGTATAAAAAATGAAGAAAGATTAATATTCAGGGCAGAATACTGACTGGAAAGCCTCCATGAAAAGATAACAGGACTATTTTTAAAGCTGCATTTTACTTCTAGAGATCTAGGGAGAGGATTTAAAGAGACTTTCATGCTGATTACTTTAGATAAAAATACAGCCTGTTTGAAGTTAGCCAAACACACTGGGTAGCCAAGTCGATACAATGTGTTCCAGCATACTCTGTGTCTATGGATATTCCGGAATTTAATGTAGGTACAGCTGGGAAATCTCAGAGTTACCCCTTTCCAGAATTCAGCTATTGGGTTATAAAAATATTTTCACATTTCCTGCAGATGGCTGGATTATTTTCTTCACTTATAATTTTAATTCAAAATTCATTACGGACAGCTGCTGGCTCTGATAGAACCTAATTGCTCTTTTACTAGACTCAGCTGCAAGCAGTCAGATTTCCTTTTCCTTTGTAGAGTATATTATATATAAACATGGGTGGGGAGAAAAATAACCAATTAACTAAATACATATGGATAAAATGACTCAGTAAGAGTACTGATCAAATAATGTATCAAACTACAGCTTAGGTCAAAGGAAATTACAGGCCTTGTAGGACATGATAATATATATATGGAAATAATTATCAGCACCAACATATTTGTAATTTAAGATAACAAATGGAAAAGGCATTGCATTTGTTAAAAAAATATTACAGACAATTGTTACATTTTAATGAGGGGCAGGTTATTTCGCCTAGCAAAAAGTCATCAGTCTTCAGCAGAACTGCTCAATTGAAACCATTTGTTGGCCAAATCGAAGTCAGACCTCAGTATGTCCACTGGGAAACTCAGAAAAAAATGTGGCATAATCATGGAACTATTTTTACTGACTTACCTCTTATTTAAAAAAAAAAAAAAAAAAAAAAAAATATATATATATAATCCCCAGAGAATAGTTACTTTTACTCAGGCTACCAAAAATGACTATGTCACAAAAAGAGGGAACGGAGTCAGCCAGGAAAAATGTCAAGGACGTGAGAACTCCCTTCCGCCTCCCTCCATATAAGAAATACTGGAATAGTTTCGAATATGTTGATGGATGAACTCAAGAAAAAGTCGGAGACATGTAAAACATGAAACAACATTAAACAACACATTTTTTAATCCTTTTATCCAAAGACATTTAGTGAAATAGAGACACACATTCAAATTAAAAGTAAATAAATATCTTCTAATATATATGAGAGAAACTACTTGAAAAAGGAACAAGATAGTTAATACTGCCTGGTTTTGTTCTTTGAAATGTGTATACAATCATGTCCTGGGGTGACAGGACATTTTCATGCTTTGTATCCCAATCGTGTATTCCTGTTCCCATGCTCTCAGTTTGTTTTGTCTATAGCCGTGTCCCTCCCCCGGCTGCTTGCTCTGGCTTGCTGCTGCTAGCTTTAGGCCCGCTTTGCTCTGTTGCTTTTTTTGCTTTTTCTTTGCTTTTCTTTTTTTTTTGCCATTTTTTGTTTCTCCCTTCCTTCCTTCCTTCCTCCCCTTCCCTGAAGACATCGGACCTGCTTCGGACCTTGATTCGGGAACGTCAAGGAACTCCTCCGGAGTCTGCATTACAGAGAAGCTCAGCACCCTCCTCAGCAGACTGCTCAAGCCGTTTGGCCTCTCTCGGACTGGTGAAAACGTTTGTTGTCATCTCGGGCTGTTTTTTCTTGTGTTGGGGAGTGTTTTTTGTTCTTGCTTAATAAACAAGTTTTTTCCACTTTTCCTCTGAGGAAATTCCTCCCGAACCCGGTGGTGGAGGCGGGGGGAGGAGTTGTGGAGGTTTGTTTCCTTTAAGGGGCTCCTTTGGAGATTTTCCCCTAATTTGTCCCAAAGCAGGACAAATATTTTTTGGTGGCCCGTACGGGGAACGGTCAACCAGACAAAGTGGAAAAAACTTCATTCTAAATAATATTTTGGTCTCAATTGTTTAGTGGGTACATTGGTATGTCTCTCTTTGAAGTTATAATGTCATTTGGAGTGAAAGCCTGCCTCTATTTCTGGTCATTAGGGTTTTTTGAAGTTTTAATACCTTTGTGGTCCCTAGGTTTATTTTCTTATCCAGAAATAGCTCTGGTATTGTCCCTAATGCAAAGCTTTTGTAGTAGAGGGGCACTAACCAGAATATTTATCGGGCTGGGCTTGGTTGTGATGATTTGCAAGAGGTTTATAAAAATGTTGTTATCAGTTCCAGGAATGTATGGTTCGTGGTTGTGGCTGTGTACTCAGTTTGTTAGGGGAGAAGCAGGGGAGGAGGCTTTTCAGCCTTTGCTTTCCTTCTTCTCCTCTGAATTATTTACATCTCCATTAGAAAACGTTTGGTTCTCCCTGACTGCCAAGGACACCATCTTTCTGGTATTTAATTTAGTAAGCTTTCTTTATACTGTCTGCAGTTTATATAAGATGAAGGCTGAGATTTCTAGAGGGGCTGGTGAGACTCCTGATTTAGGAGTAAAACCAAGGGTGAGGAATCCTGAGTGGTGTGGGAAATGGGAGGATATGGGCCAAATTTTAAAGGAGTTTTCTGATCCTATTCTGGGACTTTCCATCTCAACAAATTCAGGACCTAGCTGAGGTGGTAAAGTACCTGAAAGAGAGGTGCCATGGTAACACTAAGGAGGAAAGGATCATTGCAGTGAGCTGGGCCCTGGCACATGCTTATCACACCCTGCTAGACACTGTAGGGCAGCAGATAGAGGAAAGGGAACAGGGAGATAAGTTAGTTACTATCCCAGTCACTCAGGCTGCAGCCAACATCCCAGGCTCCAGGCCAGCAGGTAAACCAGAGAGTAAGCCTCAACCAATGGCTGTTGCTGCTAATACAAGAGGTGGAAAGTGCAAAAGCAAGACTGACCGAAGGGTGACCGAAGGGTGGAGGATGATGATGATGATCCAAGAGAAGGACCATCACCAAAATCAGAAACCACACCAAGTGGCACAGATTCCGGAGCCAATATTGATTCCTTCTCCCTGAAGGACCTTCGAGGCCTAAGGAAGGATTATAGGCGACAGCCCGATGAATCTATAATTAGTTGGCTAGTCCGCCTTTGGGATGCGGCAGGGGAGGCTACCATTCTGGATGGCACTGAAGCAAGGCATTTGGGATCCCTGTCACATGATCCTGTGATCGACCAAGGCATGATGAGGGGGGCTAGCCCTCACAGCCTCTGGGAACGGGTCCTGGACAGCGTAGCACAAAGATACCTGTGTGCAGATGACCTCTATATTCAGCAGACACAGTGGAAGACCATAGAACAGGGGATCCAACGCCTGAGGGAGATGGCAGTGGTAGAGATCATTTTTTCAGATGACATAACAACTAGGAATCCAGACTTCGTACCGTGTACTCCTGTAATGTGGAGGAAACTTCTGCGACTTGGGCCACCTGAATACGCTTCTGCTCTAGCAATAATGAAGCGGGATGAGGTATATGAGACTGTACTCGATATGGCGAAGAAGCTTCGAGCATATGTGGATGCTGTACATGGTCCTACTCATGCCAGAATTGCAGCTGTGGAAACACGACTGCATAAATTAGAAGACAAAATAGAGGAAAGTCATAAGAAACTCAGGGAAGAGATTAAGAATGACCTCCTCCAAATCTCAGCTGTACAAATTAGAGGCCCTGGTATCCAGCGCAGAGGTTCCATTGTTGGGGAGAGAAGGCACACCCCACGAGCTGAGTTGTGGTTCTTCCTATGTGAGTCTGGAGAAAACATGAGGAGATGGGATGGGAAGTCTACTGCTGCTCTGGCACAACAGGTGCGTGAATTGAAGGAAGGTAAGAAAAGGGAAGCAGCTCCAGTTGCCCGTAGTTGAACTGTTGGGCATAATGATGACGATGATTTGTCTGATCCCCTTGAAGAAACCTCCAAGACATACGTCTCAGGAAAGAAGGATAACCAGGCTTAGAGCGGCCCTGCCTCTAGCCAGGTAGAGGTTAGGGAAAACTGAGTCTTTTGGACGGTGTGGGTTCTATGGCTTGGCGCATCAGAGCCACAGAAATATAGAGCTTTGGTTGATACTGGTTTGCAGTGTACCCTAATGCCTTCAGGACATGTGGGAACAGAACCTATTTCCATTGCTGGGGTGACGGGGGGATCACAAGAATTGACTCTGTTGGAAGCTGAAGTGAGCCTGACCGGGAAGGAGTAGCAGAAACATCCGACTGTGACTGGCCCAGAGGCTCCGTGTATTCTGGGCATAGACTATCTCAGGAATGGCTATTACAAAGCCCCTAAGGGACTCAGGTGGGCTTTTGGAATAGCTTCTGTGGAGGCAGAGGACATTAAGATATTGAACACCTTGCCTGGACTGTCAGAGAACCCATCTGCAGTAGGACTCCTGAAGGTAGAAGAGCAACAAGTACCTGTTGTCACCTCGACAGTGCATTGCCGGCAGTATTGAACGAATTGAGATGCTGTGATCCCCATTCACAAGATGATTCGAGAGTTAGAGAGCTAAGGGGTGGTTAGTAAAACCCACTCACCCTTCAACAGTCCCATTTGGCCTGTGTGTAAATCTGAAGGAGAATGGAGATTGACTGTGGATTACCGTGCATTGAATGAAGTGACACCACCACTGAGCGCTGCTGTGCCGGACATGCTGGAACTCCAGTACGAGCTGGAGTCCAAGGCAGCAAAGTGGTACGCCACAATCGATATCGCCAATGCATTTTTCTCCATTCCCCTGGCTGCAGAATGCAGGCCTCAGTTTGCTTTCACCTGGAGGGGCGTTTAGTACACCTGGAACCGACTGCCCCAGGGGTGGAAGCACAGTCCCACCATCTGTCATGGACTGATCCAGACTACACTAGAAAAGGGTGAGGCTCCAGAACATTTACAATACATTGATGATATCATTGTGTGGGGAAACACAGCAGCAGAAGTGTTTGAGAAAGGAGAGAAAATCATCCAAATTCTCCTGGAAGCCGGCTTTGCCATTAAGAAAAGTAAAGTTAAGGGACCTGCTCGGGAGATCCAGTTCCTGGGAGTGAAGTGGCAAGATGGGCAGCGCCAGATTCCTACTGATGTCATCAACAAAATCACAGCTATGTCCCCACCAACCAATAAGAAGGAAACACAAGCTTTCTTAGGTGCTAAAGGTTTCTGGAGGATGAATATTCCTGAGTATAGTCAGATTGTGACTTACTTGGTTACACGTAAGAAGAACGATTTCCACTGGGGCCCTGAGCAGCAACAAGCTTTTGCCCAGATCAAGCAGGAAATTGCCCATGCAGTAGCCCTTGGCCCAGTCAGGACGGGACCAGATGTGAAGAACATGCTCTACTCTGCAGGCAGGAACCATGGCCTGTCCTGGAGCCTTTGGCAGAAGGTGCCTGGGGAGACCCGAGGCCGACCACTGGGATTCTGGAGTCGGAGCTACAGAGGGTCTGAAAGTAACTACACCCCAACGGAGAAGGAAATCTTGGCCACTTATGAAGGAGTCCAAGCTGCTTCAGAGGTGATTGGTACTGAAGTACAACTCTTCCTGGCACCTCGACCACCCGTGCTGGGGTGGATGTTTAGAGGAAAGGTTCCCTCCATCCACCATGCCACCAGTGCTACAAGGAGCAAGTGGATTGCCCTCATTACACAGCGTGCCCAAATTGGGAAACTAAATTGTCCTGGGATTTTGGAGGTAATTACAAATTGGCTTGAGGGTGAAAACTTCAGTCTCACTGGTGAAGAGGGAGAAGAGCAAGTGACCCGTGCCGAAGAAGCTCCACCATATAACCAACTGCCAGCAGAAGACACAGGTTACGCTCTTTTTACCAATGGTTCCTGTCGCCTCATAGAAATAAACCGGAAGTGGAAAGCAGCCGTATGGAGCCCCACACGACAGGTTGCACAAGCTATCGAAGGAGAAGGTGGATCGAGTCAACTCGCGGAACTCAAAGCTGTTCAATTGGTCCTGGACATTGCTGAAGCAGATAAGTGGCCAAAACTTTACCTTTATACTGATTCCTGGATGGTAGCCAATGTTCTGTGGGGATGGCTGAAGAGATGGAAGGAGGCGAACTGGCAGCGCAGAGGAAAACCAATTTGGGCTGCTGAAGAATGGAAAGACATCGCTACCCGGTTAGAGAAACTACCTGTGAAGGTTCGCCATGTAGATGCCCATGTCCCCAGAAGCAGGGCTAATGAGTAGCAGCAAAACAATCAGCAGGTAGATCAGGCCGCAAAGATAGGGGAGTTGAAGATAGATCTTGACTGGGAGCACAAAGGAAAGCTGTTCTTAGCACGATGGGCCCATGATGCCTCAGGCCACCAGGGTACAGATGCCACCTATAAGTGGGCACGAGACCGAGGGGTGGATCTAACCATGGACAGCATTTCTCAGGTCATTCATGACTGTGAGACGTGTGCTGCTATTAAGCAGGCTAAGCGGGTGAAGCCCCTCTGGTATGGGGGGCGGTGGTCCAAGTACAAGTATGGGGAGGCTTGGCAAATTGATTACATCACACTGCCTCAAACCTGCCAAGACAAGTGCCACGTACTAACCATGGTAGAAGCCACTATGGGATGGTTGGAAACCTACCCCGTGTCTCATGCTACAGCCCGCAACACCATTCTGGGCCTTGAAAAGCAGGTCCTTTGGAGGCATGGTACTCCTGAGAGGATTGAGTCAGACAATGGGACTCATTTTAAAAATAATCTTATTAACACCTGGGCTAGGGAACATGGCATTGAGTGGGTGTACCACATCCCCTACCATGCACCAGCTGCAGGTAAAGTGGAGAGATACAATGCATTGTTAAAAACCACTTTGAAAGCATTGGGTGGGGGGGTCTTTCAAGAACTGGGAGCAACATTTAGCAAGGGCCACGTGGTTAGTTAACACTCGAGGTTCCACCAACCGAGCAGGTCCTGCCCAGTCTGAGCCCCTTAATATAGTGGATGGAGATAAAGTCCCAGAGGCCCATATCAGAGGTTTGTTGGGGAAGACAGTATGGATTAATCCAGCCTTGAGTACAGGCAAACGCATTTGTGGGATTGTCTTTGCTCAAGGACCAGGTTATACCTGGTGGATAATGCAGAAAGATGGGACAACCCGTGGTGTACCTCAGGGAGATCTGATTGTGGGATGATATCATTGTTTGCTGAACGTTACCACCACTGTCTGTACGTTAGATCATACAGACATGAGACAGAAGGAAACGTGAAGTGTCAAAGGTCTGAGCAAGTAAGATGGAAGGAAATGTGTAAGTGTGGAAGGTTTGAGCACGTGAGATGAAAGGTTTTACATTGTGTCCATTAACATGTTCACGATATGGGATAAGGGGTGGAATGTCTTGGGGTGACAGGACATTTTCATGCTTTGTATCCCAATCATGTATTCCTGTTCCCGTGCTCTCAGTTTGTTTTGTCTATAGCCGTGTCCCTCCCCCGGCTGCTTGCTCTGGCTTGCTGCTGCTAGCTTTAGGCCTGCTTCGCTGGCTCTTCTCTCTTGCTTTTTTTTTTGCCATTTCTCTGTTTTTGTTTCTCCCTTCCTTCCTTCCTCCCCTTCCCTGAAGACATCGGACCTGCTTCGGACCTTGATTCGGGAACGTCAAGGAACTCCTCCGGAGTCTGCATTACAGAGAAGCTCAGCACCCTCCCCAGCAGACTGCTCAAGCCGTTTGGCCTCTCTTGGACTGGTGAAAACGTTTGTTGTCATCTCGGGCTGTTTTTCTTGTGTTGGGGAGTGTTTTTTGTTCTTGCTTAATAAACAAGTTTTTTCCACTTTTCCTCTGAGGAAATTCCTCCCGAACCCGGTGGTGGAGGCGGGGGGAGGAGTTGTGGAGGTTTGTTTCCTTTAAGGGGCTCCTTTGGAGATTTTCCCCTAATTTGTCCTAAACCAGGACAAATCATGAATATAAACAAAAATGTATACAGGAGTTTCTCTAGGTAGCTAGAGGAATAAAGGGGAAAATAATTGAAATCCTCATGAAGCAAGGCTAAACTAGTCACTAACTGCTTGCTGCTGGAGAGGAAACTTTACTGAAATGTTGTTGACATTGGAGTTTTGTACTTCCCCCAGAAATTTCTGACATTTGCCATTGTCAGAGACAGGACAGTGGCCTGGACAGAACACTGATTCTATTTAGTAGTACCATTCCCTATGTTCCTTTACAGATTTCTGACTGCTACCAGGAACAAATCTTGCCCTATGCAGTCACAGCAGTTTTTTAGGATTTCAAAAGATAATCCAGCCCTGAGTCACACCAGTGGGGAGTATAATTCCCTGAACCATAGGCTAAGTGCCAACCAAATATGGCATTATACACATATGACAGATTTAATCAAAGAGACCAAAAGTAGATGTTCTATATTATTTGAACCTACATAAAAAAATATCTATTACTTGTTATTTATATGTTTTTGAATTTTAATAATGTTTTCAGTGATCACTTCTGAGTTTTAATGCTTATAAACAATGGAAGCATATACTGTACATACAGCAACTACAGTTTAGATTTTAGAAAGGGCTTGTTTGCTGTGAAGAACTGGTTTCTAATGAAGACAAAACTTGAAAGTGGATCAGCATCAGTTTGCTTGTGTTTGACACCTCAAGGGAGATTTACAGATAATATAGCATAGTATCTTCCTACTCTAAGAAAAAAATCTGTCAAGGCCAATTTTATAGGGACCTCCACACCATCACATTAACTGTGGTATGCTAGTTCTTATCATGTTCATACTCCCAGGTTTTCATAAGCAAGTGCCTAAATTTAAGGGAAAAAAAATAGATACCTAAGCTAATAAGAACACTGTTAAGTTAAAGGATGAGTCGGGGAACAGTATATTTGCTATCAAGATTATTCTAATTAGGGACACTCAAATTTGAAACTGAGAAAAGAAAATCCAGCTTTACCCATCTCTCTCTATCAGCATACAGGATGTAGATGCTAACTCTTGTCAGTATACGTGTATGAACATATCCCAGTTATTATGTAACAGCTCTTGCATATTCAGCATAAAGTATCCAGGGACTTCAATTGTAAGGTTTCTGTAATCTGCTATTTCACAACCTTGAAAGTTTTTATGGTGAAAATATGAAGGCAAATCCAAACTCCCCTCTACTTGTGACATGTCCTGTCCATGTGTGTAATACTATTTATTACAAAATTACCAAGGAATGTCTTGCTATACCAATTTCTTCCATTTAGCCTTTATCAACTTTTTTTCTAGACTCCTTCTCTTCTTCCAGTAGATTCTGCAATTCCTACAATTGGTCAAAGACACAGAAACCATCCAAAATTTTCTAAATCAAGTGAATCCAGTTCCACTTACTTAAACAGACATCAAGGCATAAACAGTGCAAGCCTTCTCCTCTATATGTTGAAATGAAATAACTTCTAAGAATAAAGGTATGTGTAGAAATGAAACTACGGACAGTCAGTTTCTCTGATTGCATAGTTGCTGAGACTATTAACACAGATGAAATATAAAGGAAAACATGGACGTTAACTCATTCCTGTATTTTTATATTAAGAGGAACTAAATATCCTAAGCAGGATCACCAACTAGAGATCTTTTCAACATGAGATTCTTATAACAATCTTAACCCTCTCTATTTTTTATTAGTGAACAATGAATATGGGAAAAAACAATATTTATGAGAAGTACAGTGATCCACAGCTAACAGCTGAAGAGTAAACCGTTACAGCGTTTTTGTACAGAGATGATACCCAGCAAAGTTTAATACACAGTAGCAACTCAATAACTTCTGGACACAGACATGTGGGTAAAGCAGAGAAAATTTAGAATATTTATGATATTAAAATATTTGTCATATTAAAATGCTTTAATTGCCTTTTCCTCTCTAGAGCTTTCAGCTGTTCAAGGAGTTAGGAAGGGTCCTGGATTGTCCTCAGGAGAGGGAAAGGGAAGAGATGAGGAAGATTCTAGTATTTTTCAACCTTACTTGTGTTGTTTCTGAATAGGTACTGGGGAGGCTTTTTTCCTCACTGTGAAAAAGGATAGGCAGTCATCTGCAACCTACTCACTGCAAGGATTAAAAAATGAGCACTTTTAAGGCCTATGGCAAAAGAAACAGTTCAAACTATACAGAAGTAAAGTAAAACAATCCACTGGAAAATCATTGCCTTTGAAAAGTATTTTTTTCCTTAAACATTCTATTTTTTATTCACAAACACTGAACAAGAATTCTACTTTAGGAAATAGAATATCATATGGTGTTTTGTTATTTTTTGAAAATTATCTTGTTTTTCACTCTGCTAACTGGTTATGTTAGTGTAGTCAGACACAGATTTACTTAAAATAGTCACATTATCCAAGTTTTCATGTTAGCAATAGAAACATTAACAGTAACTGCCAAAGCATGAAAAAGGGTTTTAGAGATGTGTCCCTTGGTGCTGGTATTAGAAGAAGGACTCAAATATATGGGATTGCACTAACATGTTAAGCTTTTAGGTAGTGTTACTGAATCAACTACTAAAGTTTCTGTGATGTTTTGAAAACATATGGGCATAAAATTCCAAACACCCTCCAGTACTGGTTTATTGTGATGTGATTAGCACCTGTTTGCCTGGACTAATCCAACTTCAAACAAAAACGTGTGTTTTCCCTACTATCATTAGACCCCATGTTAGTGTCTCACCAATGCAGAATCCTAGGATTTAAGCCTGCATTTTTTCATTAAAGAAACAATTTTTTCTTGATCAGCTCTGCAAATGAAGGCAAGTCATGCAGAAAGACAAGTGGGATTGTGGTATTATTCACTTCTGTGGAAAGGGACTGAAAGGGTAATCCTAAAATATAACTGTAAATGAAAAAAAAATCCATGTGCATCAACTATTTCAACCACCACAGAAAAATTTTCAGAGAAGTTACTCTAAATAAGCCAATCAAGATTTGAACACTTGTTTTACTTATGAAAAGTACCTACAAATAGGATGGGAGTGCTAAATTTCATTTGTTGATAATTTTTATTTTTTTGCATTCAACTTTAATTTATCTGCTTTTGTCTTCCAAATCTCACACTGAGAATAAGAAATATGGAACATTTACCACAACCTTGACCAAGGCTCTACTGAACTATCTTCCCTGGTACATAGAGATAGAAAACTTAATATTTTTTCTTGAGAAAAGAGTACAGTGAAATTATGCATTTATGTTACGATAACTACACCATTCATGGAGGTAGTCCTTACAAAATATCTGATTACTTAAATTAAAAAATCTGCATTTAGATTAGGCCTCAATATTTTCCTTGGTGCTTCAGAATTCTTTCAGCAATGATCTATTTTTTTCCCCTTAAAATTAACGTACCTGTGAATATATTTTAGCTACCTTTTCCCCTAAAAATCCTGACACCTTTTCTGCACAAGTGTGCTGGTTTTGGCTGTCGTAGAACTTATTTTCTTCACAGACTTCTTGCCTCAGTTTCAGTGTGTGGTGCAGCTCAAGGAAGGTAGGGGTGCATGGAAGGTTGAGAGGAGACACAGGTGACTCAAACTGACCAAAAGGGATATTCCAGACCATATGGCATCATGCTTAACATAGAAAGAGGGGGGAAGAGGAAGGAAAGGAGAGACTTTTGGAGTGATGGCATTTGTCTTCCTAAGTCATCATTATGTGTGATGCGGCCCTGCTCTCCTGGAGATGGCTGAACACTTGCCTGCTCACGGGAAGGACTGAATAAATGACTGAATTCCTTGTTTTGTTTTGCTTGTGTGTGCAGCTTTTGCTTTCCATACTAAACTGCTTTTATCTCAACCTATGATTTTTCCAGCTTTTGCTGTTCTGATTCTCTTCCCAAACCCACTGCTATGGGAATTAGTAAGCAGTTGTGTGGGGCTTGGCTGCTGGCTGAGGTTAAACCACAGCAGCAAGTAAGAGCTTTGACTGGTAGAATGTCCTTATGAAATTCTCGACATGTTTTTGACTTCTATATTAGATTCAAATTCAATACTGTGTAGGCAATCAAAACATTATCAAAAGTAGATGTTTAAATGACAAGACGCCTGTTGCATATGCATTAGTAATAAATAATTACCAATGTTTTGGAAATTCTGATAATGTAATTCTGTATTTCTTTGCTATTATCACACAAATATTATTAAAAATATTTACATTCGCATATCTTTGACATACATTTATCAGAAATCATCAAGTTTAGTAATGTAGAATGGTAGTATGTACTTTCTCAGTTAATTTCACTAGATAGAACTATGTTTTCTTTTTTTTTGGTCACTCTTACATGAACAGGTGATATTCAAGTATCTACAGGGTGGGCTCTTCAGTAGTCAGGTGTTTTCAGCTCAGACTTCTTCCCATTATGCACACTGTAATTATTAAATAAATTCTTCACACATTCAAAAACCATTTCCTAGGAACAGGATATTAAAATAGCTTACCAACAAATGCGGCTTTGATACAAACTTGTCTGGAATCACTAGTGAACTGGGTCTCCATCTACCTTGATTCTCTATTGGACATTTAGCTGTACCCCAAAACCATGGAGCAAACTAGAAAAAAACATTTAATCCCTTAACATTAAATGGACTGAAAGACAAATGCTGGACATTATAAAGGCAGATGGGTAGAAATGCAGTAAGGAAAAGCTTGGGCTAAACCTTTAACTTGCAATATATACCTATAAATACAGAATAAATAAGGGGTTACTCTATAAGGATCAAAACACAGACAGGTATTCCTTGTGTTCTTGTGTTCCTCACCCACACAGGGTGAGAAATAAATTCTCCCTGTACTGTTGATAACTTTGATTTTCAGTTTCTATGGTTTAAAAGCTTGCAGAAAAAGGCCTCCACAGATTCTTCAAGCCTACTCTTTCTTTTCATCAAACATATTTTGAAAGGCAACTCCCATTCTGTTTATACTTCTGTAATGTGATTATTAGAATTTCTTGAGCTCTGATAGTTTGGTAGATACCAGAAGAAATATAAAAGAAGGTATTAGTGATGTCTCAGATGGCTTAAAATTGCCACTATAAATCCTGTGTTCCTTCTAGAAACTGAATTTCTTGATTACTCCTTCAATGAGATATTGTTGAAAAGACTGTCTACCATAGGAAAAGGATATAAGATATGGTTGTGTATTATACTGTTAGGCTCTAGTTAGAAAAGTCTTAAGTACTTTTAAATCAGGATGATGAAATGGGGGAATTTAATGAAAAGGGATTTAGGTAGTCCTGAACACAAATGGGAGACAATGACAGACAAGATACAGAACAAGGACAAGAGGAATATTAAAAAGGATGCAGAGGCAGACTAGGGGCCAGGAAAGGAACAAACAAAAACCAAGAAGTTTGTCAAGAACAGAAAAATAACGCAGTGAAAAACAACAGCTAGTAGAGGGCAGTAAAAGTAAAAGGAGATGCTTGGCAAAAATTAGAATGACAATTACTATTAGAATTACAATCTTACTTCTGAGAAAATACTAAGAAAGGTAGGAACATATTTCATTAAATGGTTCAGCAATGTGATATCAACAATAAAATAAGTTTGAGAAAACAATGGAATTGAAGGACACAACTAGAATATACTTAGAAGGGTTCACAGAATAAGGATCAGTCCAGATGTGGACAGAAAAAAAATTGATAAAAGTGTTAAATGACTTATAATAGGCAAAGGAAAGATTGGAATTGAGAAACTTATGAAGTGAGCAACAGAGAAGAGAAGGAAAAAAATGGAAAGCAGATTCTAATTAAAAACCAGGTAATGTGCAGAGTTTGTACTTAACTGTTTTAAATTCTTTTTTTATGAGCTTGAAATGAAATCTTTATGCATGTCCAGTACTTCAATTTCAAACCAAATGGGAAGAATTTTCATATTGCTGTATGAAAGACATATCCTTTAGCCTAAAAATACTGTGGTGATGCTCTATAGTTGTTCCACTTTTGATTTTTTATCCAATTTAATAACCATAGAATCACAGAAAAACCTGAGTTGGAAGGGACCCACAAGGATTACTGAAGTCTGACTCCAGTCCCTGCAGACGACAGCCCCAAGAAAATCATGTTGAATTTAAATGAAGATTTCTGAATATAATGTTGCTACAGTATGCCTGAAAGGTGACAGTATAGCAGATTATGCTTATTGCAGACAAATTACTGATAAATACGTTAATAGGAATCTGGGATAAAAAAAGTCTCTCGAGCATAAAAACTGATTTAATTTGCCTATTTTTGCATTGTGGTAATTTAGGCTATTATATTAACTTAAGAGATTTTCCAGAGTGGGAAGATTAATTTCTTCTATTAATTTTGGTTTTGATGTAGAGTATAGCATCTTCACTGTTGAGCAACTTTGGAGGTACGCTATATATGGATCAAGCTAATGAAGTTGTATCTGAGGAAATCTAAAATCCTAAACAATAATCAAAATGTTTTAAGACCCTGTAAATGCAAGTACAAGAAGATGTGTCTCCATTCAAGAAACACTCAGCAAACTTTATGAATATATTTGTGTTGTTATTTATAATTATTCCACATTTTTAATCCTGGTGTTTCAATAAACATTTAATATATGTATTCCATGTTTTCTGGTATTTTGTAAACAGTCTGTGCCTTTCAGCATTTAAGTTCTGCTTATTTTATTTTCCTGAATAATTTATTTTTCCATCTTGTTTACAGGAGACTCTTTCAATGACTTTAAAAGGGTTTAAATTATCAGATTCCATGTCGGGGTGATCAATATGTTAAGAAGTCAGAAAAAGTATGTAGTAATAGTAATAGGTGGTATGCTGCAATTACTATTCCTCAGGTTTTGGATGAAAAAAAAAGCAAGACTGGTTTTCAAATATGCTAAGTATTTGTAACTTCAGAGATCCATTTGTAATAGCTCTCAGCCTTACTTGTTCAAAATATTCCAAAATGAACTTCAGAAGAAACAGTGACCTTAGGAACTTGCTTTGAAAAGGGCTACACAGCAAGCTATACAACATATGAAAATATATCCCTAGAATGAGGGAACCCATCTTGGAGTTTATTTCTATCAGAATTGGTACATATGTTCTGATAATGTCCTTATAAACATGACTTTAAGGCTATCTCAAAGATCTGTTCAGCAAATTCCAAAGAGGCCATATCTCTTCCTCTTCATTTTCCTTAGTCCCAACACACAAAAGGCAGCTGACTTTTTTCCTTCCAGTTTTATTAATTCGTACCTTATAATGCCTGAAAAGGTTTGTTACTTTGCAAAAAAGCATGGAGCACTGATTTCCCTGGAACTGGGCCCAGCCTGCTCCCCAGGTACATCCTTTGCATTTTCAGCTCCTCAAAGTACTAAACTGAAGATTGAACCTTGAATACAGATTCAGGTCTTACCTGAATTTATCTATCTTAATTCTCATTTTTACTACTTTCTCACACAATATAAGTAAGTAATACTTTAAAAAACTGTTTCATTGCTTAAAACACACTTTTTTTCAATACTTAGGCTCTTAAACAAATACTATCTTCTTCCTTTTTCATGTCACATTCAGAATGCCACAGATACATTTGTGTTCTCCCTGCAGACATTCTCCCTGGAGATCTTTTGATGTACTGAAATTAAATTGACTGTGCCTAGACCAAATAAAATAATTCTAGCCTACCCAAGTTGGCAGTGCCATACTCAAGTCCTTGATTTGCAATTCAACCACCTTTTTCTTTGACAGACTCAGAAACCTATTTGAAACAAAATCATACTTTCATCTGCAATAAACCAGAAAGCAGTAACCTTGACATACCATGCTCTGAAGAAACTTCTGGGCTTACCTGCAATGCACAACCATAGGTCCAGCATCAGGTGGGTTGCAAGTCTTGACTCGTCGCAGGAAAGCTAAGAACGGTGTTGGGTGTTCTGGGACACCATGGTCAGGCCAGGCAGTGAACTGGAATTGCCTCACTTCCCTTTTCTCACTTGAGCCATTCTATGAAATTTAGAAGTTTCGTGACAAAACTGCTACTTGGGATGGTATCAGCACTTTTCAGTGAAACAACTGCAGAAGCACATATACCAGTGAAAATTGTTTAAATATGTGGGACCAGCAAGAAAAAGAACTCTGGCTATGGAGGAAAATCCAAATTACAGATTCAAACAATGTAAGATCTTTAACTGTACTGTACACTTGTGCACCACAAGTGCCACAGACTTAGTATTCAGATTTTTCATGGTGAGAGCTCTGCATTAACTTACAAAACTTCATGCTACAAGGAACATGTACTCTGTAGAAGTCTCAATATTCAGTGCTGTTTGAAGGAAACAAGAAGAAGGCTAGAAAGGAGGGGAAGGTGAGAAAGGGAATAAGGAAGTAAGGGGAAAAGGCACACAGGTAAGGCAGGAAGCAAAAGGAAGAAGGAGGACAAAGTGGCAGGAGGGAGGCCAGTGATAGAAAGGAAGGAAGGAATGGGAGGTGAGGGAAAAAAATTGCCAGCTTTTCAATTTAAAAGTATATAGTAAGTGTAAATAAATATATATACCTTGTGAAGTGCAAATGTACGAACACAGTACGTTGCCAATTCAACAGTGTCTAAAAGGGTCACTTGGATTAGTCCATAGGTTTCTGTGCCTCTGCTTGGCCAGTATTGATCACACTTCACCTGCAGTGAAAAACATGTTATCATTTAATACATTTAATACTGAAATTTATTAATATCTGACTGTATATCACCATAGGCTTCAAAAGTATGTGGAGACAGAATGGCCAACTTCCCACACAAGAAATTTATTTTATCATCCACAAGAACTGCTCTTCTGGTAGTAGATTATATAATGTCTTCCTCCATAATGGGCAAGTTCAGTAGGACAGATAATTGGGAAATGCTAACAAGCATAGATACAATGAAGAAAAAACAATTTATTGTAGCTTAAACTATGACCTATATTTTCAATTTTCACAGTCCATAATTTAATCACTTCAACATAGGTGGAACATTTTTTAAATATTTGCCATATTTTACATTAGTCCCCAAACTTTTGAACTACTGCTTTGATGTTAATATTTATTATGTATAGAAATAGCTCAGTAAAAACAAGTATTTTTTTAGAAATTATTTCAGTACACTGATAAATGAAAGGGCATCAACAACTATTAAGTGGACTGTGAGAAAAAAAATTCCTTCTGAGATCAGTTCTCATCAGAGAAGAAGCAAGTAATGAAATTGGGTCCACAGCCATTTAAAAAACATGGTTTGGTGGAGAGTTTATCCATCAAATTTTAAAATACACAGAACATTTCATTGAGAGGACTCTTAATTTTAAAATGCCACAGTCTAGAATATTAAAAAATGCACTAATACTGTGTAAGATGACACATAAGAGAATCATATTTTTATCAGCATTGCTAAGGCTCAGTAATTTTTTTCAGTTAAAAAGGGTATTTACAATGATAATTGTTAAGAAAACAGAAATGCTGAACCCCTAAACCCACCAAAAAATGTAGTACAAAGCAGTATGGCAGTCACGCAATTTAAAACATGTAACTTTCAGTGGCTGATGGGTGAAACAGAGCTAATATTTATCCTATTTATAACAATACATTCTTATCAATTAGCCCTGCCTACATTACAGAAAAGAAATTTTTAACTGAGTCCTGTAATAACACATTTTTTTAATAAGTGTGTTCATAAATCACTCCAAGCCAGACTCATAAGAAATTCAATGAGAATACACTAAATGTAACAAACAACAAAAGCAGAATATTGCACAATATTTCCAGTAAAAAAAAGTGAATTGTCATGCTAATCCACAACAAAAACTGATTATTTCCCCAAAATGGAAAATTAAGATATGTATCTTTGAAACTCATGTGTTCTCCAGGTTCTTCATTCTGCACTTATTGAAAAAAGACTTGGTATGCTCTCCAACTCTCCAGACACAAATAGCTTTTCCTCACAGATCACTTTATTTTGAGGCTCAGAGGTCACAGATCATTAATGGCTCACAAATCACAGTCTGAGAACAAGTAATCTAGATAGAGAGGAAAAAATTCTAGCCACTGAAGCAGGGGATAAGAATTCATTAGTGGCAAAGTAAAGGGAAATAATTTTTTACAGGCAATGATAATTTAATTTAGTGATAAGGAGTTGCAACAAAGTAACTAAAAATGTTCATTGATACTGCACTATTAAAAAATGCGATTGATAGTGAAGAAATTCTCTTCTTAAGTAATTAAATAATTACTTCCTTGTGTCATTTACTGAAAGAGTATGAATTGCAAATAGTTCACAAATACCCAGTATATATTTGCAAGATTCCTAGTACTTGCCCCCTTGATCTTCATAAATCAAACTGAAAAGCATGTTTTCAATTGAGACATTTAAATACAATTATAGCAAATCTGGCTTCACTTTATAATTAATATAGAAACAGTGCAACGTGTCTATATTGGTTATCTGCATTTTAAACAAACCAGTTGTAGTTTATTGTTTTTTAATTCCCATGGAATGACACATTTTTTCATGGAAAATGTTGATACATAATAGCTGTAGTTTGTAATCTTAGTAACTACAGGTTCACTCTGACTAAACCTGAGGTATTTTTGAAAGTTTTTCAAATGAATAAAAATGATTTTTTAAATTAAAACAAGAGAGAAAAGTGTAGCTGTGCCTTTGCATGCCTAAATATGTTGTTCTCCTCTTCACCATGCAGATCTCACATATAAATTGTATGCTTATAGAAGCAGTACTCGCTTCCAGAAAGCATTCCTGAAAAATTAAACAGCTTACAGTTTGCTAACAGCAAAATTTGACCTACTTGAAAATGACAGAAAATGTTTGTTTTATTTTTATTTTGTAATCTAATGTTAAGAATTTACTTGGACTTATAAGGCTATTTTTCAGTTAGGTGAGGAAAAAATAAATGTGCATGATCCTTTAGGTGGAGATTTTGTTTGGGTTTTTTTTAATGTACTAGTTTATCTAATATAAACTTCAATTATGGTATAATTTTTCTGAAATACTTTCTGTGAGAGTTACATGATGCAGAGGACTGTTGCTGGAAGCAGACAGTAAGTGTTCAATAAGAAACTCAATTTGTAGTGTAGTATATATATTATTTTAAAGTGGAAACTGATGAAAATAAGTATAAATTCTTTTAGAAAGAAAACCTGAGTTCAGGTTGATGTGGATTTGACCTTCTGGAAAAGCACACAAAGAATAAGTTAATTGAACTACATGTTCTGTCCCTTTTGCCTATTGATTTTTCTCAGATCAAGAGGTCTTCTTCAGAGATGTGTCCTTATGTGCCTCCTACTCTCGTTTGCTCTGTAATCATAAACCTTATATTCCCAATATTGCTAACAATTTAGAGTCCAATTTATCTTTGTGAGAGATCAAACAATGTTTTCTATTAGACTTCACAGGCAGCAGAGGACCAGATAATACAAGTTAATTGGTAAGACACTAATTTCTGAGACAGACCTCTTTCCAAACGTTTTGTTCTACGTTAAGATCCCAGTCTTCAGCTCTTGAAGTGGGAGAGGTTACATATTCTATGTTCTTTTCAGAAGAGAACCCTCAACCCCATTGAGTCATCCAGAATTTAACACTAAAAGTCAAGAAGTCAATTTTGAAATGTTTTGCCAAATGTGTTCTTGCTTTAGCTTTTTGGCCTGTGTTTAATTTCTCTGTAGTAAGAGCCATTTCTCTCTTGCTTCTGTAAATTTTTTGGGAAAAAAAATTATTGTGGCAAAGTATGGTGGTGATAATACTAGCCCACCCCAGACAGTTATGGTATTTTTATTGTCACAGTTATTTTATAACATACCTTTGATGAGCTCTCACATCATAGTCTTTTTCTATCCATATAGCTTCCATTTTCTATCCTCATCTTTTTCTTAACCATGTAGCTCTGAGTTCCAAGGGTTGATCTTTTCCCTAGTAGACCTAGTATTTGCCTGCACTCAATGAGAGTTCTGTGCCACTATCAGTGCATGAGAACAGCTTTCACAAGTAATTATTTATTGTTCTCTTGCCTGTGACTAAAGATGGCAAGATGAAAAAAGCAGACACAGGAGTGTGAAATAATTCATTGGTCATTTAAGAGTGTTATTTTTTAAAGAGAAATGTAACTCCAAGTACTGAAAAGCATAACTTTTACTACTACTTTCACTATCACAGAATCACAAGAATTACTAGCTCGGAAGAGACCTTAAAGATCAGAGAGTCCAACCTATGCCCTAACACCGCAGCTGAACCATGGCACTGAGTACCACATCCAGTCTGTTTTTAAACACATACAGGGTGTGTTACAGGTGACTCTACCACCTCTCTGGGTAGGCCATTCCAGTACTTTATCACCCTTTCTCTGAAAAACGTCTTCCCTGTATCCAGCCTGTATTTCCCTTGGTGCAGCTTAAGACTGTGTCCTCCGGTTCTGTCAGTTGCTGCCTGAAGAAAGGGACCAACCCCCACCTGCCTACAACCACCTTTCAGGGAGTTGTAAAGAGCCATAAAGTCACCCCTGAGTCTCCTTTTCTCCAGGCTAAACAACCCCAGCTCCCTCAGTCGTTCCTCAGAGGGTTTGTGTTCCAAGCCCCTCACCAGTCTCGTTGCCCTCCTCTGGATGTGCTCAAGCATCTCAACGTCCTTCCCAAACTGAGGGGCCAGAACTGGACACAGCACTCGAGGTGTGGCCTCATCAGTGCTGAGTACAGGGGAAGAATGACCTCCCTGCTCCTGCTGGCCACACTATTCCTGATACAGTCCTGATGCTGTTGGCTTCTTGGCCACCAGGGCACACTGCTGGCTCATGTCCTCAACACTTGGACTTGTTAAACTTCATCTTATTGGACTCTGCCCAAACATCCAACCGTTCCAGGTCTCTCTGCAGAGCCCTCCTATGCTCCAACAGATTGACACATGATCCCAGCTTAGTGTCATCTGCAAATTTGCTAATGAAAGACTCAATCCCCTCATCCATGTCATCAATAAAGATATTGAACAGAACTGGTCCAGCACAGACCCCGAGGGACACCACTGGTGACTGTCCCTAGCTGGATGCAGCACTATTCACCACCACTCTCTGGGCCCAGCCATCCAGCCAGTTCTGAACTCCTGTCCAAGCCGTGGGCTGCCAGCTTTTCCAGGAGTGTGCTGTGGGAGACAGTGCCAAAGCCCTTGCTGAAGTCCAAGTACACAACATCCACAGCCCTTCCTGCATCCGCCAGGCGAGTCACTTGGTCATAAAAAGAGTTAGTCAAACCCAAACATAAAAGGTTGGTCAAACACGACCTACCTCTCCTAAACCCATGCTGGCTAGGTCTAATACCCTGCCATCCTGTAAGTGCTGTGTGATGACACCCAATATAAACTGTTCCTTAACCTTTCTGGGTACAGAGGTCAGGCTAACTGGCCTAAAATTGCCAGGGTCCTCCTTCCCACTCTTTTTGTGAATGGGTGTCACATTGGCCAGCTTCCAGTCATCTGGAACCTCACCAGTGAACCAGGACTGCTGGTAAATGATGGAGAGTGGCTTCAAAAGCTCATCTTCCAGCTCTCTCATCACCGTGGGATGGATCCCATCTGATCCCATGGATTTATGAATATCCAAGCACCTCAGCAGTTCTCTGACTGCCTCCTCCTGGATAACAAGGGGACCATTCTGCTTCGTGACACCATCTCCCAATCCATGATCATAAGTTGTACACTGCCAAAACCACTACATACGAAATCAGAGTAGCTCTCAAATTACTAAATACATTAAGAAAACTTTTTAAGTACTGTAGAAGTAGATGTAGCTAGAATATACAACTAATGGCAGGCACATTCTCTTAACTTGCCTCTCAAACATGCACATATTTTCTTTCTCTATATTTCTTCCACTCAGACCATGCAAATCCTTGCTCTTTATGGAAGTACAAGTATTCACTGAAAGCAAAGATGTAAAAAAATGTAAATGCATCCTTTTTCATTAAAAATGAGAAGCTTGAGACATTTTCAGACTTGAAGGGTTTCAGCTAAAGAGTTCCTAATATTCGTGGATATTCACACTTCAACAAGTCATAGACACTAGAGAACATGCTGCTGTGCATTAAAAGAGCTGAAGGAAGTATATTTCCATATGAACATATGAATACAAAGATTCCTGACATTCAAGGGTAGAGAAATAATTTTCCAGTATAAAGTTCTATCATTCATGCTGAAAAGCTCCTTCAGGTGATTCTTAACAAATGAGCCAGCTATTACAAGCCATCTAAGATTATAAGAACAAAACTAAAAGAGATCAGGAAAGAGACAGAAAACTAGTATAAGGCAGATACATTTAGCACATGATTTGCTGTAAGAACACAGTATTAATTATGCTGAATCTAGAATACAAAATATCAGTAGTACATAATTTCTTGCTCTGGTTTTCTTACTAAAAAAAGACTTTTGCAGACAGAATTTTCTATAGTATTTTCAGATGATCTTCCTTCAAAAACAGAAGAAAAATAAATGATGTTGAATGGTAATAATAATTCTGCAATAAGAAAGGTAGTGCCAGTTGGTGGCGGTGGAACCTGTCTCAAACACTAAGCTAATTTACTGCCTCAGACATTTCAGCTAATATTTTGTCTCCAAACAGTTGTTACTCCAAAGCTATTTCCTTTTTCCAGCAATTCCTTGCCACCTAAGGATTAGGCTGACTTGTCTCTAAAGCTTAAAGACACCAACAATAGTATTTGAAATTATAATGCAAAGATAAAAGAAAAAAATCAGAGTACAGAGACATGTTTTTTGATTTTATTTGGACAAGATTTGCTCTAGTGTCACTCACTGACTTCAGTCTAGGTCTAAATGAAAAAATTCATAGTCACAAACAAGTTTTAAATTTTGGTCTTAATTACAGTAGCCCCCAAAAATATTCCAATAAGGATCTGGAGGCAACACAAATAAACTATAGGTTAATCAATTCATAACAAACTTTAGTCCTCTACTAAGGCTTCAAATACACCCTCATTACACCCTTACTTTCTGGAATTTCTGAGATATGATTAATAGGTTAACAGTTAACACTGAAAGATAACTGATTAATTAAAGAGATTATACCCAGAATTTTTCCATTCTGATTCTTATGAAAGAGTGTGGTATAGTTATGAAAAAACAGAAACAGATATTGAAAAGAATACTGGGCACATTTAAAAGTGTTCTCTATCTCAGTTTTCAACTTCATCTATACAAGCAAAGAACAGTTCCAAAATTGTATCACTGATATCAATGTGAGATGTCTTTTTTGAGCTTTTTCTAACAGTGGGGAAGGCATGGTTTTAATGAATTCATTTTGAAGGATGAGTCTGTCAAACAGTTAAGTTCAGCAAGATTTTCCAAAAGCATCTTGAAAAGGTTTAAATGAATGGACTGACTGGAAAAGTGAATGTGCTGACTACTTTTTGTTTCATCCTCTTGTACTCAAGGCTGATCACTCTGTGAAGCCTGAATAATCCTTTCACTGAATAAGATATTACAGGATGAAGAACATATTGAACATTTCAGCCTGCTATTCAAGTGCTGTAATGAAGATCTACCATTTTCCATAAAAGAGAACTACCTCTTCAGGCTGATATGAATATTATGTAAAATATCAGTGAAACAAAAGGATCAAAAGAAAGAAACATCAGATCAAAAAGTTTCTATTATTATTACGTCTGTGGTTCATTTGAAAAAGAACTAATACATGAAAAGGTACATTGGAAGGTATTTTGTGGACCTAGAGGTCTCAGTCTGGATTTTGATTTTTGAATGCAACTTCAAGTCAAGGTAAGCTTTCTATAGCTAGTTTAATACATAGATGAAATTCTTTATCTCATAAATGTATTTTATACAGCTCCTGTTATGTGAACCAGAAAATTCCCCTAGCAAAAGCATTGATTACCAACCTCAGTATCCATCTGTATCCTTTAACTTCCTTAGAACACATGACAAGCTCTGCAAATTATGCAAAATGTAAATAATAATATTCATTTTCAGAAACAGCTGGAAGAACTTAAATTTTCCTGATTTGTTGCTTGCCATAAAGGACAACTGGCTTTGAGTTTTTCACCATAATCTGCTAAATAAGGAAAAGTAGGATTACTTTTTGATAAACAATACTAAATCCACTCTCTGACATTTTCAAGCCTCAAATTGCTTGAAAGAACACCATGTGCTGAAGAATTACACTACAATGCTAAACCAAACATGAACTAATCTTGTGTCCAGAGAGGGCCACAAAGCCAGTGAAGGGTCTCTAAATCCTATGAAGAGTGGTTGAGGATACAATGGTTGCTCAGTCTGGAGAAAAGAAGGTTCAGGGGGGTACCTTATTGTGCTCTAGAACTACCTGAAAGAAGGCTGTTGTGAGGAAGGGGTCAATCTCCTTTTCCAGTCAACCAGCATCAGGACAAGCAGAAAAGGCCTCCATCTGCAGCAGGGGAGGTTCGGGTCGTATATCAGGAAGTATTTCTTCACTGAAAGAGTGGTTAAGCATTGGAACAGGCTTCTCAGGGAAGTGGGAGAGTCACCATCCCTGGAAGTGCTCAAAAAATGAATGGACATTGCACTTTGCATTATAGTTTAGTGGGCATGGTGGTATTTGGTAAAAGGCTGGATTTCATGAAGATCTTTTCCAAACGTAATGATACTAAGATTCTACATTCATTCAATTTTGGAAACAAATATGCAGAATTTTTTATCTTCTAACCCAAAATTTTAATGGGCATTTTCTACATGAGGCATAGTTCCTTTGTCTGTATTAAAAGAAGAATTTTATGAGGTAGTAGTACGTGTCTTACCTCAAGCATAAAGCAAAGGAATTAAGAAAATAAATTCAAATTAGAGAGTTAGAATATGGTTTTGACTAAACAACTTGCTACACACTTGCTTCAGGGAAATGATATTTTTATAGAAAACCATCAGTTTACCCTAACAGCTAAAAGAAAACACAAGAATGATAACACAAAAAACCAGATGGTTGCCTTGAAAAATACTTTTGGCAATACCAGGTATTGCCAGCTCAAGACCATTTCAGGTAAGACTCTGCTGCAAACAGGTCTTGAAAGCTTGCAATGGCAGAGACTGCACACAATATCCTACAAAGCTTGCTCCATTCTTGACATTACATTTTGGAAGTTGTTTAATAGTGTAATATAAATCATCTCTTCTTCATAGCATATTTCTTCCTCCTTAAAGCCCCAAAGGCAGGGAAAATGGTTGATTACTATGACATTTTTAATAGCCTTTCACATGCTGAAAGACTACTGTGGTTTCCTTCACTGTCTTATATATAAAGCAAATCAAAATCTTTCTTACTATTTCTCAAGCATTTGATCATTACTGTTCCCTTCTAGATTTTCTCTCATTTACCAATATCTTTTTACATGGGACATTAATACTGTATGTTCTCAATTTCAAGTGTATATAAGCTGAAATAACAAGAATTTGAGCCTATTTAGTGTGTAAAAGCAAAATTAACCCTACTTATAATATGGCATTTCCACAGCTATTTTCCTGGATGATATTAATAGTCTGAATTTTAGTTGAGGCACCTTGGCACAGCTCTTCCACCTGAAATATGCCTAGAAAAAGAAACTCTAAGCTTTATTGGATTAGATTCTTGCATGCATTAAGCACCTATAACTGACTACATTTCAGTCATAGAAATTGAGAGCTGATCATGTTCCTGTCCTGGTGCCTCTGAGAATCCTTCCATAATAAACAGTTATAAATGAGTTTTACAATTCTGACATTACAACTGGTGACTCTACCTCATAAGATGGTGTAGGAATTCTTGGACTGTGGCCATGGCATTCTGTTACAGTGAAAAAAAACCCAGTACAAACCTACACATTTTTATTTTTGTAAATCTGGTGAACACATGGTGTACTTGATTTTGTGTTTTTTTTTTTTCTCTAGTTCTTTCATTCATTCTTCATGTGACTCATATCTTAGTATGCAGTAAGCACTAAAGAAGTCAAATAAAATTCTGATAGTACATTATTGGTATAAAAGGTATTGATTTGCCATTAAAACTAGGGAATGAACAATGATAAAACTGCATAATTAATTCCTCTTTAGTAAAACAATACATTTTATTATGAAAAAATGCCATCTGCAATGTGTTCTATCTACTAATATCTGCTGACTTATATGCTAACTTATCACTTACCAGCTTAAACACATGATTTTTTGGTTACTACAAAGCATAGCTATAATTTCTTTTTCTATTTCCCTATATAAATATATTTCACAACTTAAAAAAAAGCACATTTTTACACACCTGTGCTGCCCTATATGAAACACTAGTGAATTTTCTGCAAAAATCAATTACATTTTACCTAAATACAATAGAATACAGATGCACTTGGGACTGTATTGACAATTTTCTTAAATTAATTTTTGAGTGCACCTCCTGCTGACTTCTCTATTCCTTTAGTGAAAATGTCTAATTGTCACATATTTTTGATGCAGTATTTTGACTGGTAATACCTCCAGTATTACCTAAACAGACTTAGGAGGAAAGATCTGAAATTTGCTGTAGAAGCCCTGCACAACAAATGGAAAACTAATTTCATCACAATCACATAAATGTCTGCTGCATCCATTTCATACAGAAAAGAAAACTGCATTCATAGTTTTCTAAGCTTATTACTTACTGTGGTGCATGTACTCTTGCTTTGTTTTACATATGAAGTCACACAGATTAGATATCAGTGCCTACTCTGCCATCAACAAATGAGGATTCAAGAAAACTCTTAGCAACATGCACATTTTGAGTAGAAAAATGTAGGGCTCTTCCCAGACCTGCCTTTATTTTTTCCTTACCTATAGCAAAACTTAGTGTTAGGCCGCCAACATCTGTTTCAAAACTGTTTTTACTAAGGTGTCCCAATGTACAATTACATTTTCCACTCATTGTGGGTTTTTTACTAGTTGAACTTGAATAAAACTTCCCTGATTTAATTTATTATATTCTCCTTAAAAAAACCCCAATCAATCCACTTAACAAAACAAACCCCAAACAATTATTTTACCTACTTGATATTTCTACTGTCATTCATTTTCCATTTTTCTTATGCATGAAATAGTCTATAAATCTATAACAATTTTCTTGAAATATTCGGACACAAGTGTTCTGATGCTTGACACTTGGAATAACAGGAGATCCTATTTAGCATTTCAGCAATACCAGGAAAAGTCCATTTACCTTTTCTTGTGACAGTGCCATCTCTCCTGACTTTCTCAGGTGTCAGTGACAAGTTGAGAGACGATAAGTCCAAGGACTTTCAACTAGCTGTTGATGTTCTTATGGAACAAATACAGGACCCATGCAAATTGTCCCATGTGCATCAATAATGGGGAATTAAATCTGAGACAGGATACATCACTTTTCTACTGATCTCTCCCTTCCCAGTGAAGACTCAGGATTCAAGATGTTAAACCTTGACAAACCAAGATAATTATTCTATGTGTATGGTTTTTTAGATAATTTCTGCTTATAATATTGATGATTATATCCACTTCATGACAGTCAAATAGGTTTTTGGATAAGGCTAACAGAACCCCACAAATGTAGTTCCCTTATGTATTCACTTAGTCATTAGCAAACTTGAATGAAGCTGATAGTATCACTATGAAAACTAAAGCCTTCCTCATCAGAAATGAAGTTCAGAATCTGGCTCAATATCAACTTGATATTGACATTATACTGCTATTTGGCTTCTAATATTTGAATACTGGATAGTGATATTATATTTTCATTTAGCTTTGACCTGATTGGGTTTTTTTGTCTTTTAAACCTAGGCAATGGGGTCACAATACGGAAAATATTGTAATGAGGTTAAGGGGGAAAGTATTTTCTATCAGTTCCAAGATAACACAGCAAATGTATTCAAAATACAGAATTATAAAGCATAGAAGGAAAGGATTGAATCCTCTTGCAAGTGGACAATCTACAACAGTATCCTACCCTGAAAAAGGAGGACAGACTAGATGTTTCCTGTCAGAGGAAACGTTATGTTTTCCTATAGAGAGATTTTCATCAGATCATTCACAAAATTCACTACAGAACATGAATACTCAGAACATCCAATTAGTTGAAGCAAAAAAACCCACCCAAAACTCAACAATAACAAAATTTAATCTGTACCGCTTGAGGTAGAGGAGAAGACAGAGAAGTTAGAAGTTAAACATTAACATTAAAATTTTATGTGTTTTGCATGTTTCTGTAGTGTAACACACAACTACATTTTTTAATGTCTAATTTACAACCTTCGATTTTGTTCTTTTATTTCATTAAGATTAAACTCATATCTGTGACAAAAATGCTACTAACACTGTTTGATGCACTGACAATGTGTATAATACTTTTTGATACAAATTATTTTCATGGTAGCTGAATGATGAGACTGACTTTCTCTTGCAGTTTGGCTTAGGTCAAGGGAAATTCAGGTGATGACATTTAATATGAAACCAACTAAGTGTGAAAGGTTATAAGTGAAAGATCTTTTTTTCCTGCAGCTTCCTTAGAGGCAAACAAATGAATAATGAATTCACTGTAACATCTTCGTTTGATCTACTCAGCTGTAAAATATGAACATTCTCAAATCTGAAGTCACTCAGACATCTAACACATGCTAATGAACCAACTTTCTTTCTGCAGATGCAATTAAAAGCCTCATCTTTATCTATTTAGTCCAGGTTATAAAGGCTGATGCCAGGCTGCAGGACTACATAATGAAAAAAAGCTAGCTAAACAGAAATGATGACATGGAAATGGAAAGCAGAAAGGCTGAGGGAGAAACAATCTTGCCTTGCAGCAGGAATAATGATCAGGCTGCCAAGACACAAAAGCAATCAAAACAGAATCAAAGGAGAAAGAGAAATAAAATTAGCAAACTCTTCATCTATAATGACATGTAACAGTGCTTATATTTTATGTTTGAAATTTCACTTGTTTTTCTGCTACAAGAATATGGTATATAAAAATGGTAACATGAGAAAAAATAGCAATGTAATGTCATCAATGGGTTTTTTCCTGCACAAGGATTCCCACTGCTGCCTCACCATCAATATCATTAATTACATTACATGCAGTATTAGAAGAGGTAACTGGTATGCCATATTCACAAAGCTGCTGACTTTGAGCTTGGGAGCTGAGTTATGTACTGGATAGCTGGTATGTAACGCACTCCAAAGAATGCATCAAATTCAGCCTATGAACATAGAAGGCGTTAAATTATGCACAAAAATACACAAATATAAGCACTGAATGCATGAGCAATCCATTGACTAGAATGTCTACTTTCTCATTCCACTTACAGAATGTATTGCTTCTGAATGCTAATCACTTACAGAGGTGATTACTATTCTGATCAGTGTTTTTTTAGGGTGCAGTCAACAAAGGCTGGAGTTGGCTTAAAACTCTGCTAGGCAATTATTGGAGAGAATGAGAAGAATTTCATTTAGCTACATCAAAACACCCTTCTAGACAGTAGCTGTCTGTGGCCTGCAGTATTAAGATAAACTTTCAAGTGCTTAAGTATGCCTTTTGCAATGGGCTGCTTATTAGGAACTGATTTTTCCTTTGCTCTGGTGTCATTTACCAGTAACTTTAAAGAATTAATTAGTGAAGAAATGGGCAAAATTACATTTCCTCAACTCCAAACAGGCAGTGCCTGGACTAGACAAGGTCTGTAGATCCAAGATAAAACTAAAAATTCTGCTAAAATTACCCTCTGCTGTGTACTAATTGCCAACAGGTATGTAAAAACAGTGGTGGTAATGTAGGTTGAAGTTACATGTGGGAAGTGACTCTATAATTAGAATGCTATACATTGCTTGAACTGCAAAAAGCCTATTCTACTTACAGAAATGACAGAAAGGGTGAAAGAATAAATATATATGTTTTGGTAAACCTCCAGAAGGGAATGACTGCTGCCAAGAGGTTCAAGTTACATAATCATTGCAATTATAGGTATCCAAGCATATGAAAAAGACATCAATGCCAACACAGTATAGCATTAGGCTCTATGGTGCACTCCACCCTGTTCCAAGCTGACACACACTGAAATACTTTCATTTAGAAATGGAGCTCATCCATGAACTACTGAAATATCAACTATTATCCAGTTACCTCTGTAAGATACTTTTACTGATTTAAAACCAGTCTGGATGATAAATCTTCTGTCCTATTCTGTAATGAATTTCTATATTACTGAACTCTTCTAGATCCCCCATATTTATGGAATTTTTAATGCATTGTACAGAGCCTTCGATACCTTAGCTTTTTCTACCTTCCATCTGCAGTCCTGCAGGCTGCTTCCCACTTGGCAGCTTTCTGCCCCTTCAAACAAGCTCCTAGAATAGAGTACCTCAGAATGCTTGCAGCAGTGTATTTTCTGTGACACTTCTGTTTATGTTATTCACCTCCTGGATCTGAAAACTCTTCTACTGTTGTTGGCAGGGTCCCAAGGGAAGTGATGACCACTGATGTTAGAATCACCACTTCATTCTCCCACTTTCTGATTTCTACATTTAGTTGAAGTTTCTGGCTTATGGTATAGTCCACATAAGTATGTTTGCAGAAAGCTCAGCAATGAACCAGCTGTGCAGCACTCTCCCCAGCCAATGTGTGCTCCCAGCAATGGTAACAGCATCATAAGCACAAACAACCCATGAGGACTTCAAGTACCTTTTGACACAAAATACTGTTGATGTAGAAAAAGTTTGATAGAGGAACCCCACTACTGAGGGCTAAATACTTGTTTGTCTTCCTGACTGACTGCTAATAGTGATTTTTCTTATTTCTCTTTCTCCCCATCTTTCTCTTCTTCTTATATTCTGCTATTTTTTTTCTGTTTACTCCCTCCTTTCCACTAACATCCACTCTTAAAACTGATAAATGCCACCAAATACAGACCCACTAGTAAATCTTCAATCAATACACAATGGTCTGTTACTACAATTTCTATCACTTTCTTCATCTTATAAAAAAACCTAATTACTACTTTTTATTTCCCTTTACATATAGCACATATTTTATTATAATTCTTCTACTAATACAATATATGGTTTTATTATTTGAACAGTATCATGCTATTATCAGAACAATATCTGTATGTTTCAGTGCTTTACTTTCCTAATTTTACTTCGGTCTGCAAAATTCAATTTGAAATTCTGCAGATAATTTTGTATTCTGTTATTGCATGTGCTGTTGTAATTTTCCTAGCTACCAGCATATGCCCAAAAAAAAAAAAAGTTTCTAAAGCAAATCCAAATCCTCAAATCCTCACTGATGTTAAATAATGCTGAATCTATACCATTTAAAACTGAGAACTGAATGCTGTTGACATACATTAGCTTCCTCACAACAGGATGACACAATCATATTCTTATTACTACAGAGGAAGTAATTCTTTTGGTCACCTCATTAAGATTTCCAACATGATTAAAAAAGAAAACAACCCCCCAAAATCATTTTGATTGAAAAATTAAAATTTTTCTAGTGCATTAAAAAATACTAAATAAACGTCATGACTTGGTAGTTTCATAGTGAAAGCAAGATGTCCTATATATAAGTAATTTTCATGTACATACTTTTTAACTCATGGTAACCTAAAAAAACCCCTTATATGTTTTTACACATATAAAGAAGACAGGCAAACATATATGAAGAAAACAAAACACTGATATTAGTGGTAACTCGGGTACAATATTATTAACCTTGCATAGGTTTTCCTTACCCTGGACCTTTCCTCTAGTTTTGTCATCATGACGACTGTTGCACCTTGTTGCTCCCACATCATTCTCCAGAAGTCACCAAAGGTTTCTGGCAATGCCCCCTGCGTTGCTATATAAGCATTCTGCTTCCTGTATCCATCTATGTAATTGGCATTGATATAGTCGCTGCCTGGTATGCCTGCAAAGAGAGGAGAGTGAAAATACAGGGCAGAATTTCTGTGTGTCCTGTTGTACTAGGGCTGAGCAATCCTGTGACACAGCTCATTTGATGAATCTTGGCTTGCTGCGTACCAAATAGTGCATGGGTACTTACAAGTGAGTATATGCCATTTGTGGAGTCAAGAGGCATGGTGGTCTCTCTGGGAATAATGATTCTTTTGAAACAAGAGATGTTGTGTGATAAGAAGTATAAAAGAAGCTTGAAAATCTGTATCAGGTAGAGAGACCTGGGGGTAAACACAGCAGCATTTAAAAGCTGGTCTGATGCTGCCTGCAGACACCCAAAATATGGCAGTGCTACCTGGGACAGACAGGGAGGAGTCTCAGTCAGAGCCCCTGAGTAGGCTTCTCAAACATTCTTGTTGAAGTCATTACATTTCCTTTAAATACAGAAGGAAAAAAAATATCATCAAGACTATTAATATCATTGCTATATATATATTCATGTTCTCCATTAAATGCGAAGATAATTGAGTTTTATTGTAACAAACCACATGATGTAAGTCAGATTTAAGAAACAGTAAAATTTTCTATATGGTGTATGCATGAAATAAAGACCTTTGCAAGACTGAATAAGAATTAAAAACATTAAAATAAGTGGGATCCAAGACTTGTGTGCACATGGGACCTACACCATTATTTGCTTGAGGCTCAGGTATTTTGGACAAGACTTATACAGGAACTTTGGCTGTGTCTACCAGACTCATGTCCATTCTTTGAGACCCATAGGAAGCAGACCAGCTCCTAATTGCAATCCATATAACTCAGGGTATGCCATAGGATGCCTGGACTTGGAACGTGCTGCCTACCCAGGCCGAGGAGGTGTATTGGTTGTAGCAAAAGTCACATTACTAGACTGCACTAATAAGGCAGCCATGCTTATGGAAATGGAAAAAGATGGACCAATTCTCAGAACACTGCTGGATTCAGAAATGCAGTGCTCAGCTTTTAACTCAGATAATATGCATGTTGGAAGACAAAGCACTGAGGGAACCGTTTTTATGCCACTGCTGTTGTTTTAACTGATGACTAGAGAAAGAACTAAGATACTTATGTGAGATCTCAGTGCTGGCTGAATGGCAAAGCAGTGTTAGTTAGCTGAATATAGTTATTTGCACCTTAGTGAGTTTTGTTGGAGTAATTGACAGAAGTTACTTCTTTGAGCAGAAATGTATGATTTATATTTATGCAGCCAATCTGCCATGCACATATCTACAACCCCAAGAAATGGTGGAGGTTCAACAAACTCTTCCATAAGAAACTCAAGGTGATGATACCAGCTCCAGATTTATTCTACAGCTATGACTGTTTTCCATCCACAAAGCAACAAAATTGAGTTCCTTTGGCTATGAAACAGAATAAATTGTAAATAAATATTTCCCAAGATTTTTGTCAGAAACAAAATCTTCAAATCACTTCTGATGCATTATCTACTACTGGTGATCCCAAATCAGGAATTACTGGAGCTGCACACTCCTGTCTTTCCTGACTATAAGTAGCACACATCTGAAAATGTCTTCCAAAATATTTGAATTTGAATGGAAATTAGGGCTACCTCTTTAAAATGGACTGCTCCTTTTTAGCTACAATTTTAATAGTTTCAACAGTCATTCAGGGTAAGCCTGAATGTTTATTTCCACTACTTACTTAACAGTGAATGAACCCACAGACTAAATGTCACAGTAAGATCCAATATAATCTGGAAATTATTCAGATTATGGGTTACTACAACTGTAGTCTAGCAAAAAATTATGCCTTCATGCCCAATAAAGTTCCATATATGTTCTTGTTCCATATGCTCAAATAATGTTTAAACTAAAATTTTAATTTCTTTTAACTTTCTGTACACAATTAGAAGAAAAACCTGACAAAATATTTCAGAGATGGAAAGACCTTGTAAATTCACGGTTACAAGAGAGGCAGAAAATGGCATCCCCAGGCAAGATGCAAGAATGGACACAGGCAGACTGTCTGACTGATTTGACCTGACTGAAACTCTCATCCAGAAGAAAAATAAAACAAAATAAAAAAATTGTTAACCTGCATAGTCTGTAGCTGAAAAGCATGATTTTCCTCCATGAAAGGTAGAACGTGGAGTTCAAAAGCATCACTTTTGTAGACCTGAAGCTGTTTTATATGACACTTCTTATTGTGGATATTGGAATTATTGATATAGAAAATACAACTGCTATGCACAATGTTGTATTTTCTTCCTTTATCAAGATAATAAAACTTTTTTTTTTTTTCACAAAACAGATGAGAAAGAAGAATGAAGCCAGGAGAAATCTACACCAACTGGGTATTATTACCAAAGGAACTGAGAAAGCTGGTAAAAAATGTTTTCTGCATAAATTAGAATTATATTATGATGCCTGGTATCATACTTTGAAGCACATGTTATAAATAAAAGCCTGAGGAAAAAACGAAAAACAACACTTTGTAAAGTGGTTAAATGATCTTCTGGGAAAGCTGTCCTCTGGAACTGCTAATGCACAAACTCAGTGTGAAAATTAAGCATGAGAAATATTGCAACCTGTTCCCTAAAGAATGATCTCTACAAATTTTAGCAACCCATACCAGTACCTGATGTAAAAATATCAAGAATGCCTAAAATTGTAAATTCTCCTTCTACTTGCTAATTTGTATTTAATTTACTGATAAATTATATTAATATATATAATTTCTAAATTAAATAAATCCTGATTTTTTAAATTAGAATGAAGAAAACCTTCTAGATTATACCTTCCTTGAGCTAAGATTCAAGTAAGAAAGAATTAAGATTAGCAGTTACTGATAATTGCAAAGATTTCTTTAAATATAGATTAAAATAGAAATTTCCACTCTGTTTCTCCACTTTATTTCTGTAAAGTGGACACAAAAACTTCTGTATGTCCTTTAGCTAGAAAAATTATTTTACAAGGCAAGTCAGCTTCATTGCACCAAAAACCGATATATGTGGGACATAGACATGAAAATCCATTTATCACAGGCCCTAAGTAACTACTCCAAGTAACCAATGAATTTTTTGGGAAAAAAAAAAAAGACAAACAAAAACATGCTGCTTCAACACTTGCACCGAGATTTACATCAAGAATTTATCTCTAGCAGAATACAGTACTCAACACTTGATCTGCTGAGATCAAGAGAACAACTTGATTCAGAATGCTCAGCTCCATTGTCTCTCTCTCTCTCACACAGTATCCCTTAGGGATGTTCTCCTCCATCCATTCTCACAGTCCCTTTAAGTATTGTACCTATTTCTCACAGAGTCTCTTTTCATCACTGTTTTCATGCATGACCTCAGTTTCACATCCTGCTCCAAAATCCTTAAAGCCCTCTAGGGAAGGTGCCTTATCATAAGAGGACTAATGAATTTGTTAAAAAAAAAAACAAAAAAAAAAAACAAACAAAAAAAAAAAAAAAAAACAAATACATAACCTGAATATCTGTAAATATCTACACTGGCAAAGAATAAAAAATCTTCAAGGCAAGTAAACCTGAATATTAAAATTTCCCTTTCTGAAATGACTTTTCTGGCCGTAACCACATTCTGAGCTAAGAAAACGAACAATTTTGTGTCAAGTCTAATAGTGCAAAAGCAATCAAATGACAACCAGTCTGACTGCAGTACAATGAAATCCTGCAAACTTTTGTTAGCTGCCATAGCTTGAAGGCAACATACCCACAAGCACAGCAGCAATTGCCATCATTACATAATTTGGGTTTCATAGTTAAGAGAGGTCAGTTGTTTAGTAAAAGCATGGGTCAAGAAAGGGACAAAGGAACCAAATTCTGTAATACTGATATGAACTTCACCTAAGTCTTTTGGCATCAATGGGATTTACTGTACCTTTAGGATGGCATACCTGTAGTATAAATTTAGGGTAATCTATGCAGTATAACATGACTATTATAAGTTTCATGAAAGCAGAGACGCAGTTTCTGCACAAGAAGTCAGTTAAAGACCAACCTCCTGAACAGTTATTCTACCATAACTGTTTTGTAGTAGCATTTTCAACTGTGGTGATGAATGACCAGAGACTGCAATCTCTTTATTTAGCCAGACAGGAGTTAAGCACAATGGGGGAAGAATCAGGTAAGTAGTTCAGCATAAAAGACAATCCACTTTTAAATATTACAAGAGAATAAAGTTTAGTTTTTACATAGTAAGTCTGAATGAGCAATGAAATAAAACTAGCCAATGACATAATTAGCCAAGTACAGAAGATAAAAATCCCCATGAACTGTATTGTTCTCAATTTATGCTGAGAACTCATAAGCTGAGATTACAGTAAAGCTTACTGCAACACAGACTCAGATCCACAAGGCTAATAATGTAGACCTTAGATTCACTTGATTTCCTGAGGAGAGTTATAATCTTAAATAACTTGAATTAGACTTCACATTTTATTCACAAATTGAAATCAAATAATGAAATTATTTCAAGCCTTTGCAAAGGCTGAGTACTGAACAGCCTTTCTATTTAAAATAAATTAAACTATAAAGCTTTGTTTCTGTGCTCCTTCCCTAAGACATGTGCTTTTAGTCATGTGCATAAATAGTGTGAAGTAACAGGATTAAATTCTGTCATGCTTGTAAACAAGTTGGAAAAATACCACGATGAACTCAGAATGTTGATGAAGTTGTACTACTGATTTAAATCAATGTCTGGTGTTTTGAAAAATGCCAGACCAAAAACCACAGGCTGGTTGTGCATGTGTGAACATAACAGCATGAAAAATCTAATTTATATAAGAGGCATGCACCAGGTTAACTATAAAATGATGCAGATCAGGCCCCTTGCTATCCTCTCTTTTTCATCTCTTTCTCTTTTGCTTTCTTTGTCACACCACCCCAGCTCTGCACCATCCACATAGAAGGAACAATGTGGAATCTGGGGTGATAGTCTTTGTTCTCTCTCTCTCTTGCTTTGTCTGATCAAACCACAGATGTCATTCTATCCCATACTCCATACTGAACTTCATTGCAGGAGTGGGGAGACTGTGGATGTGTGTTGTGGCTTGTTAGACACCACCTTTAAGGGGTTTATTTTAGGAGGTGAGAACTCTGTAAGTGTACTGTACAAAATTAAGGGCTTGTTAGCCACCACTTTTGTGGAAGCAGATTGTAAGAATGTAGAGGCTTGTCAGACAAGTTTTTTTAGTCTAAATAGTTGTCTTATTGCTGGAGTTAAGGCATATCTACAATAAAGGCATAAGAGCCCTGACTTGTGGTCTGGTGTCTTTGTGGCCTGGTGAGAACTTACCATGACAACAAGCCTCCTGCCATGGCTTGTGACAGCAGCCCTGGTTGGTGATGCCCCCCAGGACATATTTGGCCCCCTGGATGCCCCTCTGTGCCCAATGCCCCCCAGGACATGTTTGGCACCTCAACTTGCTCTCCCAGGTCCTTTTCTGCTCTCCAGCATCTCATTCCCCAGCCTGTTTGTACTTCCAAGGTTGCCCCATCCCAGGTGCAGAATCTGGCATTTTGTTTTGTTGAACTTCCTGTGGTTGTTGATTGTCCAGCCCCCTGATTTGTCAAGGAATCTCTGCAGGGCCTCCCTGCCTTTAAGGGAGCCAACAGTTTCCTCAACTTTGTATCGTTTGCAAACATGGTTAGTATCCCTTCCAGTCCTGCATCCAAGTCATTTACAAAGATGTTGATGAGCACATAAGCCCTAAGGTGGAGCCCTACAGAACGCCACTAATGACAGGTCCCCAGCCTGATGTCACCCCATTCACCGTAACCCCTTGTGCCTCACCTGTGAACCAGCTGCTCACCCATCACAGGATGTGTTTATCCAGCTGTATGCTGGACATTTTGTCCAAAAACATATACCATGAGAGAAGGTATTAAAAGCTTTGCTGAAATCCAAAAAAATTACATCAGCTAGCATTCCTTAATCAGCTTGGACAATGAATAGGTGCTAGGTAACAGTAACAAGTGTTTATGTGGATGTTTTTGTTACATTAAACCTATATAGTTAAGCAAATAATCAAATTGAAATGATCTAAGCACAAACCTGTACTTTAGGAACTCATTGAAATATGAAGCAGCACAAAACCAATGAAGTATTCTAGTAGTGAATATTTGTAAAATGAAGTTTTTTTTACAAAGACTGAGGAAAATTCTCTACATATCATCTCAACAAAGTTAGGTAAGAAGAAAAAAGAAATGTCAGGAAAAGAAAACCTATAGATAGCTGGATTGTAAATAGACTTGTTAGGAGGACTAGGAGAATCTGGTGAAAAGGGAAAGGATGAATGATACGGAGTATCAAAGAGAAATGTTGAATTAGAGAGAATTTATGGTAAGAAGACAATGCCAAAAAGGGATAGGCAGAAGATGCATAATTAGGCCTGACAAAGAACGGAATCGTTTAGAGGACAGAAGAGAATTATTTGAAAGGAAAGGGAAAAGGTGACAAAAGTGAAATGTAGGTATGCAAACTAAGAACTAAGAGTGTAGAAGATCTGCAGGCAAGATGAGAAATTTGGAAGATCTGCAGGTGAGAAAAGAAATTTGGAAGATAACCAGCAGAAAGACATGGCAAAAAGGAAGAGCTCTTTTAGGAAAAAGAAACTAAGCATAAATTTGTTTTGTTTTGGTCAAAAAACTGTCTAGTATTAAGAAGTCCAGAATGGAAATGAACAGATTGTTCTGTACAGATCCTCAGAGACATAGGTAAGAGCACTGCATCAGGAAACTATCCACAATGCATGACAGTATGTGCAGATGCCAGTATGCTGCACAATACTACAAAGCAGATATTGAAATCTAACATGATGTCGTGGTATGGTGATTATTTTTCTGCTCTCTGAATCTGGGTTTAGTGATCTCTTTAACACTGAGTAACACAGCAGTTAACAGCCAAAGGAATCTTTTATTGAATAGAAATATTAATTTAAACTCTAAATTAGGCACTCAAAGAGATGATGAGTGCCTCTACTAATATGAAATGAAATTTTATCTGGTTTGGTATTTCCTGCAAAACCCAGTTTCAATATGAGTGTTCACAATAAACATGTATCAAATCTTCATTAGTCAGTTAAGAACAAGCCACGAGATGTTTTCTTGAAGCTTTTACCAATGGAAAGTATGGCTACATATGCAACAAAAATTGTTCTGAGTAGATTTTAATGCCATCAAGAATGGCAGCATTTTATATTAACTATTAACTACAGTAACTACTGCAGTATCAGTAGGCTCATACATCCACAACTTGTCTCAGAATTGTTGTCAAGACAGCCACCATAAAGTCTACTCCATGAAATCTACTTCACAGGGGACCTAACACCATGAAATCACTTCACCCATCTTTCTGTATCCATATTCTGTATGGGTATTTCTGTATCCATCATTAAAATACTTTTGTTTTTTTTAAGGCACTCCAAGCTTGTAAGGTGAGGGTCCATTCAGTTCCTATTGTTAGCAGAAGGCAACATAAATGCAATTTGACAGAGTGCAAATAGTTTGTACAGGTCATGACTCTTTGGTAGTTACAATGCTCCCAGCAATTTCTAAATCTTACTGTGATGGTCTGCATAATCAAAGCTGATTTACTGGCAACTGGCCATCAGATAAATAAGAATATTAGCAGCTTCTTTCCTTTTCCTTCCTGACCATTTGTATTAGTCAGAGCTTTCTAGTGTTAGCAGAATTTTAAAGTCACTAAATTTCCCATTAAAAAATACTCTGTTGAAAATACGACAGATATTTTTTTATTTTAATAACTGGCATTATGCAAATACATCTACATACAGAAGACTTTTAGTCATTTATATCTCCTAAAAGAATCAGCAAGATATTTTAAAATTCAGAATGTTTATCCATTCCCTCCTCACCCCCTGAATTTTTATTTACTTCTTAGAGGTTGAAGATCACAGATGTAGCTGTTTTAACTCAATCTATTTGTCTTTTAATCAGTAAATTCTCCCTTAAATCCATTTGGATGTATATAATAAACTTCACTACATTCTAACATTCTGTCATTATACTTTAAAATTCCAAGTGTCCATCTCAGAAACAGCCAAAGATAGTACAATATGAGCTGATTTCAAGACTTCAATCCGATTTCAAGAACATGGGAACAAAATTTTGCAAAACAAAATTTTCTTTTCAGGAAGAAAACCAAATTGCCACATCCAATCTGCGTTTTCTATCCAAAGGGAAATCTTATGTAATAAAATTTAAACAGTGATAAGAAAGGTATGTCTGTGAAATGAGTAATTATGTTGTGAAACTCCATACTGTATGTAATTAGAGAGGTCAAGAACTTAGTGGGGATTCAAAACCAGGTTTGAACAGAAGTTATGAAGAGTACCAAAAGAAATACTTTGAAAGTGTTAGTAAGCCTTGTGTTTCATGACTAATGCAATTTTTAACAATTTGATACTATCAATAGTTGGAAAGAAGTAATTTCAAATCTTTGCTAATTGCTTTTCAAGACTTTCTAGTAATCACTCCGAATAGGTTACAGAGTTCTGCTACTGCCCAAAACTGGCCTCGTGTCTCATTCTGAAGTACCAATTACAACATTCCATATTTCTGCAACACTGTTAAGAGGAAAAATGTTCATCAGTGTAGGATTACAGTTTGGCAGATGCTTAGTCTTTTCTTCATATATATTTGCTGTTAAACAGTAAGCAGCTGACTAGGTGTAAAATGGAGCTCTTCTCATTAGAAAGGCACAGTTAGTATTCAAACCTCACTAATAATATTAGGTTTCTTGTAGCCACTTAAGAAATGCAGATGAGGCCTATGTGTAGGCATGTACATGTATATGTAGATACATATATGTACCAGATATTCTCCAAACAGTTGTAACAAAATATAATGTAGTCTGAATTTAGGTCCTAATTAAGGTGTATAGTAACACAGGTAAAGGAGAATATATTTTTAAGTAACATTCCAAATACTGATTTCTCTAGTGACATGTAAAAAAACACAGATATCAACTGAATGAAGTGCTGGCCAGACTGTGTATTTTCATATCTGAAATATCTACTTAAAACCTGCAAGAGAAGTACTTTTTACTAAATGCTAAAACCAATGTATTAAACTTTTGAAGGTACATACACAAAATTTCATCTACCAATCATGTAAAATCCGAGGAATAAAAATTTTTAAGGGGATAATTGTATGCTAAATTATTTCTGTTTTCAAGACTAGATATCATCTTATAAAAAAGCATTTAATATTTGATTTATTCACCATATGCTTTTTTCACCATAATCTATAGACTTGGAAATATTTAAAATCATGCAAATCACCAAATGGGTGAATTTGTAGTTTTTACATCCAACACTAATATTACAAAAAGTTATAATACTTTTCCCTGTGTAGACTCAATGACTATGAAAGGTTTAGAAATTTTAGCCTCATTGTGGTATTTCTTACTTAAAAAAAGGAATCAAACATTACACTTTAACTGTATTTTGCCCCTGTTCCTTAAAATACTCAATCCTTTCAAAGTACAAGGTGATTTTTTTTTCCGTATTTTTACTATCACTTATGCAAAAATATAGTCCAATGTACTGTGTAATTTCATACTTTCAATTGTTTTCACTAACATTTTCTGCTTTGCCTCTTCAATTTTCTCTGAATATATATTTTTTTAAGGGAACCAAATTTCAGGGGACATTTACATACAGGGAAAAATGTCAGTCCAGTTGTCTAATACATAAGTTATCAAATAAATGTGTTTGCATTTAATTTTTTTCTCTTCTTCTCTCCTTCTTTACATAACTCTTTTCCCAAACAAAATCCCTGGAAAACTTGAGTCTTCTTTTTGCCAGTTAGATTTATCTCTGAGTTAAGCATTTTGTTTTGAAGAACTTAACATTCAGAAACACTGTTCAGTTGCTGTTCCTGACCTATTCAGACCATGTACTTTGACCTCTTGTCTGGACCAGTGGGACAGAAAAGGACATACTTATTGAGTTACATCACATACAGTGCTAATCAGAATACCCTCTCTTCAGTGTTGAGACAGGTAGTTCTACCAGGTAGAGGCAGGTTTCTACACAGCCATGTTCTTTTACAAGGTGATATGAAAAAATTGTACGTTGCAAAAAATTCTTGTCAGAATTGCTATATGAACCTCAAAGGTGGAACAAATATAAGCAGATTACCATATGCAAATTCTTCAAGGTAATCATTAAAATTTTCTAGTACATTTGAGAAGCTCTTATCTGTATTACCAAAGCCTATGGTATGCAGCTGCAATGAATAGGGAAAGATCTAAACTTCAGTCAGTGGGATTGCCTTTTTCTTCACTAAGAAGCTAATATTGAAGTAGATTACACCTATAAATCCGGTGTCTTTGTGTATGGAGTAGCCAAAGATAAGCAGCTGTTTATAACCATAAATTAAAATGATTGCAGTTTAAGTTGTACCATGTTATGACTTGAATACAGATCCCTCTATCTTATGTATCGTATGCAAGTCCTGTTGTAGCTAACTAAAGACAACTCTTATTTTCATTTAAAATGTGTCATTTAAATATATAATTTGTTTGATTACAGCCATCATTAATACCTGTCAACAACACAGAATAAACTGAAACTCTGTCTTGAACCTTGGAAGCGAGTTAATAGTAAGGCAGAATTGGAAATAATAAAAAAAATCCTCTGAGTACAAACCAGTGTGTCCTGATGCTTGGTAAAACAGACACAACACCTAGGACTGACCACCTCTAACAGTTTCCTTCAGATAAAACTTTGAAGTATTTATGATTTTGGAATGCTTTGTAACAAAGAAAGATACAATGAAAAAGCTCTCACTAAATCACACTGCCAATCTTTAGTGAGATACTCTCAAAAATGCCTGCATGTAGGCATTTGTTTAAAAACTGTAGTTTTATATGTAGATTAGAAATTAAAATTAAAATTCTAAGAGAGAGTTTTTAAAATTTCCCCAGAGAACATGAGGTTGAACTGATTTTTTTCCCACAATAAGGTTTTGCAAAGTACAACTCAATGAGCAGATATCTTGATGATTTCATTGATCAACACATGCCTCAATTCACGTATGTTTGTTGACTGCTACATTTGCTTTGTAGTGGTAGTGTAATAAAACAGCAATATTAATTTACTTTAGATAACTCACTGGCATATACACAGGGGCCTAATGCATTCAGTGTTACACATGAATGTACATTTTAGTGCAGGTTCATAATACCTTACTGACAGTAAGCATCAAAAAAGGATTGTCATTACAGGAATTTACTGGATGTACTTCAACTAACACTTCTTTATATTCCTATATAAAGGTATTGATTGGTAAAAATCATTCTAGATTTCAGGATTTAATAATTTAATTTTAAAGGTCTCCTTACCTTCTATTGCTGAGAGTAGAACACGAGAATGGTCGTATGCAATTACATTCGCATATCTATTCTTTGGTTTGTTTACTTCCAGGTTAGAGTGTTCCCATGTGAACTGCTGACCAGGATCAATAGACTTCAAAAGACAAAGAGAAAAAAAGAAAAGGAAACTTTCAGCTAGGGACTATATAATTGTTTTATTGGGTTTACAGAAAGAAATTTACAGAATTTTACAGAAAGAAATCTGATGAGAGAAAACATTAAGTTATATACAACTTCTTGTAACATTTGTTAACCAGTGCATATATACACAATAAATCATGCAGAGTCTTATAGTGTAAATTTTGTGCTGTAGTGACAGTTTCTCATGCAAAAATAGTATGAATGTGAATCCACTTCCTTAAGGGTGCGAAGTTTTATGTAAAAACCTCAGAAAAGAAATGTTAAATTATTACAAGTCTCAGAAATCTGCTTTGGAGGAATATATTTTCTGTTCTACATTATTGGAGGAAATTACTTTACAAATACATCATAGAATAGGCAGGACATTACTGGTTTTATTCAATTTATCTCCATGACCACTTTTTATTTTTAAATTCTGGAGTCTCAGATAAGAAGAAGATACAATATAAAGGTCAGTATCTTATAAACACAGATTTTTGCTTAGCAGCTGGCAAGTCCATATGGACCCTTACATTACATAAAAATCCCACTGAAATTGCCAAAGTCAGCAAAAGCTTCCCAATAATCAGGGGAGGTCAATCCTGCCTTTAAATTAGAGAACAGAAAATAACTGTATGACATTAATTATATGGTATTTGATATTAACAGAGTAAATCAACATTTGTTTAGGCTTGGGAATTGCGAGCTAACAAAAAAATTAATGAAGGATTATGAAAAATTTATTTTGAAGTAGAAATTAACCTCTCTTAGGAGTCAGAGCACTATCTTGTATTAACACTTTACACAACATATGAATCGTAAGTTTATTTGAATCTTGCCACAGTAATATCCTTGAGGCTTGGCCCGCCTTGTCCCATAAAAGATGGTATTCAAGGTAAATTTGTGAGACAAGAACAATGGAAGAAATCTGTTATTCTGCTGAGATGCTGTAAGAGCTGGGATAGAAGATGCCCTGAAGAAGACACTAAGGAATATTGTCTGAAAACTTGTAGGAATAGGAACTTGTCCAGTTGATGGCACTGAGCCTTAGAAAACATATCTCTACAAGCTGTTCTACACTGAAGAATACACTGTCTAGAAGAGACAGGGAGGTTTGCCTGTCTGAGGAGAAAGTGAAAACAGGAAAGAAGTGATATTCTCCCAAAAGGAATAAACCAAACTTGTGTTGACTTTTGATCAGAAATTCTGATCAAAAGTAATTAGATGAAACATGAGCAAGGATGGAAGGGGAACACATATTCAGGTGCTCCTTAGACAATGAAAAGTTGTGTTTGTTTGCTGAAACCAGTAATTCTTTTGAAGTGGCAACTGAAGTAGGTTGTGCTAAAAAAATAATTTAAACATCCTTTTGAAATAGAACTAACTTCCTGATAGGAGGAAGAGAAGTCAAGAGTCTATCGGAAAACCATCAACATATATTTTACTTCATGGTATCACAAAGTTATCACTTACTATATACAATCAATACATCTTTGAAGAATTTCATCCATGCAATGCAAACAATTCCATAAAAAGTAAAATAAAATAATTGACTGCCAATGAGGAAAGGGCATTATTAAAAAAAAAAAAAAAAAAACAAAAAAAAAAAAACAAGCCAAAATCATCAGTGGTAATTGATGAAAACTCTTTGCTTCCCTAAACAGCAATTAATTGGGCAACATTGCTGGTATCAATAAAGGTCAGTAGTTTTGTGCTGTGTGCTACACCTTGAACTTTTGAATATGAGAAGCATCTCTTTTTCCTTCTGTCTTACCAGCTCTAGTGTTATCTGAAGTGATAATGACTGAACTGTTACCATCTGTACCTCTTTCTGCCTTGCAATCAGATTTAAAAAGATTGTTTAAAGGATATTAGTGAGAACTGCTGCTGAAGTAGAAGGTCCCAATCCCTGACCACAAATATACCCACCACTTCCCGTTGCTGGCATTAGAGCTTAAGCAGACATGTGGTGAGCTAGTTCAGGGAACAGATCCAATTGAGAACAGCAAAGAAAAATAAAACAATTAGTTTTCAGCTGAATCTATTTCCTGAGATAATCCTTGAACAGCTGCACATCTGCTAGTGCCAGGACTGGCACAAGAGAGACAACAGGAATGCACAGCCAAGACACAGATGACTTACAGTGATCATCAAACTACAGCTTTAGTCCACTGCCTAGCCCAGACCATGAAACCAAACAGCAGTGCTTTTCACTAGTTCCATTTCAAAATGGATGAATCTTGGACTAGATGGAAATGAAGTGGTATCTCTAAAGCTGTAATTTCAAAGATAAATGTTGAACCTTCTTGGGCAAAGCAATATGAATGAAGCTTGATGTTGACGCAGAGTTGCCCATATTCTAATCTTGAATGTCTGACCATTCTGCCCCAGATGGAGTGTTTTATAAAGATAAAAAAAAAGAGGAAAATAATTCCAAACATACGAAGGAAAGACAGAATGTGAAAATTGTCCTGTTTATGCAGACTAGAGAAACTTCTGTTGGGTCAGAAGATATCAATAATTAAATAATTTAATATATCTTTCAATATTGGCTATAAATTATTAAAATTACACTCTCAAGATTATTTTAAATACTTAATTAAGAAAGAGACAATACAATACACGAAAACTTTTAATTTCTATTACAGCATAAGCAAACCATGTCATGTCCCCACCATGTTCAAGATGTTGTACAGCTGAATTGTTTATTTGTATAGAAATTATACTATATGATTTGTAAATGGCTTGGGATTTTCTACACTGAAAAAAACAATTAATTTGCCTGTAATACAATAGGAAATGGTTTTAAAATTTGTACCAAATGTTATCTTTTATTATGGTGAACATTTTGCAACATAAATTTTTGCGTGGTTATTTATATGCTACAATATCCATATTTAAGAACATGGGGTTTACACATAGAAAAATGAGGAGATTCTCCGACATTTTTTTGTGTGACAGCAACAGTAAACAGCAATCCTAAGTTGTTCTTCAACAAATTTATTTCCAGTAATTGCTGAAACAGTATTTTCCTTTTAATATCTAATGAGATTATTTCTTAAAGCAGTCTTAAAGACTTTCTGAATACTACATTAAATTAAAAAATAAGCAATTGTAGTTCTTTATCATAGTACTTAGTATCAATTAACATCTTCTGTCAAGACTTTTAAAATACAATGGAAATATATACAGTTTCCATGTACCCTGCAGTAACATGTTACTATGAAACTAAAATATGAAAGTCATCTTGAGTGTTTTTTATTGCACTGATAATGTCCATATGAACCTTCAAATGCAACTAATGTGGGGTCCCTAAAAATTAAGAGCAACTCAGGCTTTTACTCCATCATCCTGAAAAAGTGTTGAAGGGTTTTAAGCAAGGATTAGTGACACAACAGACCATAAAGAAAATACAGTGTCCGTGATCCCTCTGGGGGCTGTTAATCCTTGCATCACTGACATGATCACCTATAGCTGATCTATAGAAGCACTTCTTTACTGATGGTTCAGTGTATACTTGATCCACAATTTTTTTGACATGGACAATGTTTTGGCATTAAAGTAACAGCTATAATTTACCAGGTTTAACGGATGGCTCCCTATGTCCCTTTCGCCACAAATTACTGACCTGAGAGGCTGTTACCCTCCACTACAGCAATACCTATATACTCCGTGGGTTACTGACAAGGTGGCTGGTAAATGATTATTGTCTTCCAGTTAAATTCTTTCATGCTCTTCTAGACCATCATTCACATTTATCAAAGTGGTATTGTTGACAGGAGGAAAATACAATGTCCTGAAACTGCTACACTTAGAAGAGACAACAAGTACTTGGAAACCCTTTTATCTCATGTAAAAAACTAAACCAGCGGACTGAACCTTCTTTGGAGCTTTTGCTGTATATGTCCTGTCAACATTATACAGGAAATTTTAAAAATAATCTAAGGATCTTTAAACTGCAGGAAAGAGATATGTCTGTGTATATTAAAACAAGTCTATGCTGTATCATTCACACATTACTTCAAGTATGTGTCCATGGAATCTGCCTGGCATGTATCCTTATAAAAAGAGAACAGGATTTTACGAGCAAAGGAGCCACCCCACCAATCTAGTCTTTTTACACCAACTTTTTACCATTGTTTTAATATCATACAAACTGGGCACCATATCAGAGAGAAGTCTTGGAAACAGCAAGCATGACATTTAAAATTTGAATAGTAAAGAAGTGGGGAAAATTACCTCATATTCCTGTGAGAACTTCAAATTGTCATTTGCTTTCAATCTTTCAATGTGATCTGCAAGTTCCAAGATAGGTATTGGGGGATGGCTGGCCATACCTGTTAAACAAGAAAGAAGAAAAAAATTTCAAGTAAACTACAGTGATGGCATTGCTCTAAAATTTAGAAAATGCAGTAGTTAGAATGTCTATAAATGTGTAAAGATGTGATATGTGAGAGAAGCAGGCAAATAGTTTGGTTACTCAAAGCAGGACATGCTCTGCATAGATGAGCTCTGAAGCCAAATTAAAAGAAGTCACCAAATGTACTCCCAAAGCTAACATTCCTAGTGTAGAGGAAAGAGCTAGTGTCATATGAGTCAATGAGTTCAGCTAGGCATGGAAAAGCGAAACAGTTAGACCTGATGTTGACCTCTGCTTTGAGTAATGACTCTTAAAGTCATTTCAATCTCCTTCTACTGCAATGCATGAAATGAAAACTCTGCTGAATTAGATGAGGAAATGTAGACAGAGAAACAGACACTGAAAGAGCCCTAAAGAGGAAACAACAGTGTTTTGACAGAAAACAAAATGACTTAAGCGTAATCAAGAAAAACAAACTTGAATAATGAAGGTTACCAATGTAACCAGAGACACCTGAACCTGCAAAGGAAATGTTAAAAAAAAAAAAACCAAACCTAAACCAACGTAAAACTAACTTATAAAATAAAGCATAAAATAATGAAATTGAAAGATAATAATAATAATAATAATAATAATAATAATAATAATAATAATAATAATAATGCATCAAGGTATAGAAGACTGTGTATTCTAAATTAGGAATACTTAAGTATTTTACAGAATTCTGAGGTGACTGACATGCAGCTACGAAGGATTACAACAACATGCATCACTGCTTTAAGACAACAGTCACTGAAGACAACATTGGACGTAAGACAATTAGAACTCCAAAAATGTTTTCACTAGTAGCAGATTGTAGAGGCAGGGGTTGTACATTTTGGCTGGACTCACATGCTGACTGCACTAATTCCTTAAAATATGCTTAATCTTTAACCCCATTTATCAACCTCTAAAAGTACCTACAATCTACTTCAGGTGTAAACATCTTTGTCCACTGATGAAGATACTAAGTGAAAAAGAAGAAGAGCTTGGAATTGGAAGTATGGGTATGTAAGGGGGTACAGAGACAGCAAGGCAAAAAAAAAAAAAGAAAAAAAGATAGAAAATATGTGGGGTCAACTAGAACAATCTGCCAGCTTAAGATTTGATAGGCAACATTTTGTGCACATATTTATTTCAAGCTATTATTCTTTGTGAGCTTTGTCCAAAATGCTTACATTCTTCTCTTCATACTTTAGACTATCACACCTAAAAAGAAAATGAGTTTTCAATAACGTAAGGAAGAAATCAGAGCTGGCAAGAAAAAGTTAAGCTAGTGAACCCCAGGATCTCTTGAAATTACAAAGGGAAAACACTGATGACTCAAGGGGGCTCAAGCTGGAAGGAATGTTGCACAATGCAGTTTGCTTTGTCACCGTGAATTTCAAGAGCATGCCTAAGACAGTTGACTTGCATTTCCTTTAAATATAGCTGAAAATGACCATGTGGCTACAACACAGTCACCTATAATATGTGCTTTAATTCTTTAAATTATTCTAATTTTGTTTTTAATTCCTGTTTTCTTTTGGATTCTTTGACATTTCAAGCATCATAACAGACTCCAAAATAATGTCCAGCAGCACTGGCCCTAATTCTTCTGACCCTATATATATGTTTTAGGGAATCTTCACAGCACATCTGTGATGGTAAGACATCAAGGCAAGTTGCCAGTCAACTATTCAGCAGAATATTCAGATCAGTGGGGAGATTCCTTAAAAATTTCAATTTAAAAAATTAGTCTCTAAGTACTAATTTATTTGTTGCAGCTCTGCTTCTCTCCCATTTTCTTACAAATTTTACTTAGGACTTGGCTACTATCAAAATGAGTGTGGGTGACAGTCATCTAATAATTAGATGGATTGATCCAGATCAAGCACCCCTATGGAAAATATGTGGGTGAAAAGGCACAAGAGAACTCTAGATTGATCCAGAAATGGAGGTGAACTGATGTACATCTAAAACAGTGCTTGAACAGAGAAAATAATAGAGACAAAGATGTTTAGACCTTTTCGAGCGAATCGTGGGAGAGAGTTATTATCATATAAGGACTGAGTGGTAGTTTGGCTAGAGAGGGAGGACACAGAGCCAATCAGGGAGGCGTAGGGGACTGAATTACTGCTCAAAGCTGTAAAAAGTAAAAGCCAATCGGAAATGGGAAACAAATTAGTAACAGCAGTAGACCATCATAATCAATCATCTTGTACATACAGGCACTTCAGACATGCACAAAACAGCGTCTGGTAACTCAACTAAGGTATTTAAAAGTGCAATTACCCTACTGTAAATATACAGGTCATAAACCCAGTGAGTATGAGACTCACTCATCACACAGTGAACCTGACTAAATCACAAGCATCTTGAATACAAATCATAATAATTAATTTACTGTGAAGGAATATTTTTCTAAAGATGCTAAACACCCATTCTTTTTTAAATTGTTTTTATTTATATGCTCCTCTATATGACACTTGACATTTCCAAGGGGAGATTTTACATTAAACAATTTGTACAAATAAGAAATTTGAAGGTAATTTTTTCTAAAGCAAAAGCAGGAACTACTTACAACTTCATAAACTGAAAAATTTTAACTGCCTTTAAACCCTTCCTCTAAATCTCATTTTCAGCAATTACATTTTGAATAACTTTCCTCAAATAATATTTGGCAGCTAGCTCACAAAGTAATTGCATTTGTTCTACTTTCATACTATAAATACATAAAATGGGCTCTACTGATATGACAGAAGTAGTTATTTTTTAAAAGAACTGCTGGAGGGCTTTTGTTAGGTAATCAGTATGTGAATCTTAACAGAATATGCTATGAATAAGCATCCTAAGATGTCATCACACCTCATGCAAAAGCATGAGGCTTCAATTGAGCAGGTATAGAACTTGACTCAAAAGATCCCAGTTAAAATACATCTAAACACACTTTTTGTGGTTACAAATAAGAAAATACACTTATTTGATGACACACTCCCACACCAATCAACACATGTCATGACAAAACAAAAACTTAAAGACAAAATACAGCTAAATTACAACAGGTCCTGTGACATGCTAAAAAGTCAAAAGAAATACCATGCTGAAACATGCTTTCAAATTCTCTTTTAAGTACAGTACCTCTTAAAAAAAAAAAAAAAAAAAAAAAAAAGAGATAAAAACACCTGAAAACTCAAAGAAAAAGAAAACCTCAAAACCACCACATGCAAAACACAGTTAAAATTGTACCCATTAAAAATTTTATTTCCAGACTTGGTAGAATATTGCCAAATGTAATTGACCTTATGTAGCCTAGTAGTAACCCCTTTACATGAATTACAATATACTGTATGGTTTGATTACAGTGTAGAATTATCCCCTGGTTAAACTGTGGTAAATACATGACTAAGGAACATGAAATACTATTTCTGCCACAATTTCAAGGAAAAAACTAAGAGAGCAAGGTCAGAAATCATCTACATCTTAACAGACAATAAACCTGTTAATTATATTCCTTTATCACAGCTAATCAACTGGGTGTTTTAGGCTTGTCATTAGTGTGTTAAATTAGGATTTTGTTGTTGTCAGGGTTTTATGATAAAGGCTTTTAGAAACATTTATGACACACACATATATTTACCAGTTTGGAACTGTAGATTCACATACCCACAATAAACAAGAACAAAGTTACAAATTAAAGAGCAAATCTGCTAGGATACAGACTATAATCTACATGAAGTGAAAATTGTCACAGAAATTTCTTTAGGAAATAAGTGGTACTTTAGGTCCACATTGAATTAATTGTCTGTGACTTTACTTCTTGTTTTTATTTAATAATACCGAACGCTCTTTTACATACTAATCCATGTTGATTAAGATATCCCTTTATAGAAAAAGGAAGTAATAAGTAACAGTGGTTGTTGAGATTTATCAGAAAGATTAAAAAAAAATACCTACTTTAAATTCTGACATGGAAAACGGAAAAAGGTAAAGATGATCCTTACTCAGTAGGAATTCAGCATTCATGAAAATTTATCAAGAATGTCTTTAGTACATGAAAGTTACTGTTACTTTAAAATTTCATTTTCACAGAGCCAGAGCTAGGCCAGAGCATGCAATTACAAAGACTAATTTACAAGACAATCTCTAGAGAAATATATCATCCTGCAACAGCTATTAATTGCAAATGCATATATAATATTGCATAATTATGCCACTTTTATTCCAGACTATTTTAAGTTCTTCAAAACTTGATCAATTATTCTGGAATAAAAACAGTTTATCTTTTTCTGCAACAAAGACTGAGCTTTAACAAGGAGCCTTAGGATCTCCACAGCCTCATAGCAGAAGCACCACTTCTGAGTGATGTGTAAAAGTCACCTATAGTGAGAACAGAGGAAACCTAATTTGCAGGTCTTGATCTAAAAATATCAAATACAATAAGATGTCACAAAAACTATGGTCTAAAATCCAGGGGGAAAAAAAGGGATAAATCTTGTGAAGAGATGAATTTTCAACTTCATCTCCGAGCTAAGCGGATTCTGGGCTCCTCCAGGTTTCAAAGCAATATGGGTTATCAGAGAAGTGCTGTTTTCATCAGAAGCTGTACCTCTCTTAGGTGCCAAAATCCTCTATGTGAGACATGTGCATAAGAAGAGCTATATGTATGATGGCTCACTGTGAGAAAGAATTGTAGTCTGTTTTTTGGAGACAAAGCACAGTACTTCCTTCAGCACTGTCAAGATTCTCATAAACAGATGCTGAGTGGACAAATTCGCAAAAATTTTCTGATGTCTTGCAAAGCAGGTAACTAAATCCAGACATCACTTTTTCCACCTTTTTTTTTTTTTTTTTTGTTTGCACCCTTTTCCTCTGAACATGTTTTATGCTTTTTCTTCTTTATCATGGAAATTAGTTTGTGGCAATTCCTTAGCAACTCAGGGAATAAGTGAGCAGTTATCTAATTTAAAAAATTCTTTAATTTAGAGCTGCAATGACTCTATTTATTTTTCTTGTATTTAAAAGCATTTTATTTAGTTCATAAGATATAATGAGATAATTGTTTAATTGGCACCCAATTACAAAAATTACTTATAAGTGTGACACATTTTATAGTTGAATGAAGATAAAAAAATCAGTCACTTTTGAGGCATGACTCAATTTATTTCTCTGGCTGATTGGCAGATTGAAGTCTGCCTTGGCCTTGGATCTCTTAGAATCCACTCAAACTACTTGATTTCAGTTAATTTTCCTCTGCACAACTGGGCTGCCTTATTTGATGAAATCTTTTGTGAGGCTTAATTATTACCCCTTATTTACCTTAACTCTCCCATGTGGCATAGAGACCTCTAAAATTTGTGCACCAGGTTAATGATTTTAATTCTGTGTTTCACAGGCAACTTGTTGAAAGGTAAGAATGTGATAGACTTTTCTTCAGCTATTCCAGTTATGGAAGAATAAGGGAACTAAAAATGAAATCCTACTGAGAGATTGGGTATTTTCATGTTTACTCAAAGAGAACTTGGCACTGCTGCGACCCACTCACTGGCATATGGGCTTATCTAACACATACACATTTTTGGATAACACACATGGACCTGGGATCTTGGTCTCAGATACAGCACTGTGGGCTATTCCAAATGGCAAGGCAAAGTGTGAAATTTATCTATATAATCACTTCATCCAATGAGGAGGGAAGCCAGAAAGAAATTTGATCCTTTCTGAACAAGGTAAGATAGGAAACTCTTTAGGTTAGAGCTCTTTAGATCTCCTTACATTATTGAAGAATGTAGTCAATTAAAAATGAAAGGAAAGCAAGACATTTCCTGTGTTGGTAGTTTAGACTGAAATTTTGTAACATCCTCATGCTGAATTGAAAATTTTATGACAAGTGCAACATATTTGTACTGAAATGATTATCTAAATATCACCAAAGATAAAATGCTGCTTTCTCGTATTTTTTGTCAAAAATCTATACCTAATCTTCTGTATTTGGAGTAATTTAAAATTGTGGTTAGAAATTCAAATTTCCTAATTTGAAATTCCTAAGTCTCAAGGACTTAGGTTTCAAATTATTCTGATATCTATATCTGATCAGGTCTTTCCTTATACAAAATATATGACTGATAGCAGTTTTGGAATGTAGCTGTATAGAAATCTCCTAAAGTACTAAAGTTTATGGCAATCCATAATTTTATAGGAGTGTCTCATTCATCTCTCCAAGGTGAATGAAAACTGCCAGTCCAGATATGCCAATGTAATTTAGAATTTTTTTCTCTAACACTTCTGTACATTATGGATTCATTCAAAATTGTTTTCCTCTCCCACTGGAAGCAGTTGGTCTGCCTGGAAAGCTCCAAGCAAACTGTGGATGCTTTCATAATCTAAAGAAATAAATCATTAGAATTACAACTATGTCAAATCATCTACTTTGATGCACTTTTACTGAATGTACATTAACCACTCTGTCCCTTGTTCTATCTGTAGGCAATGTTGAGAAATGCCCCATTTTATGAGAGAAACAGCAGATTGCTCAGTAAAAGGAGTCCAGCACATAACCACATCAGCCCTACCCCCTTACCTCAGTTGCCTCCTTTGCAGTACCACCCTATCTAGTCCTGCTACTTTACAGAAAATAAAACCCATATGTAGAGAGTGCGGGTCTCCAGGACGGTTTGGATGGATGAGAGATCTCTGAAGTCAGGTCTTAGAAGATGTGGTTTATTAAAAAGGGGAAAAGGCCCTGCTTGGAGTTGCCAGGCGCAACTCGTGGCAGGCCCAGGGAGATAGGGAGAAGGAGAGAGAGGGAGAGAGGGTTCCAGGTGAGGGTCCCAGGGGAAGGTCCAAGAGAGCGTCCAGTCCCTCGGGCACACCTTATCAGGGGGCTTCAAGGTGGTCTGGAACAGGACTTGGGCCAATGGGGTCCCAGATACCTGATACTTCAGGGGAGGGTCACAGGTGTGGGATGAACCATACATTGGGGGTGAGACAGAGCGTTCCATTTGACCTTTGGACCTATCTGCAGGTAAAGGGCATTGTTTAATCAGAAGGGGGGACTGCTTTCAACCTGGCTATACTATTGTTTTTTAGTTATTCAGTAGTCAAGGTTTGTTATTTCAAATCTAGTTCTCATCTCAATGTCTGTATTTTCCAAATCTTTTGCCAGGCAATCATATTGATAAGGTTTTCCTATTTCATCTTCCCCAAAACCCATACATTTGAATATGAAAGAACAAACCCAACAAAGCTGATATCCTGAATGTATAGCCTTTCTGTATTTTCTCTATGTTCATCTTAAAAAAAAAAATTATTACTTATTATTTGATGGTGTGTTGCCAGTTGAGAGATGGATAAATATTCCAGTAGGATCTAAACATCTAAGTTAAACTCAGTCAGATTTTAATGACATTTCATTTAATAATTAAAGCAAATTTAAGTGAGATTCTGCTTTTACTAACAAAAAACTGTACCTTGATTTCACTGTGGCTGTTTACATATTAAGACCATGTTAGTTAGCAAGTGTAACACAGTAAGACAAATCTACTGGGCTAAGATTTTTCTCCTTGATATTTGGTTGTATGCTGAGTAGAATAATGGCCTGACTGGTGTCTAGGGATATTAAGGATAATAATAGGGAAAAATAACATAATTTGATGTACTGTATTTTTAATAGTAATTGTAATACTCCAGTCTGTGAAACGGATTATAGCAAAGAAGATGAGTTCCTAGTAGAAACAGATCACAGATGTTTTGCTCAAACAGCTTCACAGAAAACTGCAAACTTCACAGATAAACTATAGCCCTGCAAGAAAAAGTATGCCTTAAATCCTCTCCAGTTCTTTTCAGATCAGTGATGTGGAATTACAGTGTCTACAAGTGCCACAAATTTTGCCACTTCTTAATAACTTTATCTTCCCAATGTAAATTAAAAATTAATTATAATCAATTAATTGTATATGTTAGCACTTGGCAGTGGGGTTTTTTCTTCTCATGTTTCATTTTAATTATGATAAATACTAAATATATAGGTAAGATTTTGCAGCTAGATAAATGGAGTGCACAAAATTAGGCTTATCTATCTAGTTATTATTCCATTATTTATTGCATGAAGAGGGAAACATTGTGACGATTGATGAGGTAAAGGCTGAGGTAATTAATGCCTTCTTTGCCTAAATTTTTAATAGCAGTATCAACTGTTGTGTGGGTATCCAGACCCCTGAGCTGGAAGACAAAGATGGGGAGCAGAATTAAGTCCCCCCTGATCCTGGAAAAAAATGGTCAGCAACCTGCTTCACCACTTAGACATGCACAACCGTGTGAGACTGGATGAGATACACCCAAGGGTAGCAAAGGAGTTGATTAAAGTACTCACTGAGCCTCCTTCCCTCATGTACCAGCAGTCCTGCCTAACGGGGATGTTCTTGTTGACTGGAGGTTTCCAAATAGGACATCCATCAACAAAATGGGCAGGAAGAAGGATCCAGGAAACTACAGGCCTGTCAAACTGGCCTGGATGCTGGGGAAGGTCATTGAGCAGATCATCCTAACATCCAGACTTGTATCAACAATAGTGTGGCCAGCAGGACCAGGGCAGGGATTGTCCCCCTGTACTCAGCACTGGTAAGGACACACCTCAAATCCTGTGTTCAGTTCTAGAGCACTCACTCCAAGAAAGACATTGAAGTGCTGGAGCATGTCCAGAGAAGGGCAATGGAGCTGGGGAAGTGTCTGGACCATAAGTTCTATGAGGAGCAGCTGAGGGAGCTGGGGGTATTTAGCCCAGAGAAAAGGAGGCTGAGAGGGGACTCTGTGCTCTCTACAACTGCCTGAAAGAAGCTAGGTGGGGGCACTCTCTTTTTCCAAGGTAACAAGTGATACAGGAAGAGGAAATGGCCTCAAGGTATGCCGGGGAGGTTCACATTAGATATCAGGAAAAAATTCTTCATGATGAAAGAAAGGGTCATCAAGCACTGGAACAGACTTCCCAGGAAAGTGATGGAATCACTGGCCCTGGAGTGCTCAGAAAAATTGTGGGTGTCACACTTCAGGACATGATTTACTGTTGAACATAAGGTACTTGGTTAATGGTTGCAGTTAATGACTTTAGGTTGGAGTTAATGATTTTTGTTTTGTAAACAAAACAATTCTGTAATTCTAGTAAGCCATTTACTCTACTCATTATATATATAATTACTTCTTTTAGGCATAAGCTAGACTTTAAGAACAATGTTTGTTCTTGTCATGTTTCCAAGATTTATATATATATTCCTTTCACATTAAAACCCTTTAAATTTTTACAGAAGTGCTGAGTAACAGATGAAAACTTCACCCAGAAACAAGGAGCCACCACTGAAATTGCAGCCTCAGAAGGACACTGAATAAAACCTTTCAATTACTTGCATTTACTATATTTAAGTTCCTATGCTAAACAGGTCCCAGAGCATGTCAACAAGATTCCTACACTAAGATGAAATTAAATAAGAAGATGTGCTCCTGAAACACACTTGATTTGCTCCAGCTGCTAGGAGCAGTGTACTGGAACAGACTGAAAAAGCAAGGCTGGAGCAAAACTCAAGCCTCCAGACTCTTCCCTTTCTACTTCTGCCATGTGCATGAAGTGTGGGTCTTTAGCCACATTCATTACTCTGCAGACACACTCCTTCTAGGGCAACATCATCGAAATACAGTCATTATTTAGAAGATCAGGAACAAGATTTCCATGTTCACTTAACCCTTTAATAGTATTTATCATGTCAACTTCAGCAGCTAATTCTCAGCATCTCCAGCACTTCATTTCCTGCTTTTATGAACATGAATTCACTACCTTTCTTACTTAATATAGTGAGCTTGACAAAAACATGAGGCTCAGGAAGATTTAGCATCTTATTAGCATCAGACTCCATGCAATTATATTGTAGTAGAAAACAAGCCTACTGGGACATAATCAAAACAAAGCCAATTTAAGTACAAGTTGGGTCCTGCAAAGGTGGTAAAAATACTGTTTTAAATATTTCTTTCTTTGTGCTTCTTGACTATCAGATTAAAGAGCTTTAATAAAACAGTGATTAATTAAAAAAAAATATTAATAAAGTTTTTGAGAATGAGTTCCTTTTGACCTCAAAACTGCTGACATATTAATATCCTCTTTAACCATACCATACAGCCTTATTTTCAACATTAAGACCATTTATGTAGTTATTTCCCTTCTGTATTGTACATTTGCAAACCAGTGGAATTCACAGTGATATTAATATATTACCTGACAATGCAGTAGAGAAAAGGGAAGCTTATTTATAAAGAAATGTCCATAAAAATATCATTCTTATGTACATTTACTAGTAATATTTTCTAGCATTGTTAGGATTACGTTGGAATTTCAGCAGATAAAGCACACTCATGCAGCATATGTGTCTTTTGGCTTTTTTTTACAAAACTTCAAAATTTTTTTCAAGCAGGCTTTTCTTTTAAATAAAGAAATTATTTAATTATTTCAAAAGCTAATGAAGAAAAATATTTTGCAGCAAAAACAAAAAAAACCACCCCCTGAAAGCCTTGATCAAAATACATATTTTCAAACATTCCATGTTTCTTTTTTGTAATAGCATCAGTAATCAGCCTGTGATCACAGAGGTCACAGTGAGATATTATTGTCGCTTACCTGGAGTTTGAAAGTTAAGGCGTCGCAGCTCCACTGGATCTGTGGGATGGTGAGAGGGGACCTCCTTGCTGTTGGGTATGCTGCTCTTTCTAGAATCAGATTCAGCCCTCTTCCTGCATGGAGAAGGTGAATACACATAAACAGAAGACAGACATGTTAGCTTCACAAACGTGCCTGAATGTTTGGCATTATATTCTAAAGGCAAGATGTTTATTTCTGAAAAAGTATTTGATGCAGTGCAAAGGTAATATAATTATGTGTGGTGGGTAGGGTACCTACAATTAGCAGTGGTAAAATGGTCAGAGAGAAAATAGCTGCATTCTGCCCTAAACTGCTCTTCCAGAACATTTTTCTGGTCATCCTAATACTTTACTTTTATAACATTAAACCTATAAAAATTCAGACAATTCTCATATTTGAAATGCTACCTAGTTATACTTTTATAAAAAAGCAGCCAACTCTTGAGCTAGACCACCCCAAATTATTGTCTTTAAATATTTTTTATCTTATACACAGAGCTCTGCATTGCTATAAAAAAATAATATTCATTCTTCAGGTATTTTTAATATTAAAAAAAACAGTACAGAAGACACCTATTCAAGAAGACATCTATTGTTTTCAATTTCTAGGACATAAGAATTTGCTCTGTTTCCTCTCATCTCTGTAAGAGCTGAAATATGCAATCTTCATATGTCTTATCAGGTCTACATATATTCAAGGCTTAGATCTGTATGAATATTTCTAATCAAATTAATACTTTAACTGCAAAGGAAGGAAAATAAAACAAAAAAAATTGACAGAATGAAAGAGAAAAAAGAGGAAGAAAGTTGTCTATGTTTCCCTTTCTTTAGAGAGAAGAAAAATCCATGTGTGTTCTCACTGACATTTTTGTTTAAACTGACTTCTGTTATCCGTATGGATCATTATCTGATGTAAAACATGGAGAAGCATGTTACATGAGGAGTAGCTACCACTCTGCTTCTTTATACAGACAGTGGAATCTTTCTTCACATGTTATTTGCAGGGTCCTGAATGAAAAAACAATGTGGCTGATATTTTTTATGTAACATAAAATGAAGAAGCAAACAGAGTAAGAGTTATGTTGTGAAAACAGAACTGAGATTATTTCAAGGGTGCCCAGGTGCCCAATATTAATGTTAACACAACACTTTCTTTTTCCTCATTGACTCACAATGTGACAATGATAAGTCTGTTATTACTCGAGTCAATTTCTTACTGTTTTTGAAATAATGAAGACCAGGTGACATACAGTGAGATTTCGAAAGTTATGCAAAAAAGTCAAACATCATTGCTGGATTTTTTGAAAGTCACTAGTCCTATGATTTTCTTGGAAAAAAGAAAAAGATTTACAGTAAAAGCACTCCACCTGTTCTCCAGAAAATACCTTAACATATGTATTAATTTCTCTTTAGTGGAGCAATAAAAATTTAAATCTGATTATTCTGTTTTTAGCATTTAAAAAAAAAATTAGTACATATAAACTCATTTGAGATGCCTTTATTTTGATTTTGACTATTTTAAACTCCTTTCACAGTAGCACTTGGCCCTAGTGCTCTTTCTTCTTAATGAAGTTGTGTGATACAGCTTTCAAAAAGTCTTTTACCCTGTACCTCCTTGTCTTTAAGTCTAGGAATCTTAAATGTCCTTAAGTTTCTGGAACTGTCCAGGGACAAGCTTCATTTAACTTTTTTCCATTTGAAAGTTAGTACGAGGCTGCAATTCATATTAATCTAATAAAACTACTAAAATATCTTCCAATCATGTATCTGAATATTTTGAATACTTATAGAATAACATAATGTTTTATTATGTATTATTAATTGGAGGAATATCCTAGGGTTTTTTAATCTCTCTAGCCTGTAGAAGACATCTCAATTCTTCCAGACAATGCAATGATTCTGAGATAGGTGGGGGGGAAAGTCCAGAAAGGAAAAATTATATCACTGTATCATTTTCACTGGTAGAACTGTAAGCCAGTGTTGAGTTTATGTATATTGGACATTATGAACATTTAGAGCAGCCAATGCCTCAACAACAACCATGGATTCCTTCAAGAACTTTGGTTATTGCGTACAACCACTCCCTGCATATCACTAAAACACAAATCACTAAAATCATATGAGCACTGTTGAGCTCTGCTATCTCTTGAAAATTTACCCCATGGAGACACACAAAAACCTCAATGAAACTTTGCTGCTTGTATTACATTACTTTTCAGTGCTGTAAATAACATAGCAAATCTTGCCCTTGCCCTCATTGATAGATTACTGCCTACATTCACTTAAGACTGACAGATGCTTTGTCTTAGATCATTATCATGATGACTTTTTTCTCTTTTTTCTCCTTTTTTGTATTAAATGAATAGAGATTATTTTTAACTTCTCACCTGTCAGGTTTACTGCTCCATTTTAATGCAGCAAGGAGGGAAGAAAAGGTGAAATATTAGTTGACCAGCAGCACAGAGAATAATCATGAAAATAGGAGATAGAAGAAATTTTGATTTGCAGTAAAGATATGTAACTAAAACAAATTAAGCTATGGCAGCTCATCAAAATATTCAATTCTTGGAAATCATAGAATTAATGGAAGACCCAAGGTCATGTCCAAAGTGAATCTTCTGTTGAAAAATACACATCTATCTGCCAAGAAATGAGACTTCAAATTTTAGCCAGTGAGATAATGGAGAATGGGTGTTTAATTTGAGCCGTGAAAGTAATGTTAACATTACATTGAAAAATTACTTCTCACTGAGATGTAGCTCCCTCTTTCTTTCTAAAGAGAACAGAGATGAGAGGAGGGAATGAGGAAAAATGAAAGTGGAGGGCAGACTAGAATGGGAAGAAGAGAAAGGGATGAAGAGGAAGAGAAAAGGAAGTGATAAACAAGGCTAAATATAGGAGACACATAAGACCTGTACTAAATTAACAAAAAAAAGTAATAAAAAGAAATGAAATTTTCTAAAACTATTTTACAAAACCAGGTAATAAAATATCAACAAATTTTTAACAGTACCCTAGAAAGCAAGGGAATCATAAATATTTTTCCAATGAAGGATTACATGCCTTTTTACGTTTAGAAAAAATGCCATGTACTAGAGGTCTACAGTGATCTGTATAGATATGTAGTGATCTATGATCTATACAGTTTAGGTAAACACGAAAAATTATTTATTATCTCTCACCAATGTGTTCTATTATACGCATACACTATAACTACAGTGTTTATCTTTCTATGTGTTGTTTATAGTAAACAGAGGGTTCTACAAATATTTTAATAGCTTTTAATCTGCAATGACCAGATTACACACATTAAGAGAAAGTATTTAAAATTCTTCACCATCACTTAAGATTTCCTATTTTTCTGTTTTGCATTTCTGTGCTTTTTAGAATTTTTTTTCAACATCTGGGTTTTTTTCTCTTAGAAGCTTATTTCTTCTTATAGCTCAAGATTCAGCAGGGGACCAGCAGTTCAAAGAGGTGACTCTGTCCCTTTACTCCACATTGATGAGACCTCACCTGGAGTGCTGCATCCAGCATTGGGGTCATCAGTGTTGCATCGCAGTCTGGGGTTTAGGTTAGGGGTTCTGATCTGTTAGCTAGCCGTGTTCTGTGTACCCCCGCTCACCCCCCGTGTCTGTTCTCCTTCCCCCCCTCCCCGCGGCTGTTCACTCCGGGTCCCTGGCTGTTAGAGCCACTCCTGTGACCACTCCCCGTCCTGCCCGGAGGGTTCAGTGCCCCTCACTCCGAATTCCTATCCCCCGTCCGCCCCAGAGCCCAGGGTCCACCCTGGTCCCGTCCCCGTTGGGTCCCATGGTCCACGTCATCGCCACGGCGCCTGCCCCCATTGGGAGGGAGGGCCCCTGCTCTCCTCGCTCTCTCCCCGATATAATCCCGTGCCTTGGAGTGCCCAACGCCATGTTTCCTCACGTGCAAGCTGGGAGCGGGTCGCGGCGCCTCGGCACAGCTCCCCGCAGCAATAAAGGACTTTCAGCCTTGCATGGATGGGAAAGGTGGACGTTCCTTCACTCTTTACTGGTGTCTCTCGCTCGCAGTGGCGAGAATCCGCTGGCACCCCCGCCCGGACTGCGGCACGGAGCCGAGCCCGGAAACATGTGGTGATCCCGGATCCCGGAGGGAAGCGGCACTACTCTAGGTGCCGGAGCTGCCTGGGAACCGGGAAAACACCGAGAGCCGCCGCGATGAGTGCAAAAAAGACGTGGATCTCTTGGAGTAGATCCAGAAAAGGGTCACAAAAATGACTGGGAGATTGAACAAGAAAGGCTGAGAGAACTGGGACTGCTCAGCCTGGACAACAGAAGGCTTTGGAAGATTCTCTTGCATCCTTCTGGTACTTAAAGGAACTTATAAGAAAGATGGGGACAGGCTTTGATAGTAGAGCCCATAATGACAGGACAAGGGGTAATGGTTTTATAGTGAAAGAGGGTAGATTCAGACTAGCCAAAAGAAAGAAATTTTTTATGATGAAGGCTATGAAGCACTATTTAATTAGATTCCCCAGAGATGTGGTGGATGCCCTATCCCTGGATACTTTAAAGGCCTGCGGATGGGGCTCTGAGAAACTTGAACTAGCTGAAAATGTCCCTGCTTATCACAGGGGGTTGGACTAGATGACCTTTAAAGGTCCCTTCCAACCCTAACTAATCTACGATGCTATGATTCAGAGTGCGGGAGCTACTATATTTAAAAGATTTAAGTTTAGGCTACAGTCTTCTGAATCAAATAAAAAAGCTGCACTTTATAAAAGCAAACAATACAAAGTCTATCAAGATGGCTTTAACTTCTCTTCCTTAGAAATTGAAAGATCTACAATGAGGAACCTTTTGCTCTTCATCAGTGGAAAACTGAAGTTTGGGAATCTGTGATTTCTTAAAAATTACAAGAAATATCCACATAAATTAATTAAAAAAAAAAACAAAAACAAAAACAAAAAACAAAAAAAAAAAAAAACCAAAACAAAAAAAAAACCAAAAAAAAAACCACCACCCAAAACCTGCGAATGAGATGACAGGGTGCATCATGGGGACAATCACTTTTCCCTCTAGTTTGTCCATTTCTGAAAAAACACCTCACAATTTCTAGAGCTCTTTAACATTCACTAAGTTTGTAATCAACACAATCCTATGTAACTGAACATGTATCATACACATAAAATATATGTAAACTGTGACTCAAGCAGACGTCCTAATGGTTAGGCCCTTCCTCTAGGACTTACACCATCTATCTATCCAGGTTTGCTTTTGTTTGAGATTTTGGATACAAATCTTACTGTGCTGAATAAGACACTCCATGTTCAAACAAAGAAAAGATTTATTTTCTTGTCAACAAGAAAATGGCCAAAAAGGAAGCAAGATTTACCTAATTTATTTGTATCTCTTGATTTTATTGTTTATATAAAGTTTAGTAGATGGAAAGATCTACTACAAAATAGGTGTCTCCATTTACTATGACTGCAGGGTGGTTTCACTGCTGCAAGGACAGAGAACACTGAACACTGAAGTCAGTTCCATTTCCCAAGACACAGTCAAGTGCAACTCAGGAAAAATAGTTTTTAATGTGAGGATATTTGAATATGAAAACAAGTTGCCCAGAAAGGTCATTGAATTTCCTTTCTTAGCTGTACAAAACTTTGCCTCTGAGCAAACTGCTGCAGGTGAGACACACTCCAGAGGTATGTCCTTTTGATTCTGTGAATCTGTGAGTTCTTCTGCACACAGGATACTAACTGGCCTCGTCTGTATTGGCTATTATACCGATAGTATGCCCAACAATAAGAAAAGGTATTTTCAGTATTATTCTCATCTATTACTGTTATTTACTAAGCTGCAATGACCTTTTGGCTATATTCCAATATATGATCCAAAAACCTATTCATGAAATATCTTTGCTTTCAGATTTTAGGAAAAGTAAATGCAGAGGAAATAACTCTTTTACAGCTTAGCAACAAATATTATAGAGTTCAAACATGCATTCCTTGTCTTTGGAACAGTTAAATATACTTCAAACCAACCCATGAAACTTATCCACACTATCTAATAATGTCCATTTTAAAGAAGGGGAAGACTTCTCCCCATAAAATTATTCTTTTGGAAACTGCAGTCGTAATTTCTCTGTAATTGTAATTAAAATGTATAAGTAGTATTGTAAATCAAGAGCTTAGTGGTCCAAGTCTGTACAAAAAGGTTTCTATGGACAGAGGGAATTAAGCATAGTTGACCTTTATTTGAGTTACTACTCTTTGCACTTCAGAAGTCACAGTCATTTACTGGTCATCCTCTTTGCACTGCACATTCTTTAACAAAATCCTCTCTAATATTTTTTGCATATATATTCATAACTAGATTTATGCCATCTACCTTAATTTTCTTTTCTCACTATCATACTTGTTGCAGTTATAGCACAATATATCCTAGAAATATACTTGTAAAATTTTCTGTATCCACAAAAATTACGTGTTTGCCTGTTTCTTTAATTTTTTCCCATCTAACTCTTGTAGCCACATTAAGTCTATTTAACTCACAAATTAAGCTTCACTGTTTTCTTGAAGCAATATGTTAAATATCCCAACTGTCTTGTCATTGCTCTTCTACAGTCAGCAAATCTATCAAAATCTAGCAGTAAGCTTGCAGTCAGGTTGCCTACTCTTGGAAAGATATCCAATTATATACTACCTTTTTATAGAAATAAAAGCTCATAGAGGATCACAGACTGCTAAAACTGCAGTCATAATTTCTCTGAGGTAATTTGCCAAATCAGTGCAGTTTAACAAATTAAAAACCTGAAATAGAAAAATAAATAAATACATACGGACAGTTGCCCAAACAGTTCTAGTACAAGTAGTAAATAGCAGATGGAAAAAATGTCCCCCATTCTCAGCAAATGACAATCTCTTCATACTACTGATTAGCAAATTTTACCTGCTTATATGTGGAATATTCCCCTTTTTTTTTTTGGTAATAGATTAGAAGATTGCTATTTTGGTTCCATAAATGTAATCAATAACTCTAGAAGCAGGTTCACATCTGCTTAATATACTATTGTTTGGATTTCTTTTGTAGTATGGGAGAAGATATACTTTTCAAATAATTAGAAGAAACGGATTTTTCACTTTTAGCACATTTCCAAAGACCAGTTTTTGAAGTGATGGACAGAAATGGAGTTGGCAACTAATTTGATTGACTGAGACACTGTGAACTACCAGAAATGTTGAGGAGATGTGGTATCTGCAAGCAACAGATGCTGAATGATTCTAGCCCTGAAACCATTCCATAAATGTATCTCTATTTGGAATCTAAAGGTGAAGTTAACTCTGGAGTGGTTATTTACTGCCCAACAGAGAATTCTTTCCAAAACCTGAAGAGAGCTCTCTTCATGAAACTTAAGAGGTATTTGACTGGAGACACTGAAGGTAGGAAGAGCATACAGGCTCGGATTGAAATATTTATACGCATGTAATACCATCATAGCCATTAGTTTTAGAAGACATACTTCATTTTATAAAATTATTCCTAGCGTGCCCCCTCCCCAGAAACTGGCAGCATCTTTGTAATATTTCTCAAATCTACTTTAGCAATATATTTCAAAAATGTATTAGGAATTAAATATAAAAGTTTTAAAGTTTTATTCTTTGGTTTTGATTTAGTATATTGACCCGTATTAACTCATTTACACTGTAAAAGGCTGCTACACATAAATTATGGCATCACACACAGTTTTCACTCAGTATTTTTTAAGGCAGAGGGAAGTCCTTTGTTTAATAGCAAAACTAAATCTGTGTCATAGAGAGTGAAAAAAGAATGAGTGAAATTTGATCTTATTGCAAGATTAGTAGGAACCAGCTATTTGATGTCTCTTTAATCTTTCAGTTTAGAGCTCCAAATTCGTATAATACATTGCCAAATTGAGGCCAACTGTCAAAAGCTGAAATTCAAATTACTTGAGTGAAGATGAAAATCACATTTAGCAACAAGCTGAATGTAACACCTAATGCATTGCTATTATACATCTATAAACAACTTCTAAAAAGTCAAATGTGCAAATTCCATACATATTTATGTGGAAGCACATACTTACTTTCTTCGCATACAAATGTATGCAAAGTGGTAAAAGCATTTGAATGCAATAGAGTTAATAGAGTGTAATCCGCAGAAAAATGTACTCACATACCTGTAATTATTGGAAACTTTCAGTCAAAAATTTCTGCAGCAGTCTAGAATCCATTGATAAATTTCAAAATGTTCCAAAGCAATAAAAGAAATATTGTAGAACAAAAATACAGTGTGGAACAGTATTATGAAGTGACCAATATAGAGGGGAAATGACATACCTTGCAAGAAAATGAAAAGTTAAACCTACTTTTTATAAAGAAGTATAGCAATAACAATACAGATGATAAACACCACTGCAAGAACTGGTCCAACAACCCAAATCAAGCCTTCTTCCTCATCTGTAATTGGCTGGGGATCAAGATCCATTGACACAACAGGATCTGAATATGGGCTTGTTGCATACATGGTCTGTAGAAATAAAAATAGTTCTTACTTAATCATGAAGCAATGCATTAAAATGTTAGCTATCCCACATCTAAAATAAATGTATAGAAGGTAATGATGCAATTAACACAGCAAACTGACAATGCAATTTTTCTTGAAGGCAATACACAAACTTGCAAATTGAACATTGTGTTGTTATTATCATCTTTATTTTGTGTTCCACATATTAGCAATGAACTGCATACAAATCATGCAGCACAGTCCTTGCAGAACACTTTGCAACCTAAGCAGAGAATGAAAACATGAATAGGACACTGAGAATAGCCCACCAGTTACCAATTTCTGGGTTTTGTTTTAGTTTCATACAAGCTTAACGCTTTCCTCCTGCACAATATGAAAGGGTACTTGTGACATAACAAGACTGGTATAGATAAAAATTAAGGGGACTGAATGTAAGAGATTCCTTGAAAAGGGTCTTGTAACAATAGTATTGTGCATTTTGACCAGTCAAAAACTGTCTGACAGAATATACCTACACAAGGTGGAGAAAACTTGAATTTAAGACTGAAAAATGGAAGAATTCATCATAGAATATGAATGGAAGTTAAACACTCAGTCTTTCATAAGGATGAAACTAGAATTATGAACCAACAGAGGTTGTTGAAAATCTTTGGCTTACTAGATGATGTAAAGCCAGCTGGCCTAGGATAAAATCTGTGGTAAGAGAATTTTTTTTATTCTTGTCTGACCTGAGATGTTTCATCTGTGGCTGAGTGCAGAATTAAAGTTACAGATTAGAGAGGCTGAAGAGTCAGCCTGCTAAAACTGGATCATTTTAAGAATTCTGAGTTATAGTAAAGTCAGAAGTGCAAAACTGTTTGTACATATTTCTTGTTTGTGCTAGTGTGTCTTCATCAGCACTAAACTAGGCTTTGAACTACAGATCTTGAAAAGACTTAAAAACTTGATTCAGTAGTAGATCAGAAATGTCAGCTAAAACAGAATAAGATAACTGGGAGAAGAGATTAGCTTCCATTTATGTTTGCACTGTATTTTGAAAGATGCCCTAAGCCAGGAGAAGTGTTATCAAAGGAGACATGGTTTTTTACACTTCATTTGGCCATGTTTTGAGCTCTGGGCTATGACAGTGTCTGGATTTGAGACAGGATTAGGACTGGCAAAACTGAGGCACTAATCTCCAGTTATATTATAGCATTTTACTACACCTGGCATCTGCCACCAAAACCTCCCTTTGTTTCAAGTCTATGATCATTGTCTGGAAATTGGGGAAACTTAAAATTCCATTCCTGAACCACCCAAGTAGACTGATATTTTTTCCCCCAGGTTTAGTCCTCTCAAGAAATAAAAAAAGGTTAACTGCTACAAGAAGAAACTCTTTGTATTTCTCCTCTTGCTTTGGAGTGGGCAACAAAAATGCCTGGAAAAAGATATAGAGGGATATTGAGAGTAACAGTATAAACACTTACTACCTTTTCTTCAATAAATAGGATTTCACTTTCAATTTTAAACCATCCTGTATTAATGAAAAATTTAAACTCATTTATTATTTTAAAATTTTACTTTTTTTTTTCTTCCTCTTGATGAAATTCTTAACATATTTATAGATTTTAATCATAGCTCTCCAGCTCCCATTTTACTAAGTTAAACAAATTCAGACCTTCCCACGACCTCTTTTAATTCAAGTTCTCTACTCTACCAATCAAGAGAGAAATTTTGTGCTCTCTGAATAAGAAACCTTTTGTAAAATGCAACGTCTGAACATCAAGAAAAACATCCCTTGCAAGTTATATCAGTAGAACCTGTAGTCCTAGAAGAAAATCAGCTATATATGCTGGGAGCTGAAACACTGGAGCATTGAAAGTCATTGAAAGCTGAATCTCACACACCCTTAAAAAATTCTTCACAGTCTGTGACTACCTCAATGCTACTCAATCACATAAATGTTTCAGATGGCATGCTGAAATGTCTTATTGATAGCCTAAGTTCATTAATGCCTTTTGAAGTCTTCCAAGAGTCGGACCCTATATACATTTTGCGATATGCATCAGTTTACAAACCTATTTGTTCCTGCTTTTTCATCCTGATTTCTAACAAAGCAATACATTTAGGTCATTTATACCTTAATTAATACAAAAACCACAAGAAACTGCACTTTATATTGAGAAGATCCATTTTAGTATAGGTGATTTATGATATACAGATTTATGGCCTCTTTATTATAAAAAGCTGTCTACCTTCTCTAATCTGAACCTTTCTGATTCAACACCTTCAGAATTATCTGTCTAGGCAACCCATGTCAAAAACTGAAAAGAGAACTTCTGATTTATGTTAGAGCTTGCAGAAGGCACTTTATTTTCAAATGAAGCTACACGTCTAAAAGTATTCAAAGTGGAACTACCTCCTCATCGTGCTTAAGTAGGCACATTCCATTGACACCAAGAAAGCAATTGCAGTGTTATGCACTGCGAGCATTTGACTAGAATTCAGAGTATTTGTGTTGGAGTTTCAAGTGACTGAACCTAAAAATGTACCTGCAGATTTAGACATGAATTAGAAACATACTCTATTACACACTGTATGTAAAAATGCTAATGTGTATTGCATCTTTCAAAAGTCTTACATCTGTCTTTTTTTTTTCTTTTTTAATACATTACATGCATTAGGTTAATTCACGCATAAAGGGATATGACTACAAAATGAATTATGTAAAGAGAAATGACAGCTCATTATTTAGTTCACCTCAGGAATTTTCTTTATTATTGAATTATTTTCTAACTTTCTAAAAATTTACTGATAAAATTGTTATGGAATGACTGTAACTAAAGAGGGTAGCTGTGCATGTCTCTAGTTCAATGGATCTTTCCAAGAACCCTGTATATCCTAGAGCGTTTTTCAACAGTAGCATCAAAAGACAGCTTTTAAATTCTTTTAAATACATAAAGATGCTGCTGTAAATTTAATGTCTCAAAAGCTGCATCCATGGTCAAAAATAATACACAATGTAATTTTTCAAGGATCATGACACAGCTAATAAAAGGTGACTCTTAGGTTTCAGTTATACACTGAAGTAATACACAAAGGTGCAAATAGAATAGAAGAGTTCAAGGAATTAATGGGCACTGAGTAAGGAAACACTCACTTTAAAAATGCTCTGACAGCTAACATTAAAAAAAAAGCTTTAGGGAAGTGGAATAAGCATTGAAAAAATGTTTTTATAATTGTGCAAGGTAATTTTGATATTGAAAAACATTAACTAACTTACAGATTCTGAGTGCTCCATTACAGCCAACACAAAGAAGACATATTCTTGACCACTCTGTAGTTGCTTATTCTCAAATCCACCATAATGCTTCTTATCCCCCAATGTGAATTCCGTAGGAAGAACTTCAAAGTGAGCTGCAATATATGGCTTTAATTCAATTTCCCTCCCAAGACGAATGCTTCTGCGTTTCCTAGCTATCTCCTTAAGCAGCTTTAAAATGAAGGGAGGGAAAAGAAAGGAGGGGGAGAGAGAGAGAGCAAACATGAACAGAAAGATAATTGTAAACAATTTTAACGTAACTTATTGACAGTGTAATGAGAAAATTTAATGCATGACCAGGAACTACAAAAAACAATTTATCTACATTTCATGGGACATATCAGTATCACTAAATAAATTGCAAAATCTTCCAAATTCTTGTCATTCTTGTTAGGATAAGATACTAGGAGGCAATTGCAGTGCCCAGACTACAAACATAAAACAACTTTTAGATACTGTTGTGTCCAAGGGAGGAGGTTGGGAGAGGGAGGATAAGAAAACAATATATTTTCTCTGAAGACATATAAATACACATGACATATTACATATTTTCTCGCTATTAAAAAATCTATTTTTATATCATCTATCTATCTATCTATCTATTTCTGTATTAATTGAGTAATAGAATAGAATCATAAAATCAAGTATGTTGGAAAGGACCTCTAAGAGTGATTCCAGCCATTAACCTAACGCTGCCATGTCCACCATTAAACCATGTCCCTAATCACCTAAACTACACATCTTTTTAAATACCTCCAGGAACGGTGACTGAATCACTTCTGATAAATAAAGCTAAAATTTACATCAGTACATCTGTGATGCGATCAGATGCTAGGCTCAAGATACACTTACTAATAAAAGAACTTAAGCTCAGCTAGTATAATCTATTGATTAATTGCTTATTAAATCAAATGCTTCTTCAATACCTTTTTTTGCTTTACATATAATGGCATCCCATAAAAATTAGTCTGATTTGATTACAAGGAGTCTGAACTTCTCCTGTGTGATAAATTATGACTTCTAAGGTCTCTTTGTGGTTCCCTTGTTTTTTGCTTATGAAACTTATACAATGTCCTGTAGTCTTATAGTTAAATCACAAATTTTTCTAAGTAGTTGTTTGGTCTTTTCTAGTGTTAGCACACTAACACTTCTAATACAGTAGATTAGCATAAAATTCATTTCTAGAAGGAGGAAGCAAGTCTCTGGAGTGAGAAGGAGATTAAAAAAAAAGATACTAAAATCCGATCTTAACTATATATGTTAATTTCAAAGTACATGTTTAGTCAGGGAAGCTCTCCATAGAATCATGGAATCACAGAATATGCCGAGTTGCAAGAGACCCTCAAGGATGAGAGAGTCCATGTCCTGGCCCTGCACAGGACAATCCCAAGAGTCATTCCATGTGCCTGGAAACACATGATCTCTGTCATGCTGGTGCTGTGACCACTTCCCTGGAGATCCTGTTCTGGTACTCAAACACCCTCTGGATGAAGATTCTTTTCCTAAAATCCATCCTAAACTTTCCCTAACAGAACTTAAGACCATTCCTTCGCGTCCTGTCCCTGGTCACCACTGACTGAAGAAATCATTGCCTGCCCCTCCACCTCCCCTCATGAAAAAGTTGTAACTGCAACGAGGTCTCTCCTCAGTCTCCTCCAGGCTGAGCAAGTCAGTAATGTCAGCCACTCCACATATGGCTTCCCCTCAAGGCCCTTCACCATATTAAATGCCCTCTTGATTTAGGCCTCAGCTTAGTGAGCACATCTTTTTGTCTTCCCCTCATAGGATCTTGTATTTTGCACAATTAACAATCACAATGCATGTAAAGCAACCTAATATTCACTCTGCTACTCAGAAAGGAGCTTTTAATACTGAATAATTTGGTACCCCTTCTTACTGACTAAATTTAAAGTTAGAGATACATATGAAAGCAAGTTGCGCCACTTGAATCCAGGCTTCCTTAACACTGAGGGCATTTGGATGTTGTATCTTCAAACATATATGCAGTCAACTGCTTTCCAGCTCTAATGCTGTGTCTGTGCCCTGTTGCAGAGATTTTACATCCATTTACCTCTATCAATTTCAATGCCATGACACAAAAGCTGGTACAGTGCAATGGATCCCCTGAGCAAAAAATGAACTGGCCATAATTTGAGACTAGAAATCATTATTCATTACTCAAGGACACTATTCCAATCAGCAGTCCATATTTCTCTTTCATTCTTCCTAAACAGTTTAATGAGCAGCTAGAGTCTATTTGCATCGTATAAAAATGAGGGCAGCAGAGAATCGTAATACTGAAGAGATTTCTATTTAGTTACTTTATTGAAGGTGACTCTCACATCTGTTGGTAGCTTCCTATGCCCTGGGAAGAGTTACTAAATGCAGAACATGAGGCAGAGAATAGTCAAAGTTTGTTCCAGGTTAGATCAGCCCTTATAGGATCTGCTGAGGGAAGCACTATGAAAACCTTGTATGATGCCACATTTTATAACAATGGCTATGCAGAATGCTGAGCAATGGCTGTCTGGAAGTCTGCCAAAACATGAAGCTAAGTATTGGGTAGTAACAGTGCATGCTACTCCTGTAAAGTCAGGAGCCACAAACACAACATCACTAGTAGAGGTAGACAGCTTGTGCCATCCCCAAAGGTAACTGACACTTCCATGTACCACTTCCACTGGAATTAAAGTTGTATGTCAATTAAATTATTTATTCTTTATCATATGTTTCCACATTACATGGTATTTACAATTTAGATTATAAATAACTCATAAAATATGTCAAAGTACAGTAGGAGTACTGCAATCAAAATTAGATTGTGAGGCAAAGAAAAGTCTTGATTATTTCTTGTCTTTGAAATATTAACAGAAAACACATATATTGGAAGAAAATGCAATGCTGAAGTACAGTATTAGAGTGATCAGAAACTGAGTTTTGGCTGTGAATGCTAAAAGTTAGCCTGAGTCAAATAAAATTAGTTAAACTTTTCAGAACTGGTTATACATCACCTAAGGCCAGTTAACTTAGGTGTGTTTGTGTGGAGATAAAAACTTTGTCTGTAACATTGATTACACATGACTGAGTAGACCTCAGGTGAACCTCCAGCCTCATTAATATTTCATATGGAGTTTGGGTTGTTGCCAAATATCATTCCCTGTTCATCTATCTCCTATTGTACTCTATATATACATTTCAATAAAATTATTGAATTCATTTAAGATTTAACATGGCAACCTTTTTTTAGGCTTTACTGCTTACAGATCTAAAGTAATCCTACTAGGTAATACTTACTGCAAATCATAATATTTTTTCTGTTTCATTTATTTCCATGATGTGTCTATTTAAAGTCATTAAACCTCATAATATTAAAAAAAAAGAAATTTTGAGTTAGTAAAAAAGGACTGTATCTCTATTTTTTTTTTTCAGATACCAAACATCTAGTTCATTATCTGCTCTTTTAAAACTATCTTAGATTCGAAGATTAGGTAACTACAATAAGGTTGAAGAGTCTTTTTGGACTGCTCAATTATGTAATGGAGTTATACTCAAGAGCTGTGTTATTAGCAAACACTTTCCTTCTGACAATCTAAGCAAAGTATTTGGAACACAGTTCTTTGAAATATCTATTGCCCAACCATTTCTGATACCAGACACCTATCTGAGATCATACTAAAAATATAAATACATATAAGTATCCTCACTTGATTATCCGAACTATTTGCTCAGAGAGTAATGGCTTTTTGGGGGGGTGGTGGCGCAATTTTGTTTGGGATTTTTTTATTTGTTGGGGTTGTTTATTTGTTTTTTGGTAGTTGTTTGTTTGTTTTGGGGGTGTTTTTTGGTTTTGGGGCTTTTTTGTTTCTTTTTTTTTTTTGTTTTGGATTGGTTTTGGTTTGGGTTTTTTTGTGTGGGGGTGTGTTGGTGTTGTTGTTATTATTTTTTTCCAAAGGTACTTATGTGTTCACAAACTTGTCAGGAGTAGCACAGTTAATAACATGTAGACTTTCCAAAGCTGGAAGCAAACCAGTCTTCTAAGTAATAGAACCTGAACGAGTTAGCATGCTATGCAGTTGCTGCCTGCTTTTAATGTTTTTCCCTGCTCAGCTCCTGCCATATTATTGGCGGCAATTGCAAAAGATAGATCAAGGGGTTTAGTTCTTTATCAGAAATAACTTCATTTTCCAGTCAATGCGTTATCTTATTTCTTCCATCATTAATTCTACAATGTGGTCTCAATTATATCAGTAGAAGTGGGAAACAACCCATGCTGACACAAATATTTCTGAATTAATAAATGTTCTTTATCAATCTGTTATACAGACTAAGGCAACTCAACTTGCAGGATGATTAAAATGACCCTTTGTTATGAGAATCAGCAGGAACCATAGAATTTTATTGCCAAAAAGTTCAATGTCATCTGGCACCTATCCTTTAATCTATTAATGCTGCTAAATGTGACTACAGTCTTTGGATGTTACAAGAGGGTGTTAATACTCATTCAGTTTCCATTACTGTATGGATGTGGCTGTCAAAGTTTTACTGTTTAATTGTACTTGATATCACCTATGACAATGATCATGAGCTGATGGCATTTAATAGATCAAAGCAAGCCATTGCTGCAATTGAATGAAGAGAGATGATCACATAAATGAAACTGGTCAAGAAGAAGCATAGGGTTGAATCAGTTAATCATCATGCCTTCCTCTAACAGTTGCTTTTAATATTCTGATTAAGGATTTGCCTGTTGTTGTGACAAGGACAGAAATAATTCTGTTTATATTTTGAATGCTTTTTACAACTGTTAGTTTGGTGAAGATCTTTATTTTCCCTATATTTTGGTGAAAAATTTGAAATTTATATCCATTTTGTCAATGGCAGGAGAGAAAAAGAACCTTTATTCTTGCTTACAGGTGATCAACACTTCCCAGTAACTTTGTTATGGGGAAGCATATGGTGAGGTTATCTCTGTAACATAAATCTCTTGAATCCACCAAGAGGAAATAGAAAAACAAATAGATGTAGTCAAAAGGACACCATATCAGGAGTAAAAAAAACCCTGATTCTGGTCTTGAATTGCAGACCTATTACACATGCAAAGTACCACAGCATTTGAATGTTGTCTAAAATCTTGACCAGATACAATGAGAAAAATAGTAACACTACCACCTGTTTTTTATAAAAGTCTCTCATATGGGGCCCTTGAAACAGTTTTAAAATCACAAACATTAGCATTACTACAGATTTACAGATTGAAAGAAGAAGGGCAAGTTTGCATGAGCTATATTGTCATTCAGTAAAACAGAAAATAGGGGTGAATATTGTATTTCCTGGAATTATTACTATATCAATAACATACTGAATTGAATTCTAGCATTTTTGGGCTTATTTCTAAAAGGAAAGTAATTCTACCCCTTTGAATAATGTCATTTATAGTTTCAAATGATGACACAATGTTGCTCTTTCCTTCCTTGTTCATGGATTTACTTCTGACCACAAACTGTTGGTGGAATGGAGGCTATGTCTCACCAGAAGTATTACAGTATATGACAATCAGGTAAAAACACTACCAGAAGGTCAAATGTTAAACTGCAGTGCAAATTGCAATTTAGCATTTGTTACAGACTTAGTAAACACCCCTCTAATGAACCAGACCTTTATTACAGCTCATATTGTTGGTGATTAAGCTTTTGCTGACAAGTCATTTCACCTCCTGCACTTTTGCATCACTCTTTACAACAGGAAAAAAAAATATTAGTGTCAACAAATATAAGACACATTGTGCTCTTTTTTGCAACTTAATGGCTTTACTGTGTTCTCATTTAAGTATATGAATATGAATTTTTGTTTTGGATCTCCACAGGCTAATACAAATATAAATATGAAGTATCCTGACAAAACTTTTAAAACTGGTGAATTAATTACCTAAAAGTAGAAAGACTGCTTCTTTAATAAAGGAGAAGAAAAAAAAAAAACCCAAACCGTATACAGTACCTCATCTAATTCCATTTCATCTGGACTCTCCCATGGTTTGATAAACTTTCCACGAGACCTCTTCAAAGGCACAATAACTATGTAATAGCCTCTGTAAATGACAAAGTTGGACAAAAGAGAAGTTGAATGAAAAGTAACAGATAAATAGATGGGGCGGGTCTGTTTAGAGGAACTTAAGAAAGAAGTGGTGTGTTAAGAATAAACTTCAGCACATTAATATGTCACTGCAGCCTTCCAAAAATAGCTGTAAACGTCCACACTCTTGAAATAACATCAATTGTAAAGCATTTAACAAACAAATAGCACCACTTACCTGCCTTTTTGTGCAAACATACAAATATTTATAAAACACTTTAATTACAAAGTACTAAAATGCTAACATGAAATACAAGAACCATAGGTATGCCCTGCCACCATCACACTGAAAAAAAACCCTCAAAGCCCTAAACTGAAATATATTACCATATATTTAAATCTTAATTGCCAACCTATCTTCCCCCACTTTAATGTATAATCAGAACAGTAGGTTTAAAAAATATATTTTTTAATGCCAATAGCATAATAAAGTGAAAAGAAAGCCAACAGGACATACAATGCACCAATACTCTCTTTCCTTTTGACAATTAAATGCTATTACCTCTGTCTACGTAAGTATCTTGTTCACAGTCATAGGTAAGAGAGCTTGATATATACTCTCTTTATAGCTAGGATTTACAAATTACATATATCAGTTTTCATAATAATATTTCCCTAATAATATTTTCTTCCTCCCCACCCATGAAAGCGAGGAAATTATATTTTCTAGTGTGATGGAGATCTGGTACTTTCACTGCTTACTTCACAAAGCCTGGATATGTGTCAGGCAGGTCCATAACTTCACATTAGTGTGAGGGAAGAAGCCATGGAATTACAGCAGCAGGACATGCAGGGTAGTATAATATACATCTTCTTGATAAACACACTTGTCAAAAAGTCATGCACTCTCCATATCAGGGGAGAGGGAAAGAAACATTTACTTTGTTTCAGTAACAAAAGCTTATTAACTTGTTTCTGGTCTCATTATGGAAGATAATATTAGTGTCTCATGGGCCATCTCCTCTTCCAGTCTGCTTTGTTTTTACAACCCATTCAACCTTCTGCAAAACTATTAATTTTACTCATGAAATGCAGCTGAAAATCTTAAGTAATTAACAGAGTCTACAGAAAAGGAGCTGCCTTAATATGGGCTAAACCATCTCAGTCTAAGCCAACTCTAAACTACCTTCTTTACAATACCAGTGCAAGCCATTGATCCATTTTAATAATCTCTTCCTATTTAGAGCTCTTTCCCATAAAAGAAATGCAACAAAACTTTAGATTTTCAGCTCCTGTAGAAAGTACGTTTATTCATTAATATTTGTGTTAAGAAATTTGAAGAAATTTTCTGTGGAAATTCTAAGCTCCAACAGGAGCACTGGAAAGCAGTGTTGCCCACATATTTTTAACTAGTGTCCACTTGTTGTATTCCATTATTTCAAAAAACATCTGTGGCATGCATTCTTATAGTAACAATATTATAAATCATCTTTTGAAAAGATTAAAAACTCTAAGGCTGGTTAAGCCCAGGTTTTAAACCTGCATTGGTCTATTAAAATACTTTGAATAGCAAATCCTAGTAAACACTGAGTAGCATACCCTTTCTTTAACAAATGTCTAAGATCAAGACAAAAAGAAATAAGAACTTGCTCCTTTATGTCTTTCAAACATCAAAGACACATACTTATCCTTTTCTTTTCTTTTTCTTCATCTTTTTATTTTTTAAGCTAACAGAGTGTTCATACATTTTTATTTTCAATCAAGGAACATCCAGCACATAATTGTAACTTTCATACTCTTTTGCATTTCCCTCATGAAAAGTCTCCCTCTCATAACTTTAAAAATCTAAGACTTTCAGCACATTTTTAAACTGAAAGAATTAGTAGATCAATAATAAGTAGAAAAATGAAAATTTTCACACCAATATGCAATGCTGCAAATTGTGAAGGACAACAAAGTTCTGTGATTTTTACCTAATTGTGCAAGATGTAGCATCTCCTGAAAAACTGTGAACGTTTTATAGTTCACTTCATTATTTGTTTGTTTGTTTTAGGGTTGGAGTTTTTTTTTTGGGGGGGTGAGAAATAAAGGGTTTATTTGGATATTATTTTATCTACTGAGTATTTGAGAGGCCAAAGTCTTCCACAAACCTCTGCTTTTACTTAAGACTTTTCAAAGATGTAAGAGATTCAGAGGAACATGAACTATCCTTTACACATAAAAATTGTTTTGCAAATAGCCTAAAATACTAAAAGAAAGAAAATTGAAGAACTTGCTCCATTGAGATAAGCAAAAGAGATTATTTTACTAATCATAAGGTGAGCTCTGCAGCAATTTCTATGCTGTATCATCATCAAACATTGACAAATACCACCTTCTTTAATTACAAATATTACAAAGGCTTTTATAACATTACCCTCAATCTCAATACCTATACTTCATTAGAGCAATCTATTACCTGTTTCACTTTCTGTGTAATTAGTATTGAAAAATTCTCTGTACTTCATTGTAAGCCAGGGACAATTCTGAGCATATAATGTATCAACAGAAGAGTAGCATGACTAAAAATGTCAACATGACTAATACATGAAACTGTTCTTCCCATATAAAGACTAATGCAGAATAACTTTACTTATTTTATTGATGCAAGCATCAGGTCAGGTTTTCTATTCAGTATGTACTTGCTTTGGTATGCCTGCTCCAAGGGTCAAGCCTGTGTTTTACTTCATAAAGCCTGATCAAATCTTCTTAGAAAACAGATGCACAAATAGGAGATACATAATTTGCAAAATTGGCAGTTGGACCCTATAGATTTAATGTACCTTTTCTGATGTCACTTAGCCTCTTTAACTTTTTTACACTATATAAAAAGAAGGGAATTGCCTTTTATTCCAGCGCTATCTTCTGCTGCTGTTTGATCAGCTATCCTGCACATTTTTCTCTCTGTGAATGCTCTGCCTCATAAATCTTTTTTGACTCATTCCATCCTCAGTGTTCCTTACCTGCATTTGTTACTGACCACATCTTACTCAATCTAATGATAGTGACTACATTTTTCAGTTTTTCATTCTTTTAATGTTTCAAAGTCATATATTTCTTGACCGTACCTGGCTGAAAATCTTCAGTCAGTAATTAAAAAGGGGGCAGCTCTCTAGATAGCTGTAAAAAATCCAGCAGGGAGAGGACAAGTTGAATCCCCATCACTTAGTGACTGGCTAATTTTCCTCCCCATTTCCTTTACATTACATATGGGAACCTTGCAGATCAACAGGAATCACTATAAGCAGAGCAATAACACTTACTGATTGTACCATGCTTCATGTTTTCCTGGCAAACCTTTATTGTCTAACCTTTCTATGACCATGTGCTCTCAGGTCTTTAGTCCTGTTCCTGTTTAAATTTCCACACCACCTGTTCCGTTCCAAAATCTATGTAACCTCTGGGAAACTTCCAATTTTTTTAGCAAAATCTCTTGTTTTCTTTCTGAGACCAGTGGAGAGGACAAGGTATTTTTATCCCGATAAAAACTATCAGAAATAATTAATCTGAATTCATTTAAAGCAGTACCAATTCTTTAAAACTCAACATAATTCTTGAGTGACTTAGTCTGAGTACTTCAAGGAGCTACAGCAGTGTACTTTTGCATTGATGAGTTATCCATTCTTTTTGAGATGATATATTGTTGAAAATATAACTGGTTTTCTGCATCCCTCATTTTGCAGTCCATGATGAAACACAAAATTACTCTGAAAAAAATCTGCAAACTAAAGGGCAATCAGTCTCCATACAAATCTTACATACTTGGCTGTGTGACAAACTTAAGAGTTCTAGTTGGAACTGACATACAGAGATCATCTATTCCCATTACCTCACCACTTCAGGGCTGACCAAAAGTTAAAACAAATTAAAGGCATCATCCAAATACCTGTTAAACACTGACATTCTTAGGACATTAACTGCCTGACTAGGAAGCCTCTTCCAGTTTGAAAAACATCCATAGTAAACAAATGCTTCCTAATACATCTGAACCTACCCTGATGCAGCTCTGAGCTGTTGCCTCATGTTCTATAAATGGATCTCAGTAAGAAGAGATCAGCAGCCCCCTCTTCACTTCCCCTCCTCAGGAAGCTGCAGAGAGCAAGGAGGTCAGCCCTTAGCCTCCTTTTCTCCAAACTAGACAAGCTCAAGGCCCATAGCAGCTCCTTACAGGACATTTTTTTCAGTCATTCCATCAGCTTTGTTGCCCCCTGTTGAATGTACTCAAGGACCTTTACAGAAGAAAATGACATTTGTTCTTTATTTTCATGCCACTCATGACTGCCCAGTGTTCCACTCTATCTATATCCCTCTGTAAGGCCTCTTGTCCCTTGAGAGAGTCAGCAGCACCTACCAGTTTACTACATCAAATATTACACCGATATTAGGTCAAATATTACTGCAGAGTACTGTAGTCTCTGTACTTTATAATTCTTTATGAAGAATAAAGCCGTGATCCACCATCAAGAGTTAGAATGATCATCTCTCTGGAGTTAAAAACAATGGTATGTCATTCATTCACTCACTTTATATTCTCATTTGAGGGTACTTCTGGAAGTTCCACAGTTATCATGCCATCTAAGTTGGTCTTTCCAATGAAGACTGGCTTTGTGCGAAGCACGTCTGGGGCAGTCTTTGCGGTTACTCTGTGCTGAAGACCCCCAGCACTATTCCCTCTGTTTGTCAGGACAAATGAATATGATGTCTCTGGCTTCAAGTTTGTGATCAGCTTTTGAGTAGCACGTCCATCAACCTCCATTTTCCCATCATCATAAAGGATCTAAGTTAATACACAAAATTAGTTTTGGTTACTAGGAGAAGGAAAATGATGCTGTCACACTGAATTCAGGAATCGACCTAGCTATAAATTTAAATAATAAATAAATTTTAATTTATTTGGGTATTTTAGGGTGTAAATCAGTCCTGAATTCACTACTGAAAATAAACTTCTCACTTTCAGGGTAAAATAAAAAAGTACTACATTAATATAAAGCAAGGTAAACATTCTTGAAATCCAATTTCACTTTTTCAAAGTAAGCAGCTTTTCTTGAACCCAGAATTTATAGCAAGGTACTCTTGTTAAAAGTATCTTGATTTTTTCATTCACACACCTTATTTAGAAAGGTTTTTGTACCATTTAATTCCTAAAATACTGTTCTTCACTTGCCTGAGATGACACAAGTGATTAAGAATGAAGCAGAAGAAATTCCAGGCAAGACTGCATGTTACACTGAGTCTCTGTATCTGGATACAGTTATAGCTAGTGGAGTAAAAGAATTGCAAATCAAAAACATGCTGCTGTACACTGAGGAGGCAAAACCCAAAATGGTACTCAATTGCATTTTCAATTTAAAGGACTAGAAAAAAAAGAAGAAAAAAATTGTTTTCTTCCACTGTTTTCTTTAACATACTGTTGTGGTGAATGAAAAATTAGCAATCTTAGACACAATGATATCCTCAATACATATTCATGATTCATGATCAGTAACCTACTTAATCAGGTAAATACATTGTCTAGTTTCTGTTATTTTCTCTTGTCAAAATGGAAAGTAACTTACTTTGAAAGGCAAAGCTGAATTATAGTTTTCTGGAATTTCCCAGGACAGCAAAACAGAAGTCTTCATTACTGCTTTAACATGAAAATTTTTTGCAAACACTGCTGGAAAAAAAGAAACAATGTATATAAACAACATCTTGGAGCTTAGATCTTGTCATTTTTCCACTGCTACTTGGGAGCTTTCCATTTATGTCAAAAATCAACAAGAATTCTATTTTCCTACCTGTTTGTTCATATTTAAATATGACATTTAAACTTGTTCTTACTCTTATCTAGTGCAACTCAATACACACATTTTCCTTACCTGAAAATGTTGTGAAGAAGTTACGCCAGAACTTGCTTGGCAAGAGACAACTGAATTCTAAAGCATCCAAAACATATTAAGATTTATATACTTTACCTTTTGTGTTTGATGAACATATTTTTATGAATGGGCTGGTCAGTTTTATTTACACCTTCAAACACACTGATATCCAAAGACCGATACTCCTTTAAAGGTCAACGCCATAAGCAGACAAATCCTACCTTGATCCACGGGTAGTGTCCTGAACTGGACAGTTGGACTATATGGACCAGGCCCTTTGCTTGTGTGGGCACGTACTTTTACATCATAAGTGGTATCTGGTTTTAAGCCAGAAAGTGTCATAGTGGTATCAGGAGGAACAACAGGGAGTTCAACTGGCTGGTAAGCAACATTGATATCTCTGTACAAGATGGTATATTTGGTGATAATGCCATTTCTTTCTGCCAAGAGCGGCATCTGCCAAGTTAATTGAACTGATGTAGAAGTAGAGCTTTCCGAATGGAGATTTTGGGGAAATCCACTGGGTACCTCTTCAGGAACAGATATCTCTTTAACCATCTCCTCCCCAAAGCCCACTTTATTTCTAGCTGAGAGCCTGAAGACATAAGAAGCTCCTTTGTGAATGTCTGTGGCCGTGAAGTGATCTTCCTTCTCTGAGAACTCCATGGTCGTTAATGTATCCATGTCTTTGCGACCAAACTTCAGGCGATAACCCTGCAGCGGGCCAAAAGTTTCCACTGGAGGATGCCACTGAATTAGAGCCGTGTTCATCTGTGTGTGGCTAATCACAAGCCAAGGTTTGCCTGGAACTGTAGCACAATGTTATTTAAAGAGGAGAGATATAAACACAATTGCATGTACAATTCTTGAGGCTAGTTTTAGTAGCAGTAGGGATATATTTTCTCTTTCCTCACTCTTAGTTCCACATATTACTTTCCTAATGAAGAAACAGTCCCTGGCCCCTGCACTATTTAGTAATACAGTATAAGGAACTGCAACAGTAGAGACATTTACTGATTTTGTCTTCTTCCCTTACCATTATTTCTAAATACAGAGCATATTCAGAGGCACAGGATCTAGGAACACAAATCAAGAAGTAAAACTTCCAACAAATGTCTTATGAATGGTCCTGTCTCACAAATCCTTGTTTGCAAAAAAAAAAAAAAAAAAAAAAAAAAAGTACTGTCATAAGTTTTCATCCAAGGCACATTTCCTGTAAATGGGAAAATAATTAATGAAGAAATAAAAAGTTTCTAGATAAGTTTAACATAACTTTGTCATTATTAGTAAAAATGTAGTAGAAGTCAGAACAACCTTGCCCTCAAAAATCATTACTGCATAGGATAGAACCCTGTCATTGTAGTTTCCATGCACAAATCACTTCTGTCTCCATTCTTTTCGCCAGTGTGGTGAGGTAGTGCAGTTTGGAATTTAATATTTTCCAGCAAGGTTTTTGTGCACAGGGACTGGATTTCTTTTGAAGAAGGCTAAATTGGTAGCTTTTCTTAACCTATACACTACATACAGTCACAAGCTTAACTGGGACCCATTGGTCCCAACTGGTGATTTGTCTTTTACAGAAGTTCAGACTGCAAGTGTGGTATGGACATTGAGGAGGAATTGAACTGAATCAGACCAGATGAATCCTAATCAAGCCAGAAATGCCATTATACAATTTATATAGTGTACATTTTCAGAGTCTCAATATGAATTCTCATTTACTGTTTTTATTTAATTGATTAATTCATTTCAATTTATTCATATCCATTTGTAACATTTCATTTATATTTTCATTAATACCTCTATATCAAAAAAGTGTGTGTCTATTACAGTGATTTATTTAATAATGAAACATATCCATAACTATTTAGACATTTGGTGCTCATTCCGTACAGGTCAAGAGACCAGAATACTTTCGGGAGTAGTACTGCAATGACAACATGGTCTTCAACAAAGACTAATTAGTTTCATCTGCATTCAAAGCCATCTCATTTGAATGTAACTGCTGCACTGTGAGCTCTGGTTCCTGTATTTAGACACTTCAATAGATTTTACTACTTATCTTCAGTTCTCAGGCACCCAGCAAATCAAATTGTTACTGTCAGAAGGTCTAACTACCATTCCATAAAGAATTAGGAATAAGGAGGGAAGAATGGCATGCCTTGAAAAAAATTCTGCCTTTAGTAAGCTCTATCCTCATTACATCTGTCGTAAGTCATGACATTGCTTCTAATTTCGTAAGAATTATAGGCAGGTTTTATATAAATTTTCCAAATATCTTTAAATTTAAATGTTGAGTTCACCTGGCAGCATTATTGTGAAATATTGTGTTTTCCCACATTTTCTGCTGTGTAAAGAATATCTCTCTGATTAGTTCTGACTTTTCCTCATTGATAACTAAAAGACTTGGAATAAAGCGAAGTCTGTGAAGGACTTTTGTAGGCCATATTTTTTCTCTGTATTCTAACTATTACTGGCACCAGTGTAGCAGAGAAAATAATAGTTTACCTAAAAAGAATAATACCCCTTCAGTTTTCAATAGAGAGATTACTGGAAGGCGTAACTAAATTATTTTTGTACTAAATTGCTTTTTTTTTTTGTGTGTGTTCTTGTGGCAGACTTCACAATTAGAATGACATTTTAACCTCTGTGGTAGCTACAGAGAAAGGAAGAAACTAATATTTGCTCTTGGTCAGAACCAGGGAGCTATTAAAGTTTACTTATCCAATGAAATACCATGTAAATCCATGAAATACCATGTAAATTCATGAAATACCAGTAAATTTAAAAAATTGTCACCTTTTTTAATACTGTAAAGCCTATCTAATGTTGCAAAGAAGATAAATTTCTTTTTGTTTCCAGACAGCTGTCAGTTAACATTTACTTTCAGTATGATTTACTCATGAATATTACAGTCTTTTAGGACAAATGACAGGATTCTGTCCAGTTGTATATACAGTTGTGTCACCAAATAGTTCTGTCTAGAAATTTCTGATAATAATCTGAATTTTCCATGAGCCTAAAAGAAGTGAAATGGTCCATAAAATAAAATATATTCTCTGATCTAGTGAAATCCATTAGTAAATAGCAAGACATCTTTCACACACCCCTTTGCAACAGATGTTACTGCTGCAATGGATTGCCACCACAAGTAGAATTTCATGTAGGCCACCTTTGCGAAATTACCTGAAGAAACCTTTTTCTGTTAGCGGCTTTAAAGTACACCACTGACTTAATATAATCTTTTGTTTTTAAGCTGAAATCTGTATTTCAAGAGTGCTGTCCAGTATGAAAGCAAAAGACAAGTAATGGACAAGCTATTGTTCTATGAGATTCTTCAACTATTGTGACACAGAAGATAAAGGTCTCATTAAAATCTTCATAAAAAATTGTATGATATCCCTGACTAGTAAGTCTCCATTTTTATCAAGGTCTTGTTAATCATACATTTTGTAATTTCTGCCCCAAGTATTTTAATACATATTTTGATTTAGAAATGTTCAGAAACAATTTTTGTTCCATCTGATTTCAACAGTGAGGAAAGGAAACTGAACATAAGACAAAATCACATTCTTGAATAAAAATATCAACAGCGTTCAGTGACTTTACTAATAACTGAGTTACCATGCTATAGGCTTACGTATGTTTGGTGAATCTTTCCTGCCTGAAAAGGTAAATGATGCTTTTGTATGACTAACTGGACAGCTGAACAGTTACTTATTATCTGAATAACTTACAGATAGCTTCTCTAGTAAATGTTCAAACATCTGTTCTCCTCTCCTATCTTTTCAGGATAATCTCAGTCAATCTCATTTAAACTTTAAAAGTTAGACTAGAAAGTCAGATCCTTTTTTTTTTTAATTGTAGTATTCAAATAGCACCTTTCTAGGAAAAAAAATCAAATTGAAACTGAAAGTGAATAGGTGACTGTGTTACAGATCTACAACCCTTTGGTGTTAATGCATTGTTCCTTCCTTTGTGTGATGCATTCTCACAGAAAGTGAGCAGGAAGCTCTTGGTACTGACTCTATTCAATGTGTCATTTTTCAAAAATCTGCATAAATTTTTTTCTTATGAAAACAGCCCAAACACAGCAAGCTGTAACACAAAGTGAAGAGATTTCATACAGTCTGGAATGTATGAAGGCGCAGAATGGTAACTAGCTGAACAAACATTCTTATTCACAGGTTTATGCAAACAACAAGAACAGTGCAATATGTGTTACATTTATAGACATGCCTCTGATTCTCCATTGCTCTTCAATCAAGTTTATATGGGACATAGGATTTCTTCTGTCTTTTTTAAGTAGAAGCATCACAGTTCTTAACAGAATGAGACATGAACAGTCAATAAGGACTAAATGCAGTGAAACTTTAAGTTTTGCAAGCATATTTGCATCACCTATATTTGTGTCTAGGATCTAATAAAATCACAATTTATATAAAGCTGTTTATTTAAACTGGGAATTGAACTTTAAAAAAGAGTAATGGATCAAGTGCCTTTTTTTCTTAAATCAAGTTCCAATACCTGCCAGAAATAGATATCACCTTTTTGTTCTCAGAATACGAGAATTCAGGAAAGATAAGAAGTTAGAAATTAAGTTTCAGCAATAGCCAAGAGTAATAACTAGAATGTATTCTAAGATCTGAAATGAAGCATTGCGCATCTAGCCACCAAGACTGGAATTTTTCCAAGGGATATAAAAAGAAAAGGATATAGGTGGTTTTGATATTAATATAAGATGTTTTCTGCATTCAATGTTTGTTTGAAAAATCGAATCAATCACTATAAATACAAATATGTATGCCTTTTGGATTTTATCTATTAGCATAAACAATACATTGTTATTCAGAGAGCATGTAATAGTGCTATATGTGATTGTAACAGAATATCCTTAATGGCTGCACTACAAACCCCCCAAAATGTACACAATACCTACAGATTGTGAACATCTGTAGGTAAGGATCACACGAAACCTGTGGTGGCATCAACTGGTTAAGCTATGCCACAGTGACACATTTAAAAAAAAATTTAAAATCATTCCTCATCTAAAAGCAGTTCAGTTCATCCCATCTGTGCTATCTGCTGTATTGGTTATGCAGTCAAGATATCCAGCCTTTAATAACACCTTAGATCAAACACAGAATGAACACAGTGGCAGGGTGAATTCTGCCCCAATTTGCTCCTAAAATTACCCCTGAATCAATATGGACTTCAGGGTTTCATAGGATGGAGTTTCATTCTGTTTTCCAATTCTCTGCTTTAATAATTACATTCTTCTGAGATAAGTTGTGAATGTCATACAGGTGCTTTCAATGCTTTTACTAACAGGTAGCAGTGTTGCTACTTTCACGAAGATCATAAAAACCCTTTACAAGTTTTTCAAATATCCTTCTGAGCTCCAAATTTCTATTTTCTCCTCTCAAAGAATTTGAGAGGAAAACACCAATTTTAGTGGAAGAGCTACTAAAAACTATAAAGTGACCTCATCTGGAACTAAGAAAGGGATAAAGGGAGTTACTGCTCTATTTTTATCTAAATAAATGAAGGTCCAAATACTGAAACAGAAAATCTTATGTCCTAGAAATGCTTTTCACACAACAGGAAATAGTAGGAACAAAACAGTAGCACTGTTTGGGACAGGACTACTCCTCTGCATTTCCAAACAGTAGGAACAAAACAGTAGCAGAAAAAGTCAAAGGATTCATTCAGAGCTCAATTTGTATATAAGTATTACCTGCACCAGTAGTAGATACAAGTTTGGGTTTGCTGCGCGCTCCGTCACCTTTAGTTGTATAGGCTGTCACAGTGAAAGAGTATGTAGTTTCAGGCTGAAGCCCAGAAATTATAATTTCCTAAGATGAAAGAAAATAAAATAAGAAAAATTGATTTAAAATAGATTGTTTGAAGGGAGAATGCAGAGTCCTCTAGAAATCCCATTTATATTACACTTTTGAGCTATTGGCAGTGATAGCAAACATGTGAGTGCACCAACAAACTGTACTATATGAAATGCTTGATAATGCAATTTCACTCACTTAAGCAATAAAGCACAGCACAAATCTAAACAGTATACTTCATGTAGTTTAAAGAAAAAGGCCAAAGGCTTAGTGGTGTGAAGAGTGAAGAAAGTCTTCTGATATACCACACCTGAGGAATACTACTGATGTTGTGAAACTCATGCACATGTAGATATGAGAAACTCAGTTTAACTTAATCATTAGCAGGATATCTGGTATAGTTGTAAAATGCCTAGTAAGAAAAATGTGTGCATTTACATGCACACTTTGTAAGTAATGATAGTTTAGCTGAACAAAAAAGCCTTGTTACTTCCATAACCTGTATCACTGGGTAGACTACACTTCTCAACATCTGAAAGGACTTCAGAAACAACTAGCCCTTCAGATCTAAAAGAGCTATGTAAAAGAATGCTAAAATCTGGTCAGAGGAGAGATCTGATGGCCCTCAGATGACAGCAGCTACAAAACAAGTAGCTCTTCAGCTAGAGCAAAGTAACAGCAACAACATCAAAGTGTAAATATCAGAGCAAGAGGGTATCTTTTCATATGTGTGTGCACGCACATGTATATGCACACAGAAGATGCTCAACAGTGTATGAGAAATGTACTAAACCTATGTCCTGCTATGGGGACAACAAGAGGAGTAAATTTTGACACTCATAATATAAATAAATCTTATATGTAAATATAAAAGGACAGTATTTGGAGGTCTGATGGGCCTGGAGTCCCCAAATTCCAGCCTGTAACTATTGGACTACTCCTTTGCACTTTCATATGGCTGAATGAACTTGCACTATATTTCAAATGCTGCCAGAGGGATGGTGTATTTATACATCTAGAATAAATAGCAAATGTGCAATCACACATCCCTCAGATGCAACAGCTATGAAAAGTTAACATAAAAATCATGGGCCAGACTATTAAGAGTATATGGATTTTTCCAGATAGTGGATATGAGTCTAGTAAATATGTAATTAGAATTCAGCATTGTATTTACAGTCAGTTATTAGCAATACAGAAATAATTAGGTAATGCTCAGAATGAGTGGGCAAAATAGCTCAAGTAAAAAAAAAAAAAAAACCAAAAAACTCAAACAACAAAATGAAACAACACATAACCATCTATTATCAAAAGACCAACCTCCTAGACTCGATCTCAGAATTAAATTGAACTGTAAGGCCAAAATCAGTAAGAAAGACTTCATATCTTTCATAAGAAAACTGCACCTATTACTACCAGAATTAAACTGTAAAAGGCAAAAAAACCCAGCGAAAAACTACAAAACAGAAACAGTTAAGAAGATATTAGCCTCATCTAAAACAACCAGTACTGCATGGTGTAAGAACTATGGCTACATGTAATGTTTGAATGTGTGGTTTGGCTACAGAAAACATTATTACTTAGGTATAAACACTGCAGGGCATCTGGCTTTCCTCGTTGCATGTATTTATTTATACAAAAGAAAGCACAACTGACTTCTACTTTCAGTTACACAAAAAAATTTAACCTTAAAATAAATACAGAAAAATACAACTATTGGTATGTAACTCTGAACCACTTCTGTTTATTTTTCTAACATCTTGTAAAGAAGAAATTGTGAGGCAAAGTTAGTGACAGCCATCAAAAAGATGAAAATACAAATCAGTGCTGTACATTTTGACATCATGCTAAACCCCAGAACAGGCAAGCAACAGAAACCCTACTCTCCCTGGGGAAAAAAAAAAAAGAAAAAAGAACAACAAAGGAAAAAGGTGTCATAAGAGAAAACCCTTGATGTTAGGAACATGCATTTGTGTAAATGAAAAAAAAAAAAAAAAAAAACACCCTGCAAAACAAAAACAAACCCAAAGAAAGCAACAAAAAACCCCTAACCCAAAACAAAACCATACAGTGTTACAAGCAAGAAAGCAAGACAAAAAAATCTCAACCCAAACACAAAATGTTTTTTTGCCCAATCAAAAAGTACTTACATGTTCAGCAGTATCATCATATTCCCACTAATTTACAGTAAAGGAAGTCAAAAGGAAAAACAAAAGAAATAAGGAGATTTGTAGCCTGGTTGAGATAAAGTTTTCTTCTTTATAATCAAGTGAGTATGAAAGATGTCTGAAAAAATCATGTACAGTTCGAATTATCCATGTAGAATCACATGAAATTTGGTTAATGAAATCAGGCCAGGCATTTTTAATTCCATTTCTGTTTTCCCTAAAACCAAGCTACTTCCCTTTCACTGACAAATAAAAGAAGTAATGAATCCTCTTGTACCATGACATACTATTTTAAAACAGTTTTTTTAAAAAGTTACCAAGGCAGAATGAAAGGCTATCTGGTATATTTAGTCATGTCACCAGTCTATATACTTCAGTCTCCTAAACGAATTCAATGCATTAAGTCTTGAAACCACACAGATATTTTACCATCAAGGTCTTCATACCGGCACAAGCCTTGATCACATGTATCACAGAAGTATTACAGGCAGAAAAGAGTGGTGGGAAGAAAAAGGAGTTGACTATCCTTCCTGAAACAGTGGCAAGTGGCTGGTCAAAGATAACCTTGACAAAAGAAGAAATACAACTTTTGCCTTTTGATATTTGGACTCTAATATCTCATCTAGTCTCCAGTTACTGAACTTCTAGTGTTTAAAATAATTTTAATCCCCTAACAGACAGGTTGAAAGTAAAAATTTGTGAAAAGGAGAACCACAGCACACTAGCATGTCCTTTTCCATCTCCTCTCCCTTTTCCCTTTCCCTTCCTACTTCCTGAGCTACTTTCATCTTTGTCTCCACTGAATTTAAACCGTAAGAACACCATGTTTTCCAAAATAAGAAAGTAAGTACTGGCAGCAAAGTCCTTCAGAAACAGACATAGTATTTTGCAAATAGGGTCATGAGCAAAATGCAGGTGTAGCAGACGTGTTCTCCAAAGAGGTCTCTGCAAATCTGAAAATCAGAACCAGAACTGAAAAGGGGAAAAAAATACTGTATTTTTACCCCCTCTATTTGTTTACCTGTGTAAAATGCTTACAAAACAGATTTTACTCTTTGATTTAGGCTAATAATTTCTTTTTATTGCCAGTCAATCCAGTCATAAACTGTGAGCTAGCAGTGAGACATGTATAATGGATAATAGTTTCCCATAGGATGACTCCTTCCGTGTCAGGAGCCTTGGAAATCTTAAGTTTTACAGAGCACTGGTATATCTCAATCATTAAAATCCTAGTTTGAGAAGCCTTTTAAACTGGATGTTTTAATTATCTCATATTCTCATAATTTCAAAAATAGATGGGAAATTTTGCAATATAAATAACTACAAACCTATTCAAACTAAGTTCCTCATTTTATTGAAGCTCCTGATATGAATAATGGAAAGTATAATACCTCAGTGGTTTCCCAAGTTACATTAAGAACATTAATTTATTGTGAAATGTGTAGTAAGGTGCATATAAACTAATCGGAGAAACACTGTAACAAAAGGCTAACACAGGCTTCTAATGATCCTTGGCTCTCCACTGAAACACAGAAATAGGAGATGGGCGGATCAGGCCACGCATCTTTACTACACTGACTCTGGATCAGATCGCCCTGATACTTTAGAATTTCAGAGTATAAGTTAAGTCTCCCAGTTTAACAGAATCAGAACAACGACATAGCCTAGCATTTAGCTGCAGATCAACAGAGAAGAAAGCGTCTTGTTTTGGCCCAAAAACCTTTAAATTTTTTCTGAAAAAAAAAGGTTTTAAAATAGAGACAGAAAATGCTATCTGGTAAATAGAAAGAAAAAAGACCCTCAACAACAAAAGACAACTCTTTGGTAAATGAAATGTTTTCACTGTGACCTAGAAAAGAATGGAGTGTACCAATTACCTGTGCATCCGCCAGCATGATGTCTTTTAGCATGGGCTGACCCTTTGGCTCTCTGTTCTCCATCCTGACGTAGTGGACCTGGTACCCTCGTATCTGACCGTGCTGCTTATTGGGCACAGGCGAGCGCCATGACACTTTAACAGCAGTAGAGTTGACAGCCTCTACCTCGACTTTGCGAGGAGGACCACTAGGAACTGGAACAACATCATTGGACAGAAGAGAATTACAGCCACCTGTCCCACCCATGTCTTTCACTTTTTTTATAAGAAAGGGCAGACTCACTATGTTGTCTTTGAAGAATACAAATCATTCAGCAAATGAAGATGCTCAACAAATCTGCTCTACCTTTCAGTGAAAAGATCAAAAAACATGACTGATGCAAAAAATGGAAGAAAAAAGAGTATTAGAGAAATAGAAAAACATGTAAAAATGTACAAAAGCCAAGGAAGATGCTTTGAGATTCAAAGCATTATAGTACAAAGGGAGATTTTAATCACTGAAATAATAATACTATAATAAAAACAAAACCACAAAATACTAAAAAAAAAAAGTTTCCCTTTTTTTTTGTTTGTCGAGTTCTATGTTTTATTTTGGCTTGTTTTTTCCTCAGGATAAAAAGCAGGCTGATTACAATGCTGTCTTCTGTCACTTTCAAGAATGGAAGAAAAGAAAATGTGTGGAGCATCAGTTTTCCAAGATCAAAAAACAAAACTTTTAAAAAAAAGCCAACACAAAAAACCACAACCCAAAAAAACACTCAAATCAAAAACTACAATATGGAAGAAGAAAGCAGTTAAAAAAAACCTAATCAACCAAAAAACCAAGACCTGAAAAAAGGTTTATACACATAACTGTTTAAAAATGTCAATGACTGTAAAATCAAGGAAAAATCAGGAAGTTTTTTCCCCTAGGAGTTACTTTTCATTAAAGGAGGAGAAAGAAGGGTATGTATGGGCTCAAAGGAGCAGCAGATTCATGTCACTTGCACAAAAATATTTCCTGATTAAAAAATACAAAAATACCAGATAGAAAAATGGTGTAGAAAGAACAATCTTTGAATAAAAATCTCAAAGGGTGATAATATCTGGTTATATTTGGGAAAAAAAAAAAAAAAGAGGAGCAGAAAAAATAGTTAGCCTACACAAAAGACAGCAGATGACAGAGTCATAGAGGTGCAAACTGATGTAGTGGAGGCAACATACCATCTTCATCTGTCCGAATCAATACTGCTAAGCTCTCAGGGCCAGGTCCAACATCAGTGTGAGCAGTCACAGAGATCCGGTACTCAGTCCACTTTTCCAGCTGTTCCAAAAGGTACTGGCTACTGTCCGAGGAAATTCCCAAAATTTCATGGGGCTTGACATCTTCTCCATCAATTCCAATGTACTTGATAGAGTATGCAGTGATAATGCCATTCTGTTTTTCCACCGGTGGAGGTTTCCAACTTACCAAAATGCTAGTGGAGCTGGGGCTTGTGCAACTAATGTCTTGAGGAGGAGCTGATGGCTCTAATTTCAGTAGTGGGTTAAAGGAGGATTTGAGTGGAAGGATAGAAGTGATTGAAAAAAATGAACAAAAGAAAAAAAAATACATAAAAGATAAACAAATGAAAATAATAAATTAAAAAAAGTAGAAACTCAAAAAAGCAAAACGTCAGATAATCTTATGCACCTTGGCTTATTAACATGATGAAACTGAAAATGAACAGGCAAACTAAATGGTGAAAAAGGATCTAGGGGAAATATATGAAAATGAAGCCTCAAAATAACATTACCTACCTGTAATCAAAATTCTTCTTGAAATAAAACAAAAACGTGATACCTCTATGACTACTGATCTATTTTTACAATCTTTGCAATTAGTGCAAGCTATAACATTTTAAGTAACACATGATATGTATTTACTTACAAATTCTGACATCCCCTTCAAGTGGCTTTACTTCCTTAAGACAGAAAATCTCTTTTTACATAACTCCTAAAAACTTGCAATAATTGCTACAAATTGCTCCATAGGTTGCAATTTTTGCAACCTTTTCACTCTCATAAAATAATTACTGTTTTTTTGGTTCTTTTTAATGAGTCTGCCTGACACAAGTCAACCATAAATTACATTTAAATTGAAAGCATTTACTGAAACATTTACTATAGCTAACATACTATGAGCATGCAGTCCATAGAAGATGATGAAAGTCTTAGCCAAAAATTTACCTACCAGGAAAAAGTGACAGGCTTGCTGATTCTGACTGTAACTTGTACTTACCCTAGATCAGCTGTCAGTTTTATTTTTTTAACTCCTCTTGGAGACACCTTCACTAACAAAGAATTAATGCTACCAATAATGTATATAATTTCTACAGAAAAAAAAAATCTACCCCAAACAACGTGTAAAGAAAGCAGGTATTCATTTTACAAAATGAATTTACGAGCTCAACACATCAGACTGTGAGTTTCTGTCTTTGTTTCATCTCCTGTCACTAGTCTTCAGAGCACAAATGCTCACCTTTAGTCATTTGTTCTCAAAGGAGTATGTTAGCATACTTACATTTTCCAAGCTTCAGAGCATTTAAGCATGCATCTCATCCCACTGCTTTCAGTGAGGCAAATCAAGCACTGAAAGTTAGGTATGCATTTATGTGCTTAAATGCACTTTAACTTACCAAAATCTATGCTTACGAACAGATCATTCAGAGCACCAAAAAAAAAGGAGGCATAATTCAAACTCACTAGCAGAAGGAGGGGATGAGAACTGCTTTTCTATTTCTGCCCCCTGTCTTGTAAGAAAAACATAAATTTTTTGCACAAGATCTTTTTTCCCCTTTACATCCCCCTCTCCACCTTTTCTTCCCATTTCTTAAGGGAAAAAAGAAACAAACTGATACTTATACATACTTATAATAGTCACATCAAACAAAATTAAAAGAACAGAGAAGGCCTAGGACCCTGCTGTGACCTACTGCATTTGCACATGTATCTTTTGGTTCCCTATAGTTCTTTCTACAGGGATCAATGGCTTTTTACGCAGTGTAGTACACTGCTCCTCCAAAGGGAAGATAGGAGGGAATTTACTGCTATTTCAGTTAACTGGAGGAGGTGGCTGGAAGATCAGATGACAATTTACACATTTTGGGTTATTTTTACAGACTAATTCATTAATCAACTAGTCAAAAGAAATGGATCCCCTTCTACCATTAACTTGTGCAAGAAGTGAAACACATGTAAAATGTCCCTTAAGGGTCTTACAAAAAAGAAATAAATCTCTGCAGCATCTTCCTCTGATACCAAGATGAAAGGCAGTAGCACATTCTGGTGAATATTGCTAATAAAATCACAGAAGTTTATTAATTTTTAATCCATTATACTCTGAAAATGCAAAATATTGCAGTTATATAACTGAAGCTAATTTGAAGGCTACTTTAACCAGTTTTATTAGTGCATATATGTTTTTTCTTAATTGCAAATTTGAAAAAAAACTAATCTTTGCAGCAAGTAACTTGGATCGCACCACTGAAATCAACCAGACATGGTAACTATCTGAAGACACAAGGCTCAGAAAAACATAACATACTCTTATATGCAAGAAGAGAAAATGGCAATGTGCTTATATAAGGAACACATAGCCTTGGCTCCTAGATGTATGTTTCGTAAGCAATCTTTACACAATATAAGATAATAAGCATTCTAAATAGTTGAAATGGCTCCCAGAATAAACCAATACCTATTTCTTATCAAATTATTCATTCTGAATTACTAAACTGAAAAATTGCCTTGCCACTATATCTAAAACTAACCTTGTGTTACATGTGGGTTTTTTGTGCTTATTCCAAGTGCCTTGGAAATGCTTAAAGGTGAGTAGCACTGTGTCTCCAGTCACACTAATTGATATTAATACATAACATTAACAAGGAACGATAGTGTAATCACATGTCATGACTGCAAATTAAAAAGACTAATGCCATCTGAGAAACTGATTTTTCTGTTTTGAATTATCTTACTTTAAGAACAGGCAATTTAATTTAAAACAAATAAAAAGAGAACTGTACTAAGTTTTTCAACGACACATTGTAATGCAAACTTTCAGGAAAATATAACTTATCAGGCAAGAATAATCCTTCTGGACATCATTGCTGAATAGGTGATTGCTTTAGTTAAGTCTTAATTTAAATGTTTTAAGGTGTATATACAAGTCCCTGACAATTTTTTATATTTCTAAATGTTTTTCTTAAGGTGGAAATGACTGAACATCATAAAAAGCCTAGATTAAGAAAATTTAACAAAATTTAACAAGTTGCTAAGAAATATCTAGTACAGTCTGAAATATTCAACCTGATCCACCTTTTTTGCACTTTTTTGATACAAATTTTTGCACTTCCGGGAGATGCTGCAGAAACTACCTAGGAAATGTGCAGAGTAGGGAGGTGGAATTTTATTGGTTAAGGACTTTTATTAATATATACCGATTGCATGATACAACATTTCACCTTATTATAAAATAAAATTTCATTATGCCAATTTTATATTGCCTCCTTAGACACTGGTTTATTTGGGTTATTTTTTGAAACTTTGTAAAACCACTCATATATTAAGTTGATCACAGTACACCTCAAAATTTCATATTTTAAGCATTCTTTTGCTGTATCAAGCAACATGAATACTGTATTTTGTTTTTTTCTCTGTTTCTGCCTACCTGGGCTACTGAGATTAATAGAAACAAAGAGAATAACTATTTCAAGGAAAGACACCTACTTGACTGCATGGTTCTGGCTGAGATTTCTGCTGTTGAAGCACCCAGGCCTTGAGGAGACCGTGCAGCTAGGCGGAACAAGTACAGGCTGTTTGGCCTTAAGCCTTGCAGACGATACGATGTAGTAGGTTCAGTGGAAACCCGTTGCTGAACGCAGATAATAAGAGAATGTCTTGGTTAGTATTCCGAGACTCTGAATTCTATAAATATTGCCTGTATGCTTTTGTAGTGGGATAAAACCACAGAGAAAAACTTAAATTCAAGCAAATAAAGCAGACAAAACCAAACTAAACAAAACGAAACCCGAATGCATTTCTTCTGACAAACAGTAATAAACTATTTTTTAAATTCAACAGTTTAATGGGTGAAACTCAGAGCCACAAACAAAGCTTAACTGTTTGAGGAACAAATAACTACATACAAAGTATGAAAGGCTTTTCACAGAATACCACATGAAATAAGCTTTAGCTATAACTGTCTTTTACAGCAGTGATTTTGTAGTGTAAATTATCTTGGGTTTAACCTTGTAGTTAAATTTGTATTCAAATTATTAAAACCATAGTCTTCCACAGGTTAACTTATTAAGCAGCAGCCTGCATTCTATTTGGAAGTGAAATACAGACCTTACACAAAGTAAGCTTATGAATTCACAGTGTATGTGTGAAGCTGCAGCAAGGACTTGAAGGATGCTTCAGTTGAAGCATCAGCAAGGACTTGAAGATGCAAGAGAAACCAATGAGGCTGACAATCTCCTGTGCCCTTCTGAGAATCCTGGCTTCTTTCTTTTCTCTGTGACACCTGGTAATACGGCCTTTTCCCTACCAGAAGAACAGTTTATTCTAAAATTTATGGGACAAAAATGATAGATGCCTACAAACTGAAATTTTTTTATGAAGTAATGGTACAGAAAAAGTCTATTGCAGGCCTTAATCTTTAGAAAGAACCTCCTGTTTTCTTCTCAATTATTACTGAAAGATTAGAAAAGCTCAGGAATTCTCTTACACAATGGCACAGAGAAACAAAAATTATCTAAGGCTGAAAATAGATTTCAAAGTTCAGGTCTAAGTTCAAAAAAGTCTTAATGGGTCCATAAAATATCCTCAAATATTTTTGCTTCCAAGTCTTTATAGATAAATGGGCTCAGAGAGACATAATCAATGTCTGAAACTGGATGTAATTTCTGTGGAGGATTCATTGCCATCTACAGCAAAATTCCACTGGCTGGTAACCATTGACAACATTTTCTGCTGTTTACATGCATTCAGTCTGTCGGTAGGCTAACTGCTGAGCTTAACAAACCTAAATATCAAGGCATTTCTACTAAAATAGGTTCCTAAAAAATGAAATTTAAACCACTGCCACATTTTATGTCCAACTTATTAAAGATCATTCAAAAAATGTACAATATTGCCACCTACTTCCTCCCCATGCTCCCCATCTTTGTAAACCAGTTCATAGCTGGAAATGGTGTCAGACCGTGGAGGTGTCCAGGAAAGCAGTATGCTTGTTTCAGACTCAGGTTCTGCTTTGAAGTTCAACGGTTGACCAGGCACTAAAGAGAAGTTGAGCAGTACGGCCAATTATTTACTTGGATACTTCAATATTTTCAAATCTTCTAAAATGTTATCCAAACATGGCATGCAATATTACTTTCATTTATCTTACTGAACTTAAACAAATTGATTCACAGTACTCTGAAACAGAATTATCTAAGCACAGAAGAAGTTAAATGATACATTTAATTCACCTGTTAAAAATTACCAAGGATTTCAAAGAAATGCTTTTGCAGTGTAAATAAAGCAAACTGAACTGAAATGCAATTGAAGAGATGCCTGGTGATGAATACCAGCAATCTAAAAACCTATATGTGAAATGGCAAAATATATACATCTATATATTTGTGTGTGCATGAGAAAAAGCTAGAACATAGAGTATATGATTAGCTGAAATAGTCTAGAATAGTGTTAAAACCATTATATGCATTTCCAGACATGATTTTTTTTTTCTCAGCTCATAAATGAAAGACATTAAGCATATTCTGGTCTTTAAGAAGACACCCCCATACAAACCCCAGCTTGTTTAACTTGAAGTAGTTATAACCTAGTGAAGAGATATTAAGCTAATTTCTCATTAAGTGAAGTTTTCCCACCCTTTAATGACTGGTATTTTTAAGAATATAGTTGAATTTCTAGGGACAACACTTTCTAATTGCAAGAAGTAGAAAGCGCATTTGACTGCATTAGTCAGTAACATTCTCTGTTACATCCTGTGCAATGGTCACAGAAATTATCCAGACTAAATGCCATCCTAATTTTCTTCTTCGAATGTGAGGCAAATGATAAGGTTGACTATGAAAAGACAAGAAAACATAACTATATCATTGGATTGTGTACAATAGTTTTGGCACCCAAGTTCTAAAACATTTTTTAGAACTATTAACTTTCAGTTAATAGTTAACTTTCAGTTAACAGTGCCATTGATAAGGCATAAAACAGTTTTACACAGTATCTCTAGCTGTTTGAGAATAAAATGTGACATGCTCTCATTTTTTCAGGGGAAAAATTAAAATATGTACTTCTTAGCTAGCACACACTGAGAACAGGTGAAAGAAATAGGATGTGACAATAATGATGGTTTCATAAACATTTATTAGGGAAGAATTCTGTGACAGCATTACAAGTAAGTTCTTTTAGTACAGTGTAAGACCTAAAAACTTCAGAGAGTAAACTGTTAAAATAATTTTGTATTTTCATTTTTATCTTCCCCAGACTTCTACAGATTATTAATTTGATGAGAACACTGCCCTTGTGTATTCAGGTGCAGATTTAATATCTAACTTTCAACAAACAGAACCTTTATACATGAGGTGCATATTCTTCCAGTTCCTGGGTGGACTTTTTTTTTTTTTAAACGGAGGACTGAAAGTAAAAGGAGACCAACTCTTTTACAGGAATAAAAAGGGACAGGACTAATTAGATGTTTTTCTAAAAGGTGTCTGGTCTAAAAAGAGACAACTGCCAAGGTCCTGCAAAGTGCAAAGAGGAGATGATCCCAAAGCATGGGGAGCCATTAGAGGAAACATCAACTAAGTATTTGTGACATATTCTAATTTTGCAAGGAGAGGCTGCAGTGATGGCAATGGTTCAGCTGGGAGAATGGATGGCTCTCAACAGCACTCCTGGCAGTGACAGAAGGGATGGAAGAGATGTAGCCAGGCTCTTCACAGAGTGTGGCAGGTGAGAGGCAGTGGCACAAGCTGAAACATGAGAGGCTCAGGGTAATGCAGAGATGCAGCCAAGGCCCAAAGAGGTTGGACCGTACCAGCCCTGGGGCGTTTTACACATCAAGTGGGTGAAGCCCTAAGAAACTCAGTCTGACCCCAGAGCTGAGCCTGCTCTGGGCAGTGGCTGTGGCTGGACACATCTGCAAAAATCATCCTACCAGCCTCAATTGTCCTGTAGTGCTATGATCTGTACTTAATGTATAGATACATGAATTGTAGAACACAGCCAGGCAGTAATAGTAAATGATCAGTCAAGTGACTCATATGAAGGCTGGTACCATCTGTTATGATAAATATGGCAGCAGATGGAGAACTAAGGGTATTTCCTGACTCTTTACATGTTTTAAAACTCTCATTCTCCGAGTATTCCTTTCAGAAAAACCCAAACCCTTTGTCATCTTATGTCTGTAATTCTCAATCATTTTATAATACAAGCTGATGGCTAATTGGACTTTTCCAAATGTTGTTTGTCAAAATATTATCTTGCTTTAAAATGTAGTCTCCCCTCAGGTTTTTTAACCACAGTTAGACAACTCTGATGCTGTAAACACTGACAGAAGAAAAAGGTGACAGGGAAGTCTGCATTGTTCCAAACAAATAAGAGAAGATGATGAAGAGAGAAAACAAAACCAAAATAACAGAAACTAAACACACTTTATTGCCAATAAACTCTGGTAAGGAACCCAGTACCAAAGGAAAAGTACCAGTTAAGGAAGTAGAACAATTAACTTTTAAACCATTTAGGATTTTTATCTAGAATACACATCTGTTAAAAACATCTTCAGTGGCACATGGGAGCTAAGCCAAGCTGGAGCTGACAGAAGCTACTGGTCTCCTTCAGAGAGACATAAAAGCCTAGAGAAACTGCAAAGTGTATGCAGGTGGACTTTACTCTCTTACAGAAGTGTTTTTAATGTCACACATCAAATCTAACTCCACATTAGTACTGTACACAGGCACCCCGCTAAATGGGATGTTTTTGCATGAGCATTTTCTCAATACTGTCTTTTCTGTTTTGAGAGCAATACAAGAGTATATTAAAACCCCTAACTTCTGTGTGCTCCAAGTGTGTCTTTTCTTTCTTCTTAATATATCTTAGGCAGTACACATAACAAAAGACTACAATGCAATAACAAAACAAAGAAGGAAGTCCACAATACTTTTTCCAAAACCGCACATCAACTGCATTTTCACTTGCCTATTCCTCCATGTTTATTGCTGGATAACCAGGAACAAACACAGATTGCTGGACTTTGTCCTGCATATGTGGCTTTATCTCCATCCCTGATTAAAATGCCAGAACAGGATCCTAAAATAGGATCTCAGTAAGGCACTTTAGCTCCCTGCACAGCTCTTCAGCTGGCTGAGGCAACCAGAAAACTGCTCCAGGACCATATTGGGTTTGCAAGTGATAATGGAAAAACAGGAGAGTGTACATGATACAAAGACCCCCCATGACATTGCTAGGGTGAAATCCACATCTTGAGTAAAACTCAATGAGTTCAATAAGAAATCAGTTTTGCAAAGGACAATAGATCAATTGAGAGAATTTACAATCAGTCGGGAACCTAAAGGGACCAAGGATTTATGCTTCTGATTTCTCTGAAAGAAGTATGAAACTCTACAGAGGAACTCTAACAACTGAAGAGCTATTGTGCTCCGGAGTTTTTGCTTTGTAAACAATATATGTATTTTTTGAAATAACATAATAACAATATAATTTAAAAATAAAATGGGTAACAAGCAAAATAAAATGTGCACTGTCTAACATGCAAAATAGTATGTAGACTGTGCTCTCCCTGTCTCTGCTACAACTGAAATAACCTCTTTGAATGAGTCTGAAGATATCTGAGGTTTGCTGTATCAAACAAAGAACTAAAGTACTCAAAATAATTAACTACTATACATTTCAGATTTTTAAAAAAGCATAGTACATTATGTGAAAAGTAGTCAGAAATCCATAAATCACTTTATTCAAATATTATCTGTAACTGACATAGTGGGAGCCCAGACAATAAAATAAACATGTTAGTCAGTCTTAAAGACAGAGTCTACCAGGTCCTGTCTGAATGACTAAAGAACACAATGAAGAGATGAATTATCAGTGTGTGAAGCTAAGATCCTCATACTGAACTCATCCTGTAAGCACTTTTGTTTAGTATGACACTTAACAAAAGTTACCTGTGCATTGAGAGTCGGGGAGTTATTCAAAAGCTGAAATAGTCTTTCCTACCCGACCAGAAAAGTCCCTTGAGGGAAGTTTTAAAATTTAAGTCAGTTAAAAAGCTATCCTATACCTGGCCTCAGCATCAATACATGTAGGTATCTCAAAGGGGGGTGCCACAAGGATGGTGGCAGACTCTTTCCAGTGGTGCCCAGAGAGAGGATGATGAAGTGGCCATATACTAAACCACAAGAAATTTCTCCTCAGCCTGAGGAAGAGCTTCTTTATATTGAGCACTGGAATAGGCTGCCCAGGGAGGTTGTGGTGTTTCCCTCTCTGGAGACATTCAAAACCCACCTGGACATGTTCCTTTGTCACCTGCTCCAGGTTACCCTGCCTTGGCAGAAGGGCTGGACTGGATGATCTCCAGAGGTCCCTTTCAATCCTAAATTTCTCCCACCTGCTTTCTTGCTTTTTGAGTTTCTAGGTACATGCTCTCAAGTCTTTTCATGCAGAAGTCCATTTAATGAAATGCTGCAAAAGATACTAGGCTAGGACTGTGGAGTTTAAGAGAGATCACCTGTCTACATGTTCATGAAAAAATATTTGTTTGTCTGGTAAAGTAGCTAGCTTGCTACAAGACAGAACAGTAGTACTTCCTTGTTATCAACTCTTTCTCTGAACTTCTAATCCTCTTTTACCACAAGAACTCCAGAAACATTAATTCTGTTGAATCTAAGGCTCCATTTATGTGCCCTGTAAGTCAGATACTTGACCTTCTCATTACTATCCTTTTTCCTACGTTCAAAACATTACCCTTTAATAATTGTAATAAACCTTAGTCTTCAAATAATGGAGAATCCTCCATTTAAAACTAATAATATATTTTGTGTTTTGAGTTTTTTTCCACAGAAACATATGCTAACGGGTACACATTTATTTCCCTGAATATTTATCCATTTTTTCCCCTCTTTTTCCAGTAATCCACTATCCAATAGACCTTGTGTACCTCTCTCCTGTCTTTCTATCCCAGCTCAGAAGAAAAACAAGATTCACTTAATTCCCTTAGTAGCTATCCTCTCTTTGCAGGTTAAAAATTAAATGAAAACCCAGACCCAGACAGTTCAAAACTCTAAATTCTCTTGGTACACACAGATTAAAATCTGTTTAAGATAACATTTGTATGACCAGTTTAGAGCCCAGAAAGAAGTTATGAAAAGTGCATCCTGAGCAGCTAAACTGGACACAAATTTTGTTTTCTAACAAAGTAAAAAAGCAAGAACAAGAACAAAAGAAGTATCACAATAAAACTTCTATCAATCTTTCTTTATTCTAAAATTTGGTAAGTCAATTAACCCACATAATAGACCAGTCCTGACTCCATTCTCAACAGAATCTAATACTTTGGCCCAAAATGCAGAGTAAAGACTTTCTTAACTTTTGGAATTGATTTCCTTTTACTCAAAAGGCTCAGCTCCACAGCTTTTTTCTGATTACAGAATCTGTTAAAATTGGGTCTTTTTAACATAAAGAAAGCACTGCTGAAAACAACTGGGCAATATGACATGGCTTTTTCTTCAAATGCTTAAGAAAAAATACTGAACACCAAAAATATAAGTTTTCTGGGGGTCTTTTTCAGTGTTGGGTTGTCTGAAAAATATATCCATCTCTTCCCCTCAAACTATATGCTCCCAGTAAATATTTTAATTAAAAATCTAAATTTCACTACCAGCAGAGTTTCAGCTGACCTGCAAAGAAAGAAGACATTCATACACCCATTTCAAAAGAATAATTCTGCTATACTAAGAAAAAAATTCTTCTGAACAGTTTTTTAAGAACAAATTATTCATTTTTATAATCACTCTCCAAAGAACAGAATGCACTTAAGGCAGGAATGTAACAGAGCCTGTAAGCCACATATGTCAGCAGGATTTTCTTCTATATATGCTCTAATACCCCCAAAGTGAGGGTTAAGCTAAATATATATATATACAATTGCAGGCTTATTTGTTTAAAATAAAATCAACCAAATGTAATGAGCATCCCATTCCTACTTTAATTCTTTTAAAATGCTTCCATTAAATCCATTTTTCCCTGTCCTTAAATGGCATTTTATATTCACTTATATATTTGGAATATGTTTAATCTTGAGAGGTTTTAACTAAAACAATCGTATTCAGATGTACATTAAGCAAATCGGGAAGAGAAGGGCAAGGAAGGCATTTTTTTCTATGATGTTCACTGAAGAGAAACTACTGGATAGAGAGCTGGGCAAATCCTAGTTTTTGACCATACCCTGAACTGGACAACTTCACTAGACTTTTGTAATTTTTCTCTCTTTTACAACTCAAAACATTTTTATTTCATGTAAAAGTATCAGTGCTTAAATATGCTTCCTGTATGCCTCATTCTTTGTTTTCTTTCAATTTTTTTAACATAGTCACAATTAAACATTGAAATCATGTATTGAGAAACCCTCCAGCACTGCTAATGTTGTAATTTCTTCAGATTTCAACAGTAATCAGAAACAGATGGACATGCTTACTTCTCTGAAGTGACCTCAGAAATGTAACTTGGGCCACTCCAGCTGAGCCTCAGCGCTCAGTATTTTGATTCCCTCATCCTTCACTGGGGAAGCCACGGTCAGACACTTGCTAATCTAAGAGGTTTACAGTTGTGAGTGAAAACACAGATAAGGAGCTCAGTAAACATTCTTCTGGAAAAGCCTTATGCATGTGGATTCAATCAGAAGTCAGATGTCAATATAAAAACTAGTTCTTTGAAAATGGTTGCAAATGTCAAAATTAAACTATGGTGCATATATCGACATTTGCATGTGCAAATATTATAACTTAGCTGAGATACTGCAAAAGGAAACATTTAGATCTTTGTGCAACACAACACCTAGAACGATTCCAGGACAACACATCAATTTCTGTCTTTATTAAATGCATGTTGTAAAAATGCAGAAGTAAAAACTGGATGAAACGTAAGTCTCCAGTTATACTTTAGAGATCTGTTTTTAAGAATTTGAGGGATGCTAAATTCTGCAACAGGAAAATTTCCTGTCCTAAAAAATTTGAGTACTATTATATATTTCTAGGAAATCACTGGCCTACAGTAATACTTCATACAGCCTTCTCTAAACTGCTAGACAAAAGGACCTTTTACTTCTTATTGCTACAATAAAACACTTTGTGCAGTGTAAGTCTACCAGAGCTTCTCACTTTAGATTTCATAAAAACCTTTCTGCCATGTTTTTTACTTTGCTTCCTTGTCCTTTACTAATAAAACTAATTCATGGACCTAAAAGTTCTTGAACAGAAACAAAATAAACCTAACTGCAAACATAAATTGAGAAAATAGTGACCCTGCGGTATGCATTTTGTTGGGGCAGCTTTGATTTGACTTATAAATCCAAAATGCACAAACCTGCTTGCTTGAACCTACACAAGGTTTGTTGTATTTAATGCTCTCATGTTTTCAGTGTTCTCAGAATCTTACCAACTATTTCAATACCTATGCAGTACACATACATTTTAAATTTCTAAAAGCAATATTCCCTAGAGTGATACAGCATAGGAGAACTGCATGTTGCCTTAAGAAAACCCACCAAAACCCGCAAGTAACATCTCAAAAAAAGCTATGAAGAATTACTGACAAGTAGGTTTAGTGCACAGAGCACTGCCAAACAAAAGTTGTAAGATTTGGCCACCTCCAGGATGAAGGTCTCCCTGAGATTTCAGTTGCACTGCAGATATATTTCTTGACACTGATGAAAAAGAAAGTGTGATGGGGTAATAATTTCCACCCTGTAAACATAACCTGCACTGTGGAATTAAGAGAAAGGTTATCTGCAAAAACTGTCTGAATAAACTGGCTATACTTAAGGAGTTACTTTTTTTGCAACATTTTAAACTGAAAGTCTCTCTCTCAAATTTTGCTCATTGCTAGCTTACCTCCTGTTTGAGTGATGACTTGAATGTCACTAGAAAGTGGTCCATCCCCAACAGAAGTAAAAGCAAGAACCTTCACAGAGTACGTTTTCTGGGGTACAAGATTCCCAATAGTGGTAATATGGCTGTCAGCCACATTGTGCTTCATCCAACTGTTGACATGTTGAGTGGGGTCCATGGTGTAATAAACTCTATAACCTTGTATTTGCCCATTAGGTTCCTCTGGTTCTTCCCACTGTACCAGAATGGTGGTGGAGCTCAGCATACGGGCCTGTACATTGCGTGGTGCACTTGAAGGTGCTTGTTCTGAAGTCCTTGTTGACACAGGCTCGCTGGGTGGCCCTCGCCCAATGTTATTTACAGCAACTACCCGAAATTCATACTCTGAATATGGGCTTAGGCCAGCCACGCTATAACGTGTTGTGGCCACCCCATCAATTTCTTTATATGGCTCCTCGGAGTTTTTGGGTTTGTGCTGGATTATGTAGTAAGAAACTGGCTCAGGGTTTCCAGAATCCCAAGTCAACGTTATGCT